>NC_134001.1:163121-483421 GCF_047716275.1 Strix uralensis | reverse complement strand
TATTTCTACTGAAAATTTGGAAGACCATTATGTCCTCAAACACCTAAGTACAGTTAATTCTGACTTCAAAGCCATCTTGTGGGTTCACAGGCAATTTGATGGCCACTTTCTGTCTACCTTCACACAGAAGTCTCCAGCATCCAGTAACAGCTACTTTAGTTTTAAAGCATTTAATGGCCCACCATCACATTCCCTTTTATATCACCACTAAAGCATCCCCTCCAAATTTAATATAAAAGCTAGCATTTTTACCCGATGAGAACACCGAATGAACACAGCAAGCAAACAGCTTTAGAAGGAATACATCCGAAAGTTTCAAATATCAGTAGAAGGTTGGGAGGTCAAATAACTTTGCGGGAACTTATCAAATTAAGTTGTATTTAAAACATTGACTTTATATCTTTCCTCCTTGTTTAAAAACAAAGGGTTGTTTCAAACTCACAAGAACCAGCCTCAACCTAAGAGCTCAGTTATGCTTAAGTGTATATACAGTTGTCATTGCTCCAGCTGTAGCCACAACAGCCTTAAGAGGGAAAAAGTCTCTGGCACCACTCCAGTACAGCGCATATATGGGGCCTAAGAATTCAGCTTCAAATGCCTTAAACAGGCACTTAATGCAACAGTTTATAGCATAACTGCAGCTTTTCCCCCGGCTTCTCTGTACACAGTAACTTTGTGTTGCAGAAACGCAGAAAACCCCAAAGATTCCTAAATGCATCTCCGAGGCACAGCAGCTACTCCTATTGAACACGCCAATGTACCTTGCTGAGGACACAGTCACACAGCATGCCATTCCTTGGGACCGCTCTGCTCCTTCTGGAGACGTCCCATCACCACAACAGGTGGTTAGTGGAAGGGATGGCAGCAGGGGGATAAACGTACCAGAGGTCCAGCTTGTTCGCTGCAAGGCTGATCCTTTAGTTTATTTTCTTCCTCCACGTCTCCAAGATAACCATCTACAAGTTCCCTGAAGATCTCCAGGCGCGTGTCAGCATCTTCTTCAAGCCGTTCTCGTTCGTAAGAAAGGCACTCACTAGAGTAGGGAAACAAGTCAGATACAAGCTAGCTAGCAGGAGCTGCTAAGAAGTTATTAGTACAGCTGCTATAAACAAAGATGGGTTTTTCTTTATTCTGGCACAATAGAACAATACACAAATGGTGTTGCTACACCAAAGCAGAAGTGTATTTCCTGCACACACACTCCTGAAGAATGAGGGGGAGACATACACACACAGGTTATGGCTGACACTTAACTACAAGCATTGTTTCTAAGCTTCTGGAGCCAGAACACCCATCCGAAGTACCACTAAGGCTGCAGGAACCAAAGGATTTGCAAGTGTCACTCTTTCTACAGACATCCTATCAAAGCTCCTCTGTCAGGGAGAGCTCTGCAGGAACACTGCTGACAGATTACACCCCCCCCTCCATCCCCCCCAGATCAAAGCCTTTCCTACACAGTATTTTTCCTGAACTCATAGTCCAAACACAAACTGATCTATTACCAGAGGCAGGAAGTCTGGCAGAAGAGTGTGGTCTCTTATAGCCAAGGGACAGAGTTAAGAAATAAGTGAATTGAATTTCTTTTTTTTTAATCAGTAACATTAAAAACCACTCAAAGCTAACTTACTTGAAATATATTTCCTGCTCAGCAAAATATTGGGCAAATTCCTGCGTCACCTCTGCACGAATTTGTAGCTCCAGCAGTAACTTCTTCTTCTTTTCAGCAAGAAGTTGGTTCTTCGACTCTTCTGTGAGACTCAGCAGCATCTGGAATTACCATTAGGATTAAGTTTTTCATAAAGAAATGGTTTCCCAGAAGTGAGATTTTCCTCATTCCTCAAACACTACAACACCACTTTACTCGTCCACCTGACAAAAGCCCTTCCACTTCTTTCATTAGCTGATTCATAAACAGAAGATTTGTGAGGAGCTCAGAAGATCTCTTTGGTCCTAACGCAGCAGTTTATAAGTTTGCACAGAGCAGGCATTTGTAAAGAACATCCATCTGATGACCAGAATTGCTGAAGTTGTCTTAAACAGGCTTAAGCTCCACAGGATTTGGCTCTTGTTTTCCAGAGGCTCATTTTGGGGGCAATATTAATGAAACCTCCACAAACCAGTTTCTAGTCCTCCGTTCCCTCCTCGTCTTCCCTAGAAGCGACTACATTTGCTTAAGGAACAGTTTTCAGCGTTTCCTTGTGCAGAGAATACAGAGGAACAGTCTGTATTGCTAAAAGCAGGTAATACTTGCTGTGCATTGACCATGGGCTCCAAAGGGAGAGAAAGCCCAATCTGCAATTCTTACTGCTTAGTCTGTATTTAGACACATTATAGAGTTTGCCCACAACAGGCACCACACCATGAGTAATCCCACTTTTAGTTCTTAATGCTGGATTTAGATAGAATAAGGGTGATCAGGAAAAAAAAAAAAAAAAAAAGAAAAAGGTGGGAGATGGGGAAAACCAGAATAATACCTTGCTTCAAGACTCCGTGCTACGCTAATTCTTAACACAGCCCTGGCACATACCATGTACTCTTTTTTCCCAATAAGAACTGTATTTTCTAGGTATTTCTGCACTGCTTCTTCTCTTGACATATGCTGTTCCTCCCCGTCATTGTCATCTTCGATCACATCTGAAGTGCTCAGGCTTGGACAATAATCCCAAGCCAGAGTTGACCTATAGATGAATCCTGTATGTTTTATAATTGACAAACGTTGTATCAATAGGTATTGTACTAAAATTATAACAAACCACCTGTCCGGATGTAACAGGTGGGAATATTGAAACCTGAACAATAAGTCTTGAACCGAAATTACTAACTCCGTATGTAGTCAGTAGTGAGATATGTATAGAAAATGTGACTTAAACATCACAAAACATGTATCCTTCTTTGTGTGTGTAAACAAGGTAACAGGGCCACAGAGACAGTTGTCTGGCCCTGTGACCCGGTGTGTGACCTTGCTCATAAATCACCTAGATAAGCTGGGAAAAATCCCTTAGTTTTTTCCCTGAGCCCTGGCCAGGCTCTGGAAAATCTAACGTGAGACTGACTCCAGATATTTCCGCTCAAAACAAAGGTGCCAGCTCTTCTGGCTTACTGATTTCAGGTATATAAGGCTGGGCCCGCTCACAGCGACTTTGGAAGCCTCACCTACGGGTGGACGCCCCGCGTAGGATTTCCCACTTGCAGGGAAAGGTTCTCCAAATCCTCGCTGTAACCGGGGCTGCCCAGCGCCTGCGGGGCTGGATGATGGTAACGTATGCAAGTGGTGATGGGTCTTTCTTAACCACTACTCTCTCTCTCAGGTAGTAATGATTTGATGCATTACCCTGGATTTTCCTATTTGTTTAAGCGCGCTGCTCTGTCTTTTCTTACTGTATGTTTTCTGTATTATTCTGTTATATTATTTAGTTATTTCTAGTAAAATACACCTGCTCTTTTCACTCTGGTGTCTGAGTTTAATTGATATCCCTGATCAGCAAAACAACATCTTCTAAGCTCCTGTCCCATGGGGCAGTAACTCTTTTCCTTGAGATGGGCATTTTAGTGTGACTAAGTAGTGAGGATGTTGTTGCTGATTTCTGGCCAAACGACTGGTCCTGGACAAGAACAGATGTGTCCATAGCTAAAACCTACCCAGAAAACAAAGAATAAAGTCTTCAGTACTTTTTAATCCTCTACTGGCACTTCCAAGACAGACCTGTTGCACTTCCCTAGAGGTCTCTGAGCACAGCACTCCCCCAGTCTATCCTCAGGATGGTTTGGGGAACTCCAGGTGTAGTTTACACATTATTCTTAACCTGGTGAATCTAGAGAGTCTGGAAATTTTTTCTTATTGGTGTTTTGCTAATTCAGGATTCCGTATCTTAGGGCTTCCTAGGTCACCTCTCAGAAACAGAGGGAAATGTAGAACACTTGTTCACTTAAGAAATTAAGTGAACAGGCTGTATCACAGTTGAAATAAAGCCTAGGTTTTAGGAAGAGAAGGAAAACTTCCTTCTGCTGAACTCTTTTAAAAACAAAAAGTAAAACAAATCCCTACAGACAGAGGTTAATGCACACACACTCCATTCCCACTCTCAGTTTTGGTTGTTTGGGTTTTTTAGGCACAGAACTGCAAAGAAGTGCAACTCGTCTACCAAAACCAGTATGCTTAAGAGAAGAAACATGGATTAAAAACCAGGTGAGATTTGGGTTGGGTTTTTAATGTTTTGTCAAGAGCATATGTCATATAAAGCTGGGATTCCATAGAGCGATTCCTGAAATAGTTAAATTCGTGTGTAACCAAACCTTCCAGGTTTAAGCTTTACACACATAAAACACCCACCCAAACCTCTCTCTGCTGAAGTAGGTGCCAACTTCGAAAACTGTTGCTATAAGAACAATACTTCAGCTTATGAATTTAGTGGCAAAACTACAGGGACACATACATGATGGTTTTTCTGAAGCCCTTAGAGACTGCTAGAGCTAGATAGAACATACGCCTGTGCTTTTGGGGTGAAGTCGTGAAGAATTCTGCTGCCACCTGCCTTCCACACTGGAGAATTCCAGTTAACTAACTCGGATAAAAACCACGGGAACGGACAGATTCCAGCCCACAACAGCCACACCACTGGATTATAACCCAGCATACCACTAGGGAGAGGCTTAATTCTTTCCACTACAAATAAAAAATGCACTGCGATCCTTTCTAGTTCCAATTCCTAGCCTATGCTCAGTTTTCTCACATTCTTGCATTCATTTCAGAACTAAAGACACCAGGAAAAAGGTATGCTTACACAAAATCCAATCCCCGTAACTCTCATTGGACTGAACAGCTTTAGAATTCCAGGCACTGAAGTGGATTTCTGGACTGCTCAACAGGGATCTCTTTAAGAATAAAGCCCAGCAGAAACCTGTCTGAATTCAAATCTTTACAAGTCCAACAGCTTTGGAGCTCTGCTGTTCCAAAGCCACTTTTGCTTCCTTTGAGGTTATTTGCACAGACTGGAAGAGGGGAACAACCTCAAAATCACTCATTTCTTTCAAGTATCCTGACAGAGAGTAAATTGTCCAAAGGAGCAGAGCTACCAGCATCCCCGCAGGTGGCGAGACTATTTGCATTCCGTCCTTACTAAGCACCAGTAACCCCAGAGGATAAATGATCAGGTGCCCAAGCTAGAGAAAAAAGCTCCGTGTTTACATCCTATCAATATTCAGCCACAAGGCAGAAATCCACAGACCATCAGCAATATTGCTCACTTTGCTGCTCATCTGGCAGCACAGACACATCCATACTGAAATACAGAGAGTTGCTTCCCACTGGAAAAGGGAGAGCCCTGAGCTCTCTAAAGGTGCATGGACCCATCAGCACAGAAAGAAGTGCTCCTCTACCTCCTTCGCTTGGCCAAGTATTGGGCTGTCAGCAGTCACAGCGCTCGCTGCGCTGCCCAAGGCAGAGCCTCTGTAACACCTGGTTGCACTCAAACACCCAGCTAGGAACCAAGGAACATATTAAGTTAAAGGACAGCTGGATTACATTGGTTTCTCCTCATCTACTCATAACTTCTTGTTTATTGTAATGCCGCTTGTAATTCAACCTCCCACGAACAAGGTAACAGTCACTGGCAAACAACGAACAGCCCCAAGAAGCTGTTGCATCCTGCACTGCAGTCCCTTGCCATGGACTGAACACAGACTGCCATGTACTGCCAGAAAGGAAAGGCTGTGTTGGCAATACTGGGAATAACAGGAGAGGAAACCACGGCACCCCGCAGGCAACATTCTGCCCTGACAGTTCTGATCACATCGTTAAGTCCTAGAAAAACAGAAACCATGAAAAAGTCCCCGGAGTCTGAAAAGACACGAATGAAAAATTCTTGAAAACCCACACAATACAGCCCAAACTAGTCAGGCGTGGGGGACTGTACACTTTGGGAATGTTGGGTTCTGTTATTTACCTGTTCTTTATTAGGACAGAGCACCCCATCATCGCCCCAGATTAATGCTGACTGAAAACACTGGCAGTGGGCTTTAGTTCTGATCTACCCAACAGAAGATCACTTAGAAGACAATGTCGCTGCAATAAAGATCAACTTCAACGGCACAAGACTCATTGTCCCTCTACTACTTCTGAGTATAAAATCAGCATTACAGCCTCTAGAACTGCCATTTCATTGTAGGAGAAACTGTTCCCGCGTAAATCAAATCACCTTATTTGTTAAAATGCTTTGAAAAATAATTAAGGAATGACACCTTCTGACCAGAAAGGATATTGAGCTTTAACAGTACAGAAACAGCACATCAGGAGACAAGGTCTCCTAGGATATTACTGATCAACTCAGAAACCTGAGACAAGACAGAAATACTTGGAAGGACTCAAATATGTTTTAATTATTTATGCTCTGCCTGTAATAACTGAAACAGACTCAAATACTATTCCTTATTTGAAGACAAGGCATATAAGATGTATATGACCTTTACAATAATGATAAAAACCCCAAATATGAGTCTGCACTTACACACTTTTCCCATTCTGACATCTAGAACACATTTTCTTAACTCCCCCCTCCTCCCTCTAGATACTTGGAGGAAAAAAAGAAGTCACACACACCTGGCTGAAATTATTACAGCCTTACAAAGCAATACACTCTATGTTTATGTAAACTCTGGCAGTGACTGTCACCTGGCAGTTTAGGATATTTGTAACCATTCTATGATTAAGCTGCTCCAAGCTGGCAATTAGCCTCATTCACAGAAGGCTGATGCTCCCAATCAAGTATCAGTGCAGTGCCACACAACTCAGTCCAATCCTATCTATCTCCTCCAAATTAAAAACACACTGAAGATGCTTTTCCTCTTCTCTGTAAAATTCTGATTATTCTTACTGATGAAAAGACTAAGCTCATTAAAAAATATCCAAACAATGCAAACATTAAAGCTTTCTTACCTGCCTCGTGTTTGAGCTTGAAGAAACCAAAGACACATCAGGAGAGAGATCTGTTTTAAAATCTTCCACGCTTCCTGGTGCCGTTCTCTGAAGTGGCTCAGCACCAGCAATACAGGATGGTCTGAAAAAGTCCTCCTTATCCAAATTCGGTTCCATCCTGCGAGATAAAATACAGCCCTTTTTTTGCTTTCTGATCACATGCCATAAAGCTTCTGAAGTCTCTCATACAAGACAAGTCAATCTGAAACTGAGAGCTGCAGTTTCTCTAAGGAGAAAGCTTTCTTTATCCTACTCAAAATTTACACAGCAAGTTCCTGATAGCTGGGAGAGGCTCTGCAGTGGGGTTCACATCATGATGAAACGAGACCAGCCATTCTTCTTCCAATGCAAAGCAACTGTTTACCAGGGAAAAACCCTTACACATATACCACAACCTTGCTAAAACCCGTGTCTGACAAGGAAGAGAGAATTAAAAAAAAACCCCACACCAAACAATCATATTGTTCTGCATCCGCTTCTCCATCATCCCATTATAGCGGCCATTTAGAATAAAAGTTCATTGCAAGAGTAACCCAAACTTCATGGTTATCTCCGCAGGACCTGATAAATAATTGGTATTATAAGTGTAACACAAAGTAGCTGAATACGTGACAGAGTCCAGAAAAATTCTGAAGACTAGCAGATACTTTTAGCTCTTAAGGGGACACCAGAAAATGAGAAGACCTCATGCCAGAGTGCAAGTTAAAGAACTGCTTTTTAGTAATTTTTTCAGTTGTTTTACAGATCAGCAATTCATTTATTCATCCAAAATTTAATGATTTTTGTGCATCTCAGAATCTGGGCAGTGAAAATTTGCTATAGGAAATGGAAGTAAATTGATCCAGTGTTGATAGTAGACAGGTAGATTTCAAAATAATCTTTAAAAAGTGCATTTTATTTCAAAACATTAGTATATTTTGTCTGCCCTTCACTCTCCAGTTGCTTTTTCCTGTGATGTTACAGACGTGGCTTGGCAGCTTTTGCTCTGGATTAAGTTTAACTCCTTGGGCTCGCAGACTACGACAGCAGCTCCCTGGGCTCGTAGACTCCCAGACTGTGGCAGCAAGCACCCCAGCAGCTGGACACCTACCACGTGGCCTCCTGCAGTTTTGAAGCTTTGGCCAGGATGAGTCAATGGTCTCTAATACTACATTCCCATGTCTGTGCTACAGCCATGCAGACACATTTTGTCTCTAAACACTGACGGGGAACACCCGGTGTTCATTAAAGCAGCAGACAGAGCAGGGCTGGTTCAAAGCCCTTTTGCTCCGAAAAAGCCTTGCCTGTTAAGCAGCCGTAATATTTTTGTTCCCCCCAGCAAAGAACCTGAAGGACACCAGCACTTTGGGGTCAGAACAGTTAACAGCTCAGCCTTCCCACCCAGCTTGTAAAAGGCGGATCCAGGACTTCGTGAAGCCAGACAAACTTCACAAGATGCAAACGAGGTAAAGCGATACATAAACGAGGCGGCAACGTTTAGTTTGATCTACAGGTCTTATTTTTGCCAGACACTACATGAAAACCAGGAACAGCTTGGCCTGAAATACTGCCAAAGCTCGAACAAACACTGAGCTGGGAATAAGCTGCTACTGGAAAGCAACATACCTGTGCTGTGCCGGTCCAGGAGTGTTATTCATCAGCTGCACAAGTCCCGGGGCAAAACTCTTACCAGACCTTGGCAGGAGACATAGCTGTTAGGCAACTGGCAGTTTATATTTTGTCTGAAATACGAGCTTATTTTAGAGTGTGATTGCTCAAGATTACGCCCTCACTCTGGGCTTTCTTACCCAAGGGGCCAAAGGCCAACACGAAGCTCTGCGAGCCAAGCTGGAATTCAAAGCATTCCTGCGAGCCCCGCACTCCGAGAAGTCAGGTCCCACCACTAACACAGGTCCCAGACAAGGTGCGACTGTCCGTCTGTCTGCACACTGTGTCGGTCACACAGCACCGTCATTCCCTGGGATGTGCTGGGGGAAACGGGCACACTGCCTGCCTGGGGCCACTCCAACGGACTTGTGTGCGGGGAGATGTCCCTGTAATTCTGCTCACGGTGCCAGCAGAGTTCGGAGCTGCAGACACCTTCCGAGGGGGATCCCGACTGGCACACCAAGCCAAGCGTGTCACCGCACACACACAGCCTGCAGCGCTGCCAGGCAGCACAGGGGCTGGAAAGGCTCCAAACCTCACAGCCGGCAGCTTATAAAACCACAACGCATCAGCGCTTACACTGCAAGAGATTCAAAGGAAAAACCTTCCCTCAGCGCAAGGCTCCGCAGGTTTCCCGCTCTCACGGCCGCCGCCGCACGGCCTTGCCATGGCCCCGGCCGCTCCCCGCCACTCGCAGCCCCACAGCAGCACCGAAAAGTTTCCCCCCCCGGCCCCCCACAGCCTTTCCCCCCCGTAACGCCGGGAGTAACCGCGGCCGCAGCGGGGAGAGGCGGGGGAAGAGGCCTCAGCCCCGCCCGCCACGCAGAGCCCCCAGCCCCGCTCCCAGCGCCGCCACCCCCAGGCCGCAACCGCCGCCTCCTTCCCTCCTCCAGCGAGGGGCCGGCAGCCCCGCAACGCCCTCCCGGAGAGCCCCCGCCAGGCCGGGCCAGCCCCGGCACCCACCTCCGCCAGGCGAGGGCCGAGCTGCCGCCGAGCTGCCGCCGAGCTGCCGCCGCTCCCCGACGGAACCAACGGGCCCGGCCGCGGCTTCTCCCCATCGGAGCAACGGCGGAGCGCGGCGAGAGGGGGCGGGAAAGGGGGGGAGTAAGGGAGAGGGGGAGGAAGGGGGCGGAAGGGAGGGGGGGAAGGGATGGGAAGGGGGGGGGAAGGCAGAGGGGGAAGGGGGGGGAAGGCGGGGGAAGGGAGGGGGGAGAAGGGAGGGCTTAAGGGGGGGGAAGGGAGAAGGGGGGCTAACAAAAATCCCCTCAAGAATTCCTCAGTTTTAGAGCCGTTTTGTCCCGTTTGGTTCACACATTTCTCACGTTATTAGATAGTTATGGGCGGCTGTTGGTCTTCCAGCCCTGCAATTTAAAGGGTGAAAGAGCATTAAAACACATTTTCAACAGGTGTCTGCCTAAGGCTCTGCACACTCCAAAAAAGTATGGGTTTTTCCCCGTTCTGGAAAGGAAGGAGGGAGAAATACTGAACTCCTAGATGTGGTGCTTCCCTTCTGATCCGTGCGATAGGTGAATATACCTAAACCAGCAGCATCTGGTTTTTTGCAAGGAATGCTCTTCATATTCTCAAGTTACTCGATTAAGCTGTACTGTGTTCGCTTTATTTTCAGAGGGGAGAAATTGAACAAGACCCAGTGTGACCTTCCTGTGATAGAGCACCAGGGTAAACATGGACTGGAGCTGGGAACAGCAGTGGCAGAGTGCCGGCACCCCTGGAACATCGATCTGCCAGCAGCTGGGCCACAAGTCTGTTCCTTCACTCCTGGCTTTGGTTAATAGAGTTTGTGTAAACGGAGAAGACGTGTACGTGCTCCTCATTGCTACTTCTCTCCAAAATAGGACCAAAGCTTTGTATCCGCACGGCTTTGAATTAGAATTACCCCGCTGGCGCTCTGTGAGATCCTTTTTTGGTTCTCGGGTAATGGATTTACCTGTGGACTGCCCGTGTTCGTGCTTATTTGAGCTTAGTCTCAGAGCAGGGACATAGGGGTCTGCGGAATGAGGGAGGAGGAGTCTCAGAAGTCCAGGCCAGGTTGCCTGTGATAACATGCCCGAAAGGGTGGTGTGGTTTGGGTTGGGTTTGGGTTTTTTTTTTCAGTTCCATTGGTTTTGAAACTGTAAGGGCTGGAGCACGGCGTGTTTGATGCTGTGGCAGAGTATCTTAACCACAGGGCAGTCATCAGTTTGCTGAAGCTGACTTGTAGAGTTAGAGGATCGCAGCCTGGCTCTCGGGGTTTATAAACAAATAAAGAGAGGTGATAACAAGCTGGGAGTCTGACGTGCAGGCGGGGATGGAATAATCCAGGAAGAGTTTGCTGTGCAAGTGTGTCATATGCAGTGAGTCAGTGTAGCAGACTTGTTCACTCTTCCGAGTCCGTTTGTGTCCTGGATTTCTTCAGCGTACGATGTGTTTGCAGTCCTCTTCCCACCAGATTGCTAGGGAAATACGTGGGAAAATATTTTAAAATAAGCAAGTAGTTTCCACCTACTCCTGTTCAGAAAAGAAAACAGAAATACTGAAAGCACTGTAAGCATCCTCAATTTTGTCTTTTGCTTGAGTAACTGATGTTGTTCTTCTGACAACCCCTATACAGGTTACCAGATGGATTTGTAAAAATATTTGCATCTAAAAGATTACTGAGGCTTTTAAGTGCTCACTTTGTAGAACTTCAGAGTAATTGATCTTATTGTAACACAGGACAACACTGTAACCACCATGAAAAGAAAATGCGCAGAAGAGAACTCTAAGGAAGTGATTGAAAGCAGCCAATTCAAGGCTTGTGAGGAGACTGTGTTGGAAGTGGGGAGAAAACGTTGCTCTGAAAGTAAGCCTGTTGGGGAAAAAGAGGCACCTGCAGAGAAAAGTAAAATTTCTACCATCACTCAACAGGGGCCCTTCCAAAAAACCTTAATTACTACTCCAGAACAGAAGGGAAAAGCTGTGAAGTGTAAACATGATGTTGTGAGGAGAAAATCTACCATGTTGAACTGTAAATCAGAGTAACTGCTGTGTAAATACCATCTTTTGCAGAAGGTCCTACACTGCTCACTCCTAAATGCTTAAAAGAAAAGTTAGTTTTTAGACTCTGCTTTCTGCTGCATCTCTCATCTGTTGATGCTCTTGCAGACTCCGCTGTAGTTCTTAATCAATTTCTTAACAGTTGTTTTGGTACTAAACTTGCTGTTGCTGGACTTCTGGGAAAGGAGCATCCCCTGCTCAAGTTTCTGACACCCCTACGCAAGCGTCAGAGGTGTCAGTGAGTTACTGATTGTTCAGTCCTACAGCACGTGCTGTGAAACTTGGTGTTTCGTGCTGTGTGCTGCTGTGAACTCAGCAGCTTTGGGCAAGGTGGCAGTGCTGCCAAAGGAGAAAAGCTTTTCACTTGAGTGGAAGTAAAATTATTTTAAGTCCACAGGTACATATTTTGTGCGCTTCCAATCTTTTTGCTTCCCTGGCTTTATCTGTGAGCTCACCAGTCTTTCTAGAATGAGGTGAATGAACCAGCTACAGCTGAAGACCTTCAGTATTTATGCTGCTTTGCTACATGATTGTGGTTGTCAGTACAGAGCATCTCGATCACCTCTAAATCCTCTTATGAATGATCATACCCTTCTCACTAGAGCTGTTGGGCAAAACTCTGCTACGTTTTGTATCTTGGCACCTTAGATGGCAAAATATGTCTTAAGACATCTCGGCACCTCTCCCTTTTAGTGAAGTATGTAAAATTCATGTCCAGCGTGAGGAGTTTGTAGTATTTTGTCTGATATGTTTTCTTGAGACCACACAACCAGGCTTTCAGAGCAAACCATCTCCCAGTGCTGAATTTTTAATCTTGCAGTATTTAGAAGCATGGCTTTCCAAGCCAAAGTAAAGCTGCTGTTTCCTCTGCCCTAGCAGGAACACTTGATACATCTCATTAGAACAGAAAAGAAAAGGTACAGAAAAGCAGGAGGAACAAAGTGTCCTGTGGAATTTGATCCCTCCTAAAAATAATCAAAACCCCAAACCTGAATGGAGATGGAAACCACCATTGCTAATGCTTCGGTATGACTCTTTGTTAGTGACTCTATAAAACCCGTTGGGTCTGTTCAGAGGATGTCTCCGTGCAGTACACAGGTACCCGTGTGCTTAGTGCTCCCCACGCGAGATGGCTGCCAAACTCCACCTTACTGTAGCTGCAGCACTCACAGAAATCTGTAGTATCACTTTGGAGTGCAGAGCTGGGATGGCCTAATCCTGCAGTGATAGTCAGGCTTGGGTTTAATACTAAACATACCTGCATGTTACTAAATGGACCCAGCTGGATTCTGAAACGTTTGTGTAAAGTACGGCTGGAGTCAGTTCTGAAGGTGGTGAAATGCATATGATTTTACTGCAGGGCAAACCAGTCTTAAGCTAATAAAATGTTTATGGAAATTTGGGATCGTGATGGAATGTTGTAGATCTCTCCGGGAGAACCTTACATGCAACACATTAGGTGTGGGCGTAAGTAGTTCTCCTTGTATCTAGTTTAGAAACCAACTGAAAAAGGAGAAGGAAGTCCCAAACACTAAGCAAAAACCTTGTGCTGGATTTTTAGCTTAATTTTTAAAGTAAGGGCATATTGAGTATGAATGAAAATTCTCAGGAAAGTGTACAATGCCATTGCTTTTCTGAATGTAAAATGGGGGATGGGCTGTATTAAAAGGGTTGTTGGACCAGTGGAAGTGGAAACCAGACATAACTGTGACCGTTATCCAGCTCACAGGTATTACTGCATATTAGTAAAACTAGCTAGATTTTTCCATAGTGGGGCAGAGCAGAAGGCTGGAGTAGAGCCATGGCAAAATGTTCTTTAAGGCTCCTGAGCACCCCTTGCTGCAAACCACGTCTGTAAGCCGAAGAGGCACCTACTGCATTTTAAACTGCTCCGAGGGGCTTTACTGCAAGACTTCACAATGCCATGTGATATAAGGGTGTGGCTTTCAGCTGGTGACCATTTTCCATATAGTAATTGCTGTTTGGCAGTGCTAGTGACTTGTACTGTTGATGTTCATCATCCTGAGCTGTTGTGGTTTGTTTGGTTTGGGTTCTTTTTGAGGAGGTGTGCAGGAGAGTTGGGAAGATGACTCTGGACCAAAAGAGAACTGAATATGTGAAAGCAAATCATACTGAGAACTATGCAGAAACACTAGCACTGAGGGAAAGAGCTGAAACCTGGGAAGGTCAGCTGGCTGCACCTGAAGAACAGCGCAGAAGGGAAAAAACCAAAAGAGAAGAGTTCAGTGGGCAAATAAAAACCTTGAATCTCCAGCTCTCTGCTCTGAAGAAAGGGCTTCTGGCTGAGGTGCAGAACTCCAGCAGTGTCGAGCTGACCATCAGGAGATTGTTTCTGAACTGGACAAACAGAAACTATCAATAGGGAACAAGAAGAAAAGGTGATTCAGCTAAATAGCGAAGTAGAAGGTGCTAAACAAAATATAATTTATAAAGTGCCACTAATTCAAACAATGCAGTCCAAAGCAGGTGAGTTGTATAAATGACACTTGGAGTCTTACGCTACGGATATTGATTCCGTTGATCTAAAGGATTCCTGAGACTCTCAGAAAGATGAGCTGGAGAGAGCTGAACTGAGTCCTGTGTGCATGGAGCCCCAGACTGCTTCCACAGCAGCTCTGGGACAGGAGAGCTCCTTTCACTGCAGTGTTGGAAGCATTTGGGAAGGATGCCAAAACATTGTTAAGGCTTCTCACAAACAAGTCAGCAGATTCAAGAACTACTTCGACGAGTTGAAGACGTAAAGAAGGGACTTGATGATGCTGAGGATTGCAATAAACAACTAAAAATAAAGTTAAATGAGACTGCAAATCAAGATCATCAGTCCACCAAGGAAGAAGATCTTATGAACCAGTTACAAGAGCACATCCAGAAGAAACCCCAGGATTTTGGAAAACAGGCTGCAGAGGATCACAGAGTAATTGCACCGTTTGAAGAGGAAGTTACCGGCTCCGAGGGAGAAACAAGAGAGCTTGAATGGCTCTTGGAGGCTTTTAGAGCTAAAGCTGAGAGCATAGCAAAGTTAGAAGAAGTAGCTAAAGACAAAGAATCTATTCTTTTGAATCTGGAAAGGAATACAGTAGCTCTGCAAGAGGAACGTGCCAATTCAGACAAAAACCTGAAGGAATTAAATGATCAGGAAGCAAATCTAAAGGAGGGGGTTGTGTCCTTGGTGAACAGCTTGGAGAACATGAAACACACTCTTCAAGGAAAAGAGAAGAATGAGGATGAGCAAATACAATCTCTAGAATTGTAAGTAAATAACGAGAGAATTCCTAGCCCTTTGAGAACAGACTCAAGTTAGAACTACCTTCTGTGAACATCCGTTTATTTTGACATCACACACTTGCATGTTTGTCAACTTTACCAACCAAACTGCTTAAGAACTTTTAGTGCCCTACTGGATTTCTGTCTTTGCATATTTTGCTAGCTCTGTTTTCCTCACCTGTTTGTGTATTCTTTCAGAAATATGGCTCTAAATCCTGCAGAACTGTCGTAGGGGGAAACAGGAAAGGATGAATTATTTGGGGATTTCTAATAGCATTATGGTACATACCCTTTTTGGAGGAAATGGCATAGTTTAATGTTTATCCTGTAACTCGTATAAAAGCTGGCAATGTTTTCTTTAGAAAGGACTGGATGGTAAAAAGGGGAAGAAGAAAGGGAAAAAAAAGCCTAGTAATGAAACAGTAATCAGGTGGGTTTGGTAATAGCTGTTCTAGGGGAGCACAGTGTAGTGTAGGAACGTGAAGGTAATGGGTGTGGGAGAGTAGAACTTCCCCAGCCCCCTCGACTTTTTAAACCTTTAAGAAATAAGAGATTAAATGTATCTGAGAGATTATATTTGCTATGTGGCAAGAAACTGCAATCCTGTAAAAATGGCTTTAAGATGCTGTGTAGCCCTTCTGACTGGGGTTTCTTCAGTTCCAACATCTGCGGGCGCCTGCATGTGCTCTAAAATACAATTTGGCGTGAAGGTCTGGGGCACTTGGAAAGGTTTTCCTTTTGTGAGACCTTATTTTGTACTGTTAATTACAGAGTTTAAGAAATCTTCTATTAGGTAATTGCGAAGTGAAAATCCAAGATGACTTACTGTAAGCTTTTTAAAAGAAATACGACCACTGAAAAATAAACCCATTAAACTTCTTAATGACTTCGTAGCACTTCATAACAACGGGACTTGTTACAATGTTATTGGTTTTTCTACTTTCTTTTGATTTTTATTTATTTTGATCCTTACAAGGTCTGGGATGTAAATGTCAAGTTTATACTTAATTGATATTAACCTTGTCCCTTTTGTTACTGTGTAAGGACACCTCATGATAGAAACGGTTACTGTGCTTAAAAACAAGAATTTTAAAAAATTGCACGGTTCAAGAGTGAATCTGAGCGGTTTGTTACTTGAGGATCATATAATAAGTAGCTGAAGTCCCAAAGTAAAATTACAACGCTTGTCATTTAGCTGATAGATCTGGGATTCTGTTCACGCATAAAACCGGCCATCAAAGAGCCTGAGTTAATGTGTAAAAGCTGCTTCTTTGAGACGTGTAACACTCATGTTATTTCTGTCTCTTCATTTCTAACACAAGGCTACGTAAAGATCTTTCTGAGAGCCCTGCCCTTGTACAGAGCTTGGAAAAAGGTTTGCAGAGGAAAGAGGAAGAACATGGAGATTTGAGAGAGAAACTTTCCGATGCCAAGAAACAAATTCAGCAAGTACAAAACCAGGTTTGTAACCCCAGGCCAAATGTTCCTTCTGCAAGTGTGTGTGGGGTTCTGTTGGTAAAAGCTGTTTTCACAAGTCTCAAGCCCCAGCTGTTAGAAGTGGTTCATAACAAGGCTGCGTTCAGCGATCCATTTAGAGTGAGAGTGAGTCTGAAGTTCCATTGCCATTGAGCTGTGAGCTAAAGCCCGGAGGTCAAAACAGGGGTTAGTGCTGACATTGAAGGGGGGAGTAAATTGTATTAATACCCTTGAAAAAGGCTTGTCAGAAGTCGGCTTGTTCCCTAGGAAGGATGTACAGTACAGTGCACTTCTAGCCCCTGGAATTTAGCAAAGATGCTTGCAAAAACGTGATCCTTGATGAAAGTATGTTTTTACTTGGATAACTTGCAGAGATTGTAAAAGGCTGATAGCTAAAGGTTAGCTTTGCTTGTGCATCGTTACAGGTGTGCAGAGTGCAATCCGAGGAGAAATCCCTGAGGAACAAAGGTAATGAACTTCAGAAAATTAAAACCCAGTTTAGTAAAGAATTAGAGATCAAACAGCGCACAGTCCTGCAATTTAAAAAGGTATTCTATTCTTTTAAATTTTACTTGCTTTTAATTTTTTTAGCTAATCCAGTAATGAGGCAAATGTTCCAACCAGCAGGAGAAAGCTTACAGAAATTGGGGTAAAAACAGGAGTAGCCAGCTGAAGTTAGTCTTAACGGATGAATGAAAGATGTTTACAGAACTTCTCACTGCAGGACCTTGGCAAATTGTTTTAAATAGAGTAATCTGCCTAGTAAATACATACTTAATACCTGCAGGCACCCTGATTCTGATGAGTGACACTTAGATATGTCAGAGTAATGTCTTCTAAACACTGTTTTAGTCAGCTTGAATGCTCCTTTCACTATATGAAAACCTTTTAATTCTCAACTGTTTGTCTTTAAATACTTCATTTAATACTTATTGAGGCTCTGAATGAAAAGCTACTAATATGTATCATGTATGTTTGTTTCTTTCATCATGTTTTTGACATGTTTTCTTTAATTTGCTTTCAATGTGGTGTTTAGGAGCAGCTGAATAATGAGAAGCTGGAAGAAATCTCCAAACAGTACGAGAAAGCGTGTAAAGGTCAGAAAAAGCCCTTCTTGTGCCATTTTTTGGGTGTGCAATGGCAACATAATGAGTTGTGATGTTAACTAATTTGGAGAGTCTTGCAGATTTATATTTTAAAATCTGAGCAACTCCAACCTGGGCATTAAAATGTTACAGTCAGGAACTACTTTTTATTGAATCATTACTAGCAGGAATGTTTGAAAGCCAAGAAGCAGTCTCAGAACAAGAAACTTAAGCCCCAAAGAAAGGCTGGATTTGCTCTATCAGTGTTAACTTACTCGATATTGGTATTTATTTGCCACTTTAGCTGGCCATGGTAACAACATCGAACACTGACACATGAACTGGCACAGTACCAGTCTCTGCAGGTTTGATAAACACTCAGCAGTTGAACAATAGTTGGTTTTTCATATAATCAAGCCTTAGTCCGACGTTAACACTGACATGCTCACCTGAATCAAGTTGATGGGAATCACTTCAGAATTCTGCATTTGGAAAGTTCCGTAGAGATCCTCTATTTCTTTCTAACAGAGCTTTAGATCTCAGGCAATGGGGGAAGTTACTTGTGATGAAGGCACTTTGGGAGAGAATGGTGGGAACTAGGACGGGGGCTCATCTGTAACTTTATTCTCAGATCTGTGTGTGTTGAGGTTTGAGCTCAGCCGGCAGCCAGTCGCCACGTGGCAGCCGTTCACCTCCCGCCTCCCCTCCCCGGGGAAATAGGGGAGGGACAAAAAGAAGAGAATTTGTAGGTTGAATAAAGAATAGAATTGAATTCTGTAATTGAAGATCTGCAGATGGCATTAGAAGAACAAGAACAGACTCAGATTAAACAAGATCAAGTGCTTGAAGCCAGATTAGAAGAGACCAACAGATTAGTTCGGGGTAATCTCTCCATGGAAAGGGAGCGAGGAGGCAAAAGTGTTTTGGATGTATTGTGATAGCTGCTTTAAATCTCTGTTTTGATTTGGTGAGTATTAGTTAGGCATTAATTTTATATAGGACATAACAAACTTCTAACAGTTAACGGCTTCTGCTGTCCCTTTGTGGTCACAGCTGATAAATCCAAGTCACGTTAGTAGAAGGATGTGAATGTGGTCAAATATGCATTTAAACTGTGTGTTATATAACCTCGTTTTGTGTGCTGACTAGAACTGGAAGCATGGAAGCAGAAATACAGAGAGCTGAATAACCAGAGCAATAGTGACTGGCAGCAAAAGGTGAGCAACACCACGGAAAAAACCAGAGATGAAAGTGAGGAATGAATAAAGCTGCAAAGAGACCTGAAGGTAAAACATGGTGATGTAATTCATACTTAAGTTTAAAACCATAACTTTCATGTAGGAGTCTAAATTTTTTTTGCGTCACTATCTTCAAGAGCTGGGGCATGATGTGGCAAGTTCTTAGAGTGCTGAAGGAAACCTCCTCTAAAAACTGCAGTGCGTCAGTCAGCAAAGTCTGGATGCGGTGTCGTTGTAATACACAGCATCACTGATGGCCCACAGCGGGGTGCACCCTTCACTGCGGTGTGCTGCCATGGACGGTGCTTCTCTAGCCGGGCTCCTCTTGCAGCTGTCCTGAACAGATGTCAGGAGCTGGATTGTTTCAGACCTTTTTCCCATCAGTTGCTTGGGCAAATAAATCAGACTCTTTAAAGATGTTGTGCTTGTGTGACCTGTAAGTCCTTCCTGTTAGGCTGAGGGTTTACCTCTTGATTCTCCTTGGATTAGAAAGCAGACTTTTTTCCCAGGCAGCTTTTCAGGTGCCTCCTGTCTTGTGTGGGAGAATGTCTGACAAGAGGTTTGGTTGTGGTAGAGAAGGAGGCAAAGTTGCTGTGGATTGAAGTAACATTCCTGGTTACGCACTGTCTCTGTTTCCCACTCAAACTGTGCTGCATTTTTGGCCTTTCAGTCTTGAAGTAGGATTCCTGACATGACCTGCAAGGCAGTATGAAAGACTGGGAATTTGTGACTAAAAAGGGTCTTTTGGCCATGACCTTTGGTGTAACTTTAATAGTGTTTGTGACTTACCCACAGCATTTTTAGAGGAAAAAAAGTCTGTTCCCTGAAGACGTGCCAGTCTGAATAATAAGTTCTGAAAGCTGCTAAACCATTTTTTTAAATGGAAAAGAACAAATGAGAATGTAATGCTTGCACTTGGGGATACGCTGGAGTAGAACTGTGCTAGTATTTCTGTTATCTTTTTGAAACTAATGTGCTTAATCTGGATTTTAAGACTTGTTTTTGTGTTGCTTAATCTCTGCCTATGGCTTTATTTCTGGTTCCACTGAAATGGGAGAATGAGGCAAAGTATCAAACTGATAGAAAGAACTGGCTGGAGGAAAAAATGAGACTCATAAGTCAAGTGAAAGAAGCTGAGAGCCATCGCAACAGAGAAATGAGAAGATTTGGGGAGGACAGAAAACGTTGTGTAGAGCAACAAGCAGAAATTGTAAGTGACTGGAGGTCTCGGCAGAGTCCTCTAGCGTAAGTCTTCAGTCCAGAGCAGATCTCGTGTCAGGTGTTAACAGTGTGGGTGCTTGAGGGGAGCTGGCCTTTGTCAAAGTCCCCCACGTTATCGCATGGCAAAGCCTCCGGGAGATCTTCTCCATGTGCAAAGGGAAGAACAGGAGTGTCACCAAATGAGAAAGCGTAACACCTAATGGAAGTGAAAGTGCCTGTTCCTTTCTATCCTGTCACCAGCACCGCCTTGCTGTGGATTCTTCAAACGTCGTCTTGTGTGTAAACCACCAATACGTAACCTATGCTTAAATGAATTGCCACTTAATGAAGCGGAGAAAACATACCTTGAAAAACAAGATTTGTTGCTTGGCTTTTCTGAAAAAAAGGGCAGGGGGGAGGGGGAGGAAACAGCCTATGAGGCTTCAGAAGGAAGAGAAGAAGCAAGCAGTAGTTGACAAGAAAAGCTTCTTTCCAGTAAAAATACTGGGTCGACATGCTGGTGGTTTTGCTCCCGTATCGCTTTCAAAGCAGAGTGACTGATAGTTAATAACAAGGTGGATACCTGGCCTGGTCACTGGGCTGTATCGAGGTTGTCATTTCCTGAGCATATGAAATTATTATACGAATCTGTGCAATCTAAAACTGTGCTTGCATCCAGAAGTAGTTAGCCATGACCTTCTGGCCCTGCAGTCAGTACGGGGGGTGTTAGGAGCTTGGGACTACTTTCGCTTTGTCTGTGACTTTGCCTGCCTGAGACTTTCCAGTAATAAAAGCAGAAAGTGGGCAAGCAGGAGTGGTGGTTCTTGACAAAAATTCTCTCCACAAAGAGTATAAATATAGATACAATTTTTCCTAATTTGAAGCATGGTTTGCTTTTGTATGTTTATGGTGAAACTAGTTCTGCGTGAGCTTTTTAAGAGCTCTCGAGTCTACTGAGGCCATAAGATAGTACTGACTGTGCCAAACTAAGCTGTCAGAACAGTTCAGATGGTTTGTAGAAGTGGTGTTCAATTCTAACCTGTTTTTCCCCCATTCAGGAAAGACTGGCTGCACAGCTGGTAGAAGAGGCCAGCAATCTTCCAAAGCGGCGTGAAGAGAGACATCAGTTAGTAGAAGCTTTGGAAGTACAGCTCAGACTTTGGCTTCTAACGCCGTGCAAAAAGATAAAGAAACAGCAGAACTGAAACAAGCGGCGGTGAAGGATTCAGGAAAGGTCCTCTCGCGTTCTCTCTCTCTTGATTCTGTGGGATTTTTTTGTAGTTGTTTTCTGTCGTTTTTCTTTTGTTATTCACTAATTCTGCAAAACACCACGTTTTGGCTCTATTTCAAACACGTTGAAATTGTTTGCAGCTAATATAAAAAAAGCTTTATGCTTTTCTGAAACTGAATTTGTAACAGTGACTGAAGTTCCAAAAAACTGGAGTTCAAAGAAACACTCGAGTCTGTTTGATCATTTGGTTGCGATTTGATCGGACTGGAACTCTGAAACAACTATCACATCTGCTGCCTTTTTCGCAGAACCAAGAACTTATGAACAAACGGGAGGTGAACTTTTATAACCCTACATAAGTAGTGTAAAATAAAAAATGTTGCATGACATCTTCCCAGGCTGTTGTATGACCTTTCCTGGCTTGAGGCCGCTCGTACATGAAGTTGTTGGTTTTTGTTGGACAGCTGGCTGTTTGACCTGCAATTCTAAAACTGATGCCACTGAGTAACTGTAACGATGCTCATGCACATGTTAACTTCTTTTGCCAGTCCTGCAGTTTGTGGCAAGTTTTGCTGTGTTTATTAGGGTGAGGGAACTGATACAGAAGAACTAAGAACACAGCTGGCTGAGAAAGATGACTTTATAAAGGAATTGAAACAAGGCGTTACCCATAAAAGTCTTCAGTCTTTGGCAGAAGTACCTTTACCTGAAGGACGAGATAGAACAGATCAGTCTGTAACCAACGAGGTATGTTTGTTATATTTATAGAAAGTAGGTGCTAATGATGTGTTGTTAATAGCTCCTTTGTTTTGTTGTTTTCTCGGTATATATTTCAGCAACGTGGGGAATCTCCCCAAAGTTACTTTCTGTAGTTCTTTGTACTTTATCTATATCATTAGTTCATGCTGTCACAGCTCTGTCACTTTTGGAGCCTGAGCAGACAGCACCTCGTGATCCTGTCCTGCTTTGCAGTCATACCAGCTCACCTGAAGCAAGGGCTCCAAGTCATGCAGACATGCCCCAGACTGTTTAAATTCCACCCCAAGCCTTGTTTTATTTATGGGTTACTTCACACAGGTTCCAGCTCTGCTGGTTCCTGAGTCCTTCCCAAAGTATCTAACTCTTCCCAGGCTTTAGGAGAGGAGCCTGAAGGCCTCACTCAGGGCTGAGAATCATCTCAGACTGGCAAGTGTGTAAGACTGCAATGCCTAAAGCATAGGTGAAGATGTAGCCTGTGATATCCACAGGCATGTTGCCACGTCCCGTTCCTCAAACCCTTCATCAAACTCAGGACGTGCGCAGAAGTCAGCTCCTCCTACAGAAATCTAAATGTGTAGTAAAATAGGACATGGCCTTGACAAATAGAGGCAAAACTAACATCTCTTCATTCAGTACATCAACCACTTAGCACCGACAATTGCATGGTAAAGAGAGCTTTTTATTTTCCTTTAGTTATTACTCCCAGTTTCTGACAGCAACTAGGTTTGGTCACACTGTATGTAAGGAAGAACCACTCCGTTTTACAGGTAACTATTTTAGAATGTCAGTTTGATCATGTATTGACAGACAGGGTGTACACTAGGAAAAATGTTTTGTCAAAAACTTGCCTGGAGAAAGCAGTAGTTCTGCTTGGCCAGCGAACTGAAATTCCAGTGAGGAACGGAGCGTTTCTGTTTCTGATGACTCTGAGCGACTGCAGTAACTCCAATACTGTTAAAGCCTTGAGAGTTGCCCAGGCAGTAGACCTGATGCAGAGTCGTGAAATGTGTTTCAACATTATAATGAAGTTTTTATGACTTGCAAAGAGTTTTTTACAGGCAAACTGGAAATATCCACCCAAACCAGTTAGAGAAATGACTTTCCCTCAGTAACTTTCTAGTTTGCATTCTTCAGTTTGGGGAATGTTTGTGTTAAAAGCTCCCTTACAGACAGTACTCAATCCTCCAGTCAAGTACAAATTCGTGCGTGCAACAAGTCGGTTCTTATGGGAAAGACACTGGATTTGTGACATAAATTGTGAGCTCACTGTATAATTGAGCAGGAAGGGAACATGGGATGTGAGAAAGACATCTGTTTATACAAAAACCATTTGATCCTAATAAAAAAAATAGTAAGAGAAGTTACTAAAAAACCCAAACACTTCCCTAGCACTGCTATTTAAAAATTACCCCATCAGGACAGGTTCTCAGTAATTCCCCAGATCTACCACTGAGTACCTAGTACTCCAGGCTGCTTTATTCCAACCGCATCACTGGGTTATGTTTCTTCCCGCTAAAATCAACAGGAGCTTTGTCACTGTCCTCACAGAGAGCAAGATTAAGTATGAAGTATTCCCACTCATTCCCTGACCTCCTCAGAATCTTGTACCTGTGGAAATTTAACCACAATGTTCAAATTGAACCCCCAATGACCATGACCTTTACACTGAATTAGGATCTGCAGAATCTTACAGGTCATAAACGGTGCAGCTTTTCCATTTTTTTGTAGTTTTTCAAATCTATCCAGACAGCTGCCTACAGATGCTTGCTTCTGCACTGCCACCAGCGCTTCTGCCGAGTTTTTTTGCTGGTCTAGGCAATGCACTTTTCAGCTGGCTCCTTCTTCTCTGCACACAATTACTCCCATTAATCTTTAGGAAAACTGGACTCTCAATCCAGAGCTGCAGCAAGACAACCAGACACCCTTAACAACTTCACTCCCTTTGAGAGACTTGAGCTTGCAGATGAGGTCCAAATTTTTCAGCATCACAGGACCACAGGGATGAACTTGGCAATATCTGAAGGTCAGTTTAGCCCTGTATCGTTCTCCACCACTGAGCGATAGTGAACGCTGGGGGACGGGGTACGGGTACAGACGGAGTCTTCTTACATTCCGAAAAATTGTCATGAGCAACAACTCACAGACTTCTAGCTTTAAAGTTTGCATTCATTTAATCACATCTAATACCCTTACCCTGCGTCAACTTGTCTTACTCCTTCTTTTGGCTTATCTGTCTGGCCTCCAAAAGGTTCGATGGCAAGACTAATTATGACATATGAAAAAGCACTTTATTTTAAATTGGCTGCCTGATGATTACATTAGCTGTCCCTCCCCTTCTGGTACTATGAGGAACCATGAATAATCATTTTGTGTTCATTTTTTTCCGCTTAGAGTCTTACAACTCAGATATTCCTGATGTGGAAGTCAGAGTTTTTGCAGTTTCCACAAATTTGTACTGAAATTCTTTGGAAAGCGGCTTGTTTGGCACCATCCTTCTAGTACCATGCTGCCCTCAGAAGTTTATTACACATTACACCTCTCAGTCCCACAATATCATCCTGGAGTTTCTTTAGACTTGAATACACCCAGCCTTGTCAGTTTGTTACTTTGAGTTTACTCCTCTGTCCTAAAATGCCTTTTATTGACCCCTCAGCTTAGGACTAGTATGAGGCTCTATTGCCTGTAAACAAGAACCAGCTTACTTTGAAAACTTCTTTATCACTTTTGTGTTGAATATTGCTATAACCGACTTTTCTTTTGCCCCCCTACAGCCTAATTCCTCAACAGGCCCTTTCTATATAATCCGCCAGTTCTCTCTCTGGCAAGTGCCTGGCTTTTAAAGATATATTTTGAAGGCTTTAAAAAACAAAATAGCTTTTATGTTAGCAAGGTAATCCTCTGAATCTGTTTCAGCCTGGGTCCTTGGGGCTTTCTATGTCACGAACTTATGTAGAGTTCTTGTGCTCCTCGTTTGGGTAGGAGATCCACTTTTTGAAGGGTGGCACTTCTAAGTAAGCCTTTGCCTTTGCTTGCCCCAGCGTGGACACGAGCATCGAAAAACCCCAAATCGATCACTCGACGTGGTGTGGACAGTGTTGCAGCATCTCCCGGATGCTGGGAGAAGGGAACCGCAGAGCTCCTTCAAAATAAAACCAGCTGGGGTTGACAAACTTTCTTTTAAGCTAACGTACGCCCACCTAGTGGCTCTCTTGCGTTGGGGAAAACGCAGCGTCTCCAGCAAATGGGGAAGTTAACGATGAAACTCGCATTTAAAGAGGGTAAATCAGATATTTACTGAGTTGGCGTAACCGCTCAGTAGGTTTAGAAACGAGGATTTTGAATTCTTGTTTCGCTGTTGTAACATTTAACCAGAAACCAGGAACAGTTAAACTGCGTAACCCTGATTTTGTTTATAGCTGCCCAGTGTAGGGTTTTTTCATCACCCTTTTGGTTGTGTCACTAGGCTCTGTAGGAGAGACAATAGCTAGATACAGAAAGGCATTTAAAAATCATTCTGTTAGCTGTACTTAATGAATACCATAAAACCCCCCAAGATTCGTCGTGAGATTCTGTGTGTGTACAGTATACAACTATAGGTGAATGTGTGTATGTATATAAATGAAAAAACCACACAGAGCCCACAGGTTACGTTGCTTCAGACTTTCTTAATTGTGTCTCCAAGCATAGCACTATATCCTTAAGGCCTCAGGAAAACTCTAAAGAAAACTACACAGCAGCATCGTAAGTTGTTTAACTATAATTGGCACTGACAGTCCAGAGTCTCCTGACTTAAAAGCTGGTTGGCAGCTCACAGCAGCTGGATTATAAATTAAAAGGATGTGAGCTTGATAAATCGCTGCCTTTTAGGATTCTCAGAATAAGCTGGAATTCAAAGCCAAGTATGAACAGCCCAAAGAAAGAGTGGACTCTTTCCACTGTTCAAACTACAGTTAAGGTATTTTAAATATTTAAATCTAGAAAAAATAAAAATTAAATCTTGTTCTACACCGTTGCACTCAATGTCATTTATTTCCAGAACGGTGAAATATTCAAAAGGTAATGTGATATAAAAATCTTCAGCCTCCCTGGCAAGTTTCCAGGTAATGTCCAGGTCAGGTCAGGTGTGACCAGAGACTTTACAGTTTGATGTCGGACGTCTGGTTGGTTCCAGTGCTGAAAAATGCTCTAGGACTTTCACAGAAGCTACCATCAATTCCAGTATTTTCCGACAATATTCGCAGAGAAATAAAAATCTGAGCAGTGCCTGCGAGGGGACTGTCTCCCATCTTTCCGAGCCCTCTGGTGAGTACTGAGACACCGGCAGTGGGACAGAAGGAAACCTGCTCCGTAGCTCTGTTTCACATCCTTGGGGAAAGAAAACTTTGGTGTCAGCGTTGTTGGGGCACTGGCCACGTTCAGAAGCACTAAGAACGCCAAACCTCTTTAATTGCTGTTGTGCAGATGTGCAGAGGATATTCTGCCGTTTCAGAATCCATTTAAAGCGTCTGCCTACAAAGCAGACGGGAAAGCATTGTGTAACAACGGAGCAGTACTGCAGGACAGGACCCTCCATCTCCCTCGGCCCTTCCCTCCTGCCCGTCCTTTCCTCCCTTTTGTTTCCCTGACGTTCCCCTCTTCTCCCACCAACCGTTTGTGGCATTACTTTTTTCAGCAGTTCCCATCTGCTCCTTCCCTCCGGAGGTTGGCTGTGTTGCCGAGAACTGCGGTTTCGCGGAGTGATGAAAGGTTCGGCTTTGTCCCACGGGGTCCAGGTTTTTAGAGATAAAGTGGGAGCAGAAAGCAATAGTTCTGGAGGGAATGAGGGGAAAAACAAGCAAAGAGATACAATCCCTTATGCGCGTTTTACATCACTCTGCACTCAGCAATATTGGCCTAAAGCTGACTTAATTCAGTTTACACCAGTGAAATTGCTGATATTCAAACTCACCTAAGTGAGGACAGAACGTGCTTCAGGATCCATTTTTTCATATTCATTGCATATCTGCATGTTAAAACCTTGTGGCATGTGTGTCTCAAAGTGGTTTACAAAAAACCAGAAAGCAATTGGGTATGTTTTCTCTACAATTAATATTCTGTTTCCCCTAATGCTTATTCCTGCAGTATCAGATACTGTAATTTTGGGTTTAAATAATATTCCAACTTTTGTAAGGCAGAAAGCTGAACGAGAACAAACAGCACCTTTCAAGAAAAAAGACCTTTTAGGCGCCAGAATGCCTTGTTTGGAGGATCCTACTGGGCAGGCATTGCAGCTACTTGATAACATGGACTGAAATGAAGTCTTTCTAGACAGCTTACTACAATTAGATTGACAATCATATTATGTCTAGGTTTTCTACAGAGACTTTTGTCTAAACTTCAGAGGACGTCTGCTTCCTTTCAAAGTATTTCCACCACCTACAGATCAACCTGTCGAGAGTGCAGAAATGCTACACACCCTCTTTTCCTGCTCCAGGCTATAGGACAGTTCACACTGACAAAAAAAGCTGATGCTTCTATTACAGTGTATTACAACTGCAGGAATAGCCGCTCCAGGAATACATATGCTGGGGCTTGCTAGCATTCCAGTGAAACAGAAGTTAAAAAACATTAAGGGCTCCTGTGTTACAGCTACCTAAAATAAGTTAGAAGGGGAAGAAAAGCAACTGTCTGGGGCGGTGCTATAAAGTAAAACGTGGAAAAAAGGCCCTCTTTCCCCTTTTCAAATTTAGCCAAAGGAATAAATGGCATAATCTTGGCAGGACTCTGCCCTCGTTCCTCATCCGTCAGATTTGTGACAGTTTCAAAAAGACATTCGTGAGGAAACTAACTCGCTGTTAATAGGAACTGTGTAAAGCTTTAGGGCAGAGAGCATATTATTTGCAATTTAAAGTCATTTTCTAACCAGAATTTGTGCCAAATGCTTTTTGTAAATTATGCTGTCCCTCTTGTAAAATAATCCTAAAAGAAATTTCTAAACATCAGAAGTTAAACAGTTATATACTACGGTACTGATTCAATAAAGCAGTAAAAAATTAAATACTCTGGTAAATAACATTGTTCGGGGCCTGGTCTTCTTTCCCATCCTTTAGTAAATCTTCATTAAAAATAAGTGTATTAAAATAGGGCATTAATTTGGATGAGTGGTATTTATATATGTATGGGGAGAGGAGAAGAAATCACAACAGTGAGAAACTGTCCCTTTGCTGCAAACAGTTGTCACTCCTAGAAATGGGAATTAAAATGTTCATCGTCCTTCTCCTTCCACCACACTTACCCAAACAAGGGCTACTGAGAGATGAGCGAGATACGTCTCCTGAATGCACAACACAATCAAGTGCTATGTCAGAGGAAGGGGAAGAAATTAAAACAAGGTGGAATTCACGGGAGGCAGCGCCTACTTCGAGGCCGAGAGAGGCAGCTTACCCCCTACAGCTGTTCCGACCTGATGGAATTATGCATTGTGTTAAAGGCTAGAAGTAGCTAAACCTAGCTTTTTAAAACGGAAGATTGACTGAAGGGTTTGCTCACCGAGGATCCTGTCTGGTGTAAGACAAGACAAGCCATGTTTCAGAGAGCGCGGAGGGGGGTAACTAGTTTTGATTTAGCTGTGAGAAGCTTTCAGGTGCAAACTCTTCTGGCAGACCTGAAGTTATCAGATACACTGCTTGATTTGATAAAAATATTGTATTCCCCTGTAAATCTTGCCTTATCAGAAAAACCCAAAATATTCAGCTCAGACTTTATCACGAGTCACAGCAAAATCCAAGACCAGCACAGGTTAGAAACAGTTGTTCTTAGTACAATGTAGTAATACTGACCAATGAGAGTGTCAGAGAGGAAAAGCAGCTAGCAGCTGTGGGCAAGGGGGCAGTGAGAACTCTGGTACCCAATTCGCATGTGGGGAACAAAAGGACCCTTCATTTCTTTTGGAGAGGCAGGGCTCAGCGAGAAAAACGGGTCTTTAGTTCCTATGTCTGACTTTGGTGTTGAATAAGAGAGAATAACGTGGACATTGAATGCGTCTGGGTTATTTTGATTTTCTCTTTTACTCATGTCATGTCACAAAGGGAAAAACCTGATGGCAAATTTGTGTTTTCCTTGAGACCTTCAGCAGCTCAGTGCTGGAACAGGTTAACATTTCCCGCTGAGCGGCTGTTCAGCCCCGCTCTCCTCGAGCAGCAAACAGGCATTTGTACTGCGGGAATGGCTGTACCGGGTAACCCGCCCAGTAAGATGGCACTGCCACGAAATACAAAGAAACTGCTGAGGAGTTGGGTTGGGTTGTTGGGGGTTTTGCACTTAGAAGAGATTGTCCACCTTCTTTCAGCGCCTCCCAGCAGCCACAACAGCTGAGACACGTGGAGTTTGCTGCCAGGGAGTGAGCAGTTGCCAAGGTAAGAGCGATACTGAGCCGAGGTCAAAATGCCCCAAACTTTAGTCAACTTGATATGCCCCACATTCATTCCTGTTAAGAGGCTTCGTGGCCGATTTACGTGTGGTAAAAACAAGCGGACACCTGAAACGAAGAGGTGGAGAAATTTAACCTTGAAGACAATCGTTTTGGTACCTTGGCCACGCAGAACTTTTAAATGGAGGCATGTAATTTGTAAAATACATGATTAGTCTACCATGCCCTTATTAAGGAAAGGATAACAAGCTTTCTCTTTGGAAAATAAGCAAATTTGAGTAGGTAAATGTCTAAAATAATGGGACGATTTTATGGCAATACACATTTAAAACTAGATTGCTAAAAGCTCTGAAACGTATTCATAATGAAGATGAATTTGCATGTCCCAAAGTTAAGATTTCTGTGATTCTCTGCCTCACTAGTAAATACAATTGAGCGTTTAAATCTTAGGCAAAGGAAGGGAAGAAAACAGACCCATTTCCCTTAGGTCTTACTGAGCAAGAGGGAGCCACGCGACCCCAAGTGCTCTCTAAAGCACAAGCGCACCCCAGAGCATATCCTAAAGGGCCCAATACACCTCGTGAGAGCGGAGAGAAGCCGAAAGATCCAAACCCCACCAGCCAACTCCTGAACAGCTAAGGGCGAGCCCTCCTTCTGGAAAGGAGGGAGGGGCGCGGCGGGGGCAGCCAGCAGACCCGCCCTCAGGGGGGAGCTCTGAGCTGGCGGCGCTTCCCCCCCCGCCCGCCCCCAAGGCGCTGAGGCAGCGGCGCGGTCGCTGCACGCGCACTAACGGTATCCTTTCGCCCAGCCGTCGCCTGTTTTCAACGCGCTCGCGTGCCGCGTCCCGCCCTTTGCCTTGCTATGATTGGCTGGTGTCGCCTGTCAATTGTAGCCGTGCCCGCCCTGGCCGCCTGGTGATTGGCTAGGCGGGGCAGAGCGAGGGAAAGCGGTGGCCGCGGGGCGGGGCGAGGCGAGTGTGGCGGCTGGCGGAGGGATCGGTGGGGTTGGTGCGGCGGCCTCCTGTGGCGGTGTGGCGGGGGGCGCTTGAGGGGAGAGCGGGGTCTCTGAGGACAGAGGTGGCTTCGGGCCCTGGCTGTGCTGTGGGGAAGGGCGGAGACAGTGTCGGGGACGAGGGCGCGTGGAGACGGGACTGCGAGGAGACGGGACTGCGAGGAGACGGGACTGCGAGGAGACGGGACTGCGAGGAGACGGGACTGCGAGGAGACGGGGCCGTGAGGAGACGGGGCCGCGGCGGCCACCCTCGGCGTGCAAGTCGGCGAGAATAGCACAGGGTATTTCCGCGCCTGCTGTTCCTCTCTCTTTTCTCTTCCTGCCCTACATGCCGTCTGGCCTCCTCAGGTGGCGTTTTTGCCCCGGGGCTTGTCCTGCTTCGCTTGCTTCCTCCACTGGTCTCTTATCCGAACTCTTCAAGTCTTTTTTCTTGAGGGGGCGGTGTGGCCACCCTCATCAACTCCCACAATTTTAATCTGGTGTCCCCTTGCTGCTCTGACAGGTCCCGTTTGTCTTGGCGGGATGTTTGAACTCCCTGAGACAAAGGGAAAATTAATTGATCTCTCCCTTGCCGCAAGGTTGTTGTGGTCTGTTTCCATACCTTCTTCTGCCTGTAACTGCAGAGAGAATTCCTGATAACATAATCTTCGTGCAGTTTGTGGGCTGTGAAACCTTGCTGAAAGGAGATGGGAGGCCATTTGGAGCAGATAAGAGTGATGCTGTTTCTGCCGTTGCCTGTCGGGGATTTTTTTGTGCTTTGCCCTGTTTACTTTCTGGAATCTCATTTTGATGAAGCCAGGGGTTGTCTGAGGTTTGGCTTTTTTAACGGCCGGAGCAGTTGCTTTCACGGATTTGTTATAAATGCCGAGGCAGAGCCGCAAATCTCTTTTTATAAATTTATTTGCAGTAAGAACAAGCAAAAAGGCTAGGCACGCCGGGGGGCAGGGGGGGCTTCCTGCTCCGCACCGACGAGCACCGGGTGGTGCTGCCTCACTCCCTTTTATAGTCCCATCCCCACACGCGCAGCAGGGTCCCTCAAACTTCCCCGGGCTTTCTGGGGTTGCCGGGGCTCCTGGCAGGGTTCCTCCGATCATATTTCACCTGCACAATCCGCTGTTGCTGGGGGCTTCTGACGGGGGTCCCGCCAGTAATTTTCCACCTGCTTAGCATCAGTCACTGAGGGAAAAAACCTCCAAACCCCTTTTAACAATAAAACCATGATAAATCTCCTTTAACTTATGTACATGATAAACACTAACAAAGTCACCATATTTTAGCACGAATCACCACCATATTCTTCACAATCCCTCGCCTTTTGTTTTATCAAATTGATTCGTGTTTGGGTTTCAAAACGGGCTAAGGTTTGTTGTACGGGATTTGGGTGTTCTGTTTTCTTTAGTTTAACCATCATTAGTGGGTGTACCTTTTCTCCTCTGGCCAACTCAGGATCTATTGGTATTGCAGAGATTTGCATCCCTTGAACGAGTGAATGAATCAATCTAATAAAACATGGAATCATACATGGTATAAACATTAGGGCAGCAAATGCCACAACAGGTAAAATAAAAGCTGTTTTTACAATACCAGGACCCAGTGTCATTTTTCCATTCACAAGTTCGATTATAAAAACTGTTTCCTCGTAGTTTGGCATATTCAGTTTCATTTTTGTCTGACCAGAACCCCTTGAATCCTTTGCTGCGTCCTTGTTCGTTAAGCCACAACCATATATAGATACCTCTATCTTTGTTAATTAACTTATGTGTAAGTGTCCATTGACACTTACTCTCTCCCACATCAACTCCTCCTTTCTGAGTTCGGTTCAGACAAAATTTACCCTTGTTAGGGAATTGAACTGGCCATTTTTCACTATCTTCCCAGGCAGTATTATTAACATCACTATAGTTACTTACAATTTGTGCTGGGGAAGGGGCACAGAGACCCACGGCCAACTTGACAATCCCAGAGGTCCCCCACAAACCCAGCAGTGACTTAAATTGAAAGTTTTACTTATAGTTTTTGCTAACGGAACAAACTCATTCTCTTCAAAGGGGTCACATAAGCTGGTAGTGTTTTGACCCTTTTTAGCCATCACGAGGCCAACACACAACATGAGGGAAAAAGCCAGTCGCCATCGTGAGGTCCGGTATGGCACATTTTTCTGTTTACCCCTGGACCCATTGGGTTGCTGCCAACGGTCGGGTTTGTGTCTTCTTAACAGCAAAAATGGAGGCCAACCCGGTCTTGCCCTCACTTGGACTTACTCTCAGCTTTTCCCTCACTCTCTTACTTCCCTTTTTTTTCAGTTTCTTTGTTCAACTATACAAACTGACTTATGTTTTCATGCAAAACAGTCTAAAACCGAAAAAAACCTGTGAATGCTACAACCTTTTAACATATATACATACACACAGGGTTCATGTGGACGATTCAGGATCTTTACTACTGTTGATGTCGCTCTGTCTGCCTCGGTAAGTCCAGTCCTATTTTAACTCCGTCGCATTCGGAGCTTCAAATCTCCAGGCGTTGACTCGATCTTCCAATCTGATTCACCTGTGACTGGTCCTTTCACCCTGGAAATACGAGTCCATCCTCTTTCAGCAGTTCTTACAGCTGTCTCCGTAGTCAACACCACCAGGAATGGTCCTCCCCATCTAGGAGATAAGCTTTCCTCCTTCCAGATTTTAATCATTACTTTATCTCCAGGTTGTATTTTATGCACTGCAAATCCTAAAGGAGTCGTCTGGGCCAATATTCCCTTCATTCTTAATTCTTTTAGATTTTTCTCAATAGTTTTAATGTATTGTTGAATCGTTACGTCTTCTATCAGTGGATGCCCCAGAGGCATACCTTGGGAATATGGCATTCCGTATAACATTTCAAAAGGTGAGAGGCCTGTCTCCGAGTTTGGCATAGTCCTAATATGAAGTAGGGCTAAGGGCAGGCATTTAATCCATGAGAGTTTGGTTTCTATCATTAATTTAGATAACTGTTGTTTCAAGGTCTGATTCATTCGCTCTACCCGTCCAGAACTTTGTGGATGCCACGGAGTGTGATATTCCCAAGTGATGCCTAGGGCTTCTGTAATTAATTTTATAATTTTAGATGTAAAATGAGTACCCTGATCCGAATCAAATACTTTTACAATTCCAAATCGTGGTATAATTTGTTCTAGCAATATTTTAGCTACTGATTGAGCAGTCGCTCTGGTGGTAGGAAATGCCTCTACCCAGTGAGTTAACTGATCCACCATTACTAGTAGGTATCTGCATCTCCCAACTTTCGGTAGTTCTGTAAAATCTACCTGGATCCTCTCAAAAGGTCGATAAGCTGTTTTCCTTCCACCAGCTGCGGCCTGTCTCATAGTTCTTTTGTTAATTTTTTGACATGTTAAACAACCGTAAGTAGCTTGTTTCGCAATTTCATATATTCCAATACAGCCAAAATGCCTTAGGAAATGATCACTTAAAGCCTTAGTGCCCCAATGAGTGCTTTGGTGTAATCTATTTATTATTCTTCTAGTATATCCTTTAGGTAGTATCTCCCTCTTGTCTGGAAGAATCCATTTCCCATCTATCATAGTAGCCCCTAACTTCTGAATCTCGGTTAGTTCTTGAGGGTTATATACCTTTTTCCCATAATCTACCCCCTGTTCAATTACATATAGCTTTATTGGTTCCCTTAAAGCTGCCTTTTTTGCCTCTTCATCTGCTAGATTATTACCTCTAGTTTGATATCCTGTTCCTTTTTGATGTCCTTTTATGTGCACTAGGGCTATTTCTTCAGGACCTCTCAATGCCTGTAATACTTGAACTATCAATTCTTGATGCACCAGATCTTTTCCCTGAGTATTAATCATTCCTCTTTCTTCCCAGATCTTTCCAAAGGTGTGAACCACCCCAAAGGCACATTTGGAGTCTGTATATATAGTGCCTTTCGTGTCTTTCAAAATTTCAAGAGCTCGATATAGAGCGTATAGTTCACATGCTGGAGCTGACCATGCAGGACTGAGAGGGCCTGATTCTTTAACCACTAACTTGGTTCCATCGACTATTGCATACCCTGATTTCCTTTTCCCATCTACAACTCTAGAGGACCCATCTATAAACAACCTTTGGCCTTCAGATAATTCAGCTTCTTCTAGATCTGGTCTTATCTTGGTCTGTAATTCTATTGCTTCGATGCAGTCGTGACTCAATTCACCTCTAGGATCTCCATATAAAAATTGAGCAGGGTTTTGAGCACCGGTTACTCTCAGCTCTAGTTCTGGTGCTTCTATTAGGATAGTCTCATACCTCAGTAGTCGACTATCAGTGAGCCATTTCTCAGCTTTTTGTTGTAGTACACTACGCACATCATGAGGAGAAAACCCGAAGGTCACTTTTCGTGCCTCCTCAATGAGCAAGGCGGCTGCCACCAAAGACTGTAAGCATGTTGGCCAGCCCCTGCTTACGGGATCTAACAATTTTGAAAAATATCCAATTGGTTTTTTACTTCCAGCCCAATCTTGGGTTAGAACCCCATAAGCAGTTTGATTTGAGGTGGTTATAAACAATTGAAAAGGTCTTTTAACATCTGGTAAACTTAACACTGGAGGCTCAGCCAGTGTTTCTTTTAGTTTCTGAAATCTATTCTCATCCTCCTCAGTCCACTTCAACCTGTCAGACACCAGCTTTTCATATAAAAATTTTACCTTTTCACTATATCCTTCTATCCATTGTCTGCAGTAGCCTAATAATCCTAATACCTGACGAATTTCTCTTTTTGTTTCGGGTGGTGATAAAGACAGTATTCCTGATATCCTTTCAGGATCTAATTTCTTCTCCCCTTTACTGAGCCAGTGTCCCAAGTACTTCACTTCATTTTCTACAAACTGTAATTTAGACTTTGAAACCTTTAATCCCTTTTCTCCTAGAAAGTTCAATAATTCTATAGTCCCTGTCCTGACATCATCCTCAGTTTGTCCAGCTATTAATAGATCATCTACATATTGTAGGAGTTTTATTCCTGAGGATGGTTTGAATGTCAGCAATAATTTCCCTAATGCCTGTCCAAAGAGGTTGGGGGATTCAGTAAACCCTTGGGGAAGTACTGTCCATCTGAGTTGTTGTTTCCTGGTATTAAATGGATCTTCCCATTCAAACGCAAAATAGTCTCTGCTCCCTTCGTCTAGGGGGCAGGACCAAAATGCATCTTTTAAATCAGTGACACTGTACCAAATATAGTCAGGGGATAGCTGGTTAAGTAGCATATAGGGGTTTGCTACCACAGGGAAACGAGCCACAGTTCGCTGATTCACAGCCCTTAAATCTTGCACCGATCTGTAAGATCCGTCCGATTTTAGAACTGGTAAAATAGGTGTGTTATGTGGAGACATGCAAGGTTCCGATGTGCCTTTACTTAGTAATTCGTCTATTATTGGTTCCAACCCCTCTCGGCCCTTTAGGGGAATGGGGTATTGTTTTATCCGAATTGGTGTCTCCGGATCAATTAAATTAATTTTAATAGATTTTATTTCAAGTTTTCCAGTCTCTCCTTTCGTATACCAGACCTTCGGATCTATTTGTTGTTCGTCTTTTTCTGTTAATGTACAAATTTTTATTTCTTTTTCTTGTACTATTATTTTTAATTTTAACTCCGTCATTAAATCTCTTCCCAGAAGGTTATTTTCAGCCTCTGGCAGCAACAGTAAATCCCCTATAACGATACGGGGTTGGGATTCTATTTCTACATCCCCGACACCTGGTACTTTAAATGGTTCCCCTTTAGCTCCTATTACTAGAGCAGTTTCTTTTTCCACTTTACATCCCCTCGGAATGTTTCTCACAGTTGATTTCTCGGCACCCACATCTACTAAAAACTCAAACTCCTCTCCCTGGGGACCTAATTTCAATTTCATCAAGGGCTCCTCTGATGTCTTTGTCCCCAGGAAATAGAGCCCCTGACACCCCTATTCTCCTTTAAACATCCTTTCATCCCGCTCTCGCTTTCTACAATTCCGTTGTAAATGTCCCTTCTTTCCACAATAATAGCAGGTTAATGTGTTTTCTCTAATTACCGTCCCTCTCTTTTCACCACCTAAAGCTCCAGGTGATTCATTAGAGCGAGATCTCGGAGGCTTCTCCTCTCTCCGCTGAGTTTCTCTGACTGCTGCAAGATCCGTGCTCCTGCCCTTAAGCCAAGGCCATTCACACACTCTGTTATCTCTCTGCCACATACACTGAAAGGTGTGTTCAACAGATCATGTAAAAATGCATATGCATATTTAAAAATGTGGAGTTATGATCTGCAAATATGGCACTGCATTTTCCCAAAATATGCATTTTTTTTAAAAAAAAAGTTTGGTTGGTTTTTGGGTTGTTTTGAACAAATTGGACAAATCAGGCAGAAGTTTCAAAGGCAGACAAACAGTTACATCATAACTAACAGCTTTTTCTAAAGTTTTGACAAGAAAGGTTCTCCGCAGGAGACAGAGCAAGGAGCACAAAGCTGGTAGGAAAAAACCACAAAATTTGGGAAGTACTAGTCTGAAATGACAAAGCATAAGGAGGCAAGGTGAAAAAAAATTACTATTGACAAGTTCAAAAAAGAACATAATTAAATATTTTACTTTGGCTTGAAGTTCAGAATAAATTATATTTAGGTGATTTTGTAATGAACTTCAAACTTTTTCCTTCATGGAAGCACCATCGAAGGGCCCGTAATTTACTTGTGAGCAAAATTTAACGGAATGGGGACATTTTTGCCTTCTCAGAGAACAGATTTTCATCTCTAAGCTGTACGCTAAGAACTACATGGTACGCAGGGAAGCTACATGCATCTGGAGCCACGCTGCCACGGCTTATCTAGGAAAAAGCCCAGCTCTGGTTCATAAAGCATCCAACAGCTTTATAAACATTTCTAACTACTTCAGCTGAGGTCGGACAGGACACGGCAAGTAACACAGTTTGCCAGCTACTACTGCCATCACTCACATCATGCCAGTCGGTTGCCCACCCAAAAACCCATAAACCAACAGTGCACCGTTTAGGGGCTCCAAAGACAAAAGCAACTGCACACCTTAATTAGGACAAAAGGGGAGGAGGCTCTGCTGGACAGTGTAGGGAAGTCACGACGTTAAGTAACGATGGTCATTTATTACCTCGGCAAACTTTTACCATCATCCTCAGTCTGGTAAATCATTCAACAGTGACTCTCACTAAGTAAATGCCACCTGCCATTCAAAAAGCCCCCCTTCTAATCTTAAAGCTGCCTACCAAATTAGCATTACAGCACAGCACTGCCAGCTGGGATTAAGTTATGACTCCTGCCTTAAACCAGACCTGGTCTGTGCCACGTTTGCCAATGAGCGACATGTATTTAACAGAGCAAACACGGAACAGCTAACCAAAAGCACCATTCCTCAAGTAGTTACCAACTGACCAGAGAGTTTCCTTGACCGGGTACTCGAGTCATCCTCTGCGGTCTAGAGAAGTGGTCTGTGCGGTGGGTGGGGAACTGGCTGACAGGCCGCACCCAGAGGGTGCTGGTAAATAGCTCCTTTTCAAACCGGCAACCTGTCACAAGTGGGGTCCCCCAGGGATCGATGTTGGGCCCAACGCTGCTTAAGATCTTCAGAAGTCATCTGGGTGATGGGATCAAGTGTGTCCTGATGCAGTTTGCTGACAGTACCAAACTGAGTGGGCAAGTGGACACTTGGGAAGGGAGAGCCACCCTGCAGGATGACCTGGATAGGCTGGAGGAGTGGGCTAACAAGAACCTCAGCAAGTTCAGCAAGGACAAGTGTAAGGTCTTGCACCCGGGAAAACGTAATCCAGGAGTGCAGCACAGGCTGGGATCTACCTGGCTGGGGAGCAGCTCTGTGGAAAGGGACCTGGGGAACCTGGCGGACAACAAGCTCAACATGAGTGAGCAGTGAGCTGCAGCGGCAAAGCAAGCCAACGGGATGCCGGGTTGCATCAACAAGGGCATCACCAGCAGAGATAAAGAAGTCATCATCCCACTCTACGTAGTGCTTGTCAGGCCACGCCTGGAATACTGTGTTCAGTTTTGGTCCTCACTACCCAAAAAAGACGTGGACGGGCTGGGGAGGGTCCAGAGGAGGGCCACAAAGGTCATCAAAGGACTGGGAAATCTGCCATGTGAGGAAAGGCTGAAAGAATTGGGTTTGCTCAGCCTTGAGAAAAGAAGGCTTAGGGGAGACCTTATCACCATGTTCCTGTATTTAAAGGGCGGCTACAAAGAAGATGGAGACTCCCTTTTTACAAGGAGTCACATGGAAAAGATGAGGGGTAATGGGTACAAGTTACCTGGGGAGATTCTGATTGGACATAAGAGGAAGATTTTTCACGACGAGAACAATCAGCCATTGGAATGATCTCCCCAGGGAAGCACTGGATTCCCCCACACTGGACACGGTGCTGGGCCATCTTGTCCAGACTGTGCTTTTGCCGAGAAAGGTTGGACCACATGATCCCTGAGGTCCTTTCCAACCTGGTATTCTATGATAGATTCTATGATCACTGGAGGACACATTAAACAAGGTTTTTTTGCAGCAGCAGCAGCTCAAGCAATCAAACTTCAATTAACATTACAGATCTCGCTAACAGCGGGAGGATTATAACTTTGCCATCTCAGACTTTCTTCCATGTAATTCTAATGACATCATTATGTCTGCAGCAATCTAAGCGGAGGACCCAAAGCAATGAAAATTCATTTTCTTAACCTTTTTGGTTTTTTACACTACACTCTTCAGATACATTCCCACAGGTGGCATAAACTGAACAAGAACTGTGACGTTGCCAACCGAAGTGGAAAACAAATACATGATTTTTTAGGGCAATTTTGAAGACAGATCAGCTGCTTGCTCTGGATAGCGTGCCAGTCAGAAGAACAAGATGGGAACAGGAAAACAGAACTGACAGTGAGACTGTCTCCTTTGGCAGCAACACAAGCTCACAGAAACCACATCTTAAACAAGCAAAATTCACACCGACACTCCTCATTTACAAACAGTCATTGTAACTTCTTACAAGCCGTCTCAAACAGTCAAGTCTCACCTGGCCTAGAAAACCATTTATAGTATGATGATACATGAAGATTTAAAGGAGAGGTGTATATCTATAACTAAGGTCAATGAACAGATTTATGGAATCTAGGGAATTTTATGGGATTTATGGAATACTGTAGGAGTCTGGGCCGCGCTGGGAGAAAGTTAGTGCAGACAGAAGAATGCAAGGACGAAGACAAGGCCAGCAAAATAAGGCTGGCAAAACCACACAAGATAGCAGATAAGTGAGAAACACCTGTGGTCAGCAAAAGCACACAAGTCTGAGCAAAACAGGGTATGAGATAAGGGAGTTTTGGCAAGTTTGGGGCTTTACGTGCTAATTGCAATTAACCAATGCAAATGCTTGTAGAGGCGCGTGAACAGCGCGTGTAGATGACCTGTAGCCTATTAGAAGATAGATGAGTGCGTGTACGGAACTGAGTAGAGTATAAATGTAACCAGAAAAGGAATAGAAAAAAACTAGAACAATAACTATAATAAAAGATGGACGACCTGATCATCACATTGGTGTTGCGTCGTTTCTGTTCCCGCACGGAGAAATAAGGACAAGAAATTTTCAGCCGTGAACTAGGGACTTACTTGTTCTGTGGATTATTTTTTTTTTTTAATTTCTTTTTTCCTACCGTCCAGCTCCAGCCCGTGAAAACTGAGGTCTGTTTCTAGAGGAAAAGTGTTCAGTGGTTTTGGCTATTGAAGAAAGGATGGCTCCATATCCTGCCTTCCTTAGGGAGTCCTGTTTTAGTGGATGAATGAAGAAGGTGGAAGCAAAATGTTTGGACCTTTTGAATGATGTCCAGGAAGAAAATAAATCTGCACGGGCACCCTGAGCAAAATTTCTTCAAATACGGTCAAGAAGTGCAGAGAAACATTTGCAACTTTAAAATGTTAGAATGGAAAATACAACTGCAGTTCTCTCTCAGTTATCACCTGTCAGTTGTATTAATAACTGACACAGAACTTCAAGGGGTGAAAAGCGATCGAAGCGTAGACTCTTACAGCAAACCTGTCAGTGCTTTAAATAATGCTGGGTTCAGTGGGTTGTCATACAGAGTCCCCTGAAAAAACCAGAAGATGGGATTAAAAGAAATACGAATTGTGGGCTCATGGCATTCTGTTATCCAAACATAGCAAAAATGAGAATTAAATAACATGATAATATGCTAGTTTTAAGTTCAGACTAAAAATAAATAAGTAACTCCCACCTCCACATTGGGGGGCGCAGGGGGGGAGCGCCTGTCTGGCATTTGTACTGAGACTGTTGTTGGATAATTTATTTTAAGGTTGGGCAGGTCCTCCACCACCTCGTGGATGTGAAGTTTTTGTGAGTAAGATTCCTCGGGATCTGTATGAAGATGAATTAGTTCCTGTTTTCGAGAGAGCTGGGAAGATCTATGAGTTCAGGCTGATGATGAGATTCAGCGGTGAGAATCGAGGCTGTGCTTTTGTGATGTACACTGCTGAAGAGGAAGCCCAGCTAGCCATCGAGATTCTTAATAATTACGAAATTCGTCCAGGGAGATTTATTGGTGTCTGCGTCAGCTCGAACAACTGCAGACTATTTATTGGAGGGATTCCAAAAGAAAAGAAGAAAGAAGAAATACTGCGTGAAATGAAAAAAGTTACAGAAGGAGTGGTAGATGTCACTGTTTGTCCAGATGCCACGGACAAAACTAAAACTCGTGGCTTTGCTTTTGTGCAATACGAATCTCACAGAGCAGCTGCAGTGGCTAGAAGAAGCCTAATCCCAGGTAAACCTATTTGGAAATCAATTGAGTTTTGGGGGAGTGTCTCTCTCCATTGTGTGGGGGCGTGGGGTGGTGGATCATCACGATTTTCCTTTCTTGAAGGGATTTTGAGAGTTCCAAAACTGCAGTAATGCCTTTCAGGTAAACTTTTTTGGTTCATGAATCAGGGTTTTGTGTTTGGGGTTTTTTTGTTGGGTTTTGTTTGGGTTTTTTTTTAAAGAAGCTGAAATTGAAGCAGTTCCGGGAATGAAAGAGCGCACATCTCTTTTTATAAACACAAGTTACTGTAATTTACACCAGGATATCTGTTTGCTGGGGCGCACATCCAGTTTTCATTAGCACGCACTAGTCCCTGCACATGAACTCTCTTAAAGCTGAGCTTAACAAATACCACGCTTGGAATGTGTCCCTTATTTCCTTTGAGTGTCATGAATGATGTTATTGATGTTTCGTATTTTAAAAACGTTTGAAAGTAGGTCTTTCATCTGTTACTAGAAAATAATTTTAAGAGTTTAACAAGTAGAAGATGACTTTTCTTTGCACCTCATTTTATACATTTTGAGGGTGGGAAAGTAAAAGGGATAAAATAGACAAAGAGGAGGGAATAGGTAAAGGTACAGTTAAAAAGGGGAATTCTAGAAGAGAAATTAAGTAGGGAAGAAATGAAACAACATGGTTGGAGAAGCAAAGTCGTTAAAATGGATAATACAGCCTTGGTGTTGCTGAAGTGAATGACAAACCTCCCTGTATTCATTAAGGCTGAGATGTAGGCAAGTCTTGCATTAACTGCTGATGGAGGGTTAGGAAGGAGCGTTCCGTAAGACTGATACAGGCCTTGGAAAGTAACGGGAGAAATACGGCCGGATCACGGAATGTAAAATAAACTGGCTGTGTGATATGGAAATGTTGGCTTGGAACGAGTCACAGGGTGGGATTTTTTTTCAGTTTGTGGGTTTGGTGTCTGCTGCAACATAGAGTAAGGCTTGCGCTAGTGCCTAGATATTTAGATGACTTTTTCCAGTTGTTGACCTCGCTTTTTAAAGTGGTAATATTATTAAAAAGTAAGTAAAACAATATGTTGCTTATGGTTGCTTTATATGTGCATGTCTATGCATGTCACAAAATCACAACGTCTGTGTTTCGACAGCTTATGGTGAACCCAAAGGGTAGAGATTTTGAATCTTTGAATTTTTTCGGAGTCTTATTTTCTTTAATAATGTCAAGTAGCAATATTTTGCATATTTTGCTTAAGCAGATGCAGGCAACAAACCCCAGTTTCGTGTGCCATGCATCATGTTTGCTTTTTATAGAGGTAGTTGCCAAGAATGATTTTGTTTTCCATGGCGTATTCCTTATTGATGTAACGCTCCTTTGCTGGAGGAGCACTCCAGCTCTGGGGTCATACCATTCGGGTAGACTGGGCACAGCCTGAGGAGGAAGCTGGTGAAAAAAGAAGGCAGAGAGTTAAAGAATTACGTGTAAGAAATTTGCTGAGATCTACTACAGAGGACACAATTAAAGCTGAATTCGACAAGTTCAAGCCAGGAGCAGTTAAACGTGTAAAGAAGCTGAGAGACTGTGCTTTTGTTCATTTTTTCCACCGTGAAGATGCAGTTGCTGCGATGTCTGCAATGAATGGAAAGTGCATTGATGGAGCTAGTATTGAGGTAGCGCTGGCAAAGCAAGGTAAGAAAGGAAGAGCTTGGAAGCAGCGTTTTAATGCTCAGCTGAGTCCTGGTTCTGAAAATCTCTTAGGGTTTCCTGACAAAGGAGCTGGTCATCAAAAATCCTTAGGGGAACCAGCAAGTCCTTCAGTTCGTCTTAATGGTCAGCGTAGTCCAGGCCCCTCTGAAGTTGAAGGGTGCACATACCCTTTTTTCCCAGGCACAAAGCTTACTCTAACTAGCAGGTATTCTTTAAAACCCGGTCACTTCAGTTCTGCAGTGATGCATCTGGATTATGTCTGCAATAAAAGTAACTGGACACCACCAGAATACTCCTTGTACTCAACCACAACTCAGGATGGGAAAATACTCCTGGTGTTCAAGGTGGTTATTGCCAGTATTGCAGATGGTTATTTCATGCCAGACAGACTCTGCGCGACAGTAGAAGGTGCAAAGGAATTGGCAGCACAGTTCACACTTCTACATCGACGTAAGTATAAATGCTTTCGATTAGTTCTGAAGAACTGAAGCTAGAAAAGCTACTTTACAATTGTTCTGTGTGTATATATTTCGGCACGTGTGTGAGAGCTTTGTATAAAGTGTAAGTTAGTCGACAGAAGAATTGTTTCTTGTATAGTCAGCTGAGTCTGAACCATCAGGTGAGAGCACTGAAGAACACTGTGGAAGCATCTCTACAGTGCAGTGCTGGGGTGATTTTTGCTTACGTTTCTCTGCCATAATGGTTCATAAGGAAGAACTAGATGACATGTTAATTGACTTAGGTATACGGTCATCTGCGTGTTGATGATGGTGCTGAAAATTTATTTGAAAGGCTGTCTGTGTTCTCGATTTATTATCAGTAGGGGAAACGGAAGTGGTGGATCCATATTCAGATAAATAAATAGGTTTGGGAGGCTGTTTTTATTCCTCTTTATAGACGTTCTTAAGGCTATAGCAGAGTATCATTACATGGCTCTACATGTACTGTCTTTGGGTAAAGAGTGCTGTCATTTTTTTTTTTAACCAGAAAATGGGAGAAAATAGAGATACAGTTATTCTTAATTACTTTCTAAGTGTAGATCTTCATTTTTATATATTCAGTTTCTTAAAATTAGAATGCAACTACTAGAAAACGGAGGGTTTTATATTATAAAAAGCTACGGTGAAATCTGTTCCTTTCGTAACTAAGAGTACAGATCAGTGCGGTTCTGACAGTGTTATCCCTGTTGCTCTCTAACGTGAAATATATAAATAATACAAAACGTAGCACTTCAGCCATCCAGTCCCCGGCCCAGCGTTTTTCAGAACATTCAGCACACAGCATTCAGAACACAGAACTGATTTCTAGTGCCAATTTTTCATTAGTAATTATAGTCATCATCTGATCAAACTTCATCCTCAAAGAAATAAGAATTTTGGCTCTTTGGGAGTTGGATTTGAAGGCTGTTACAGAGCCGTACCATAATGGTTGAAAACTCCTCGTACCTCCTGGGAAAGCTTCGTATAATTTATTCCACTTGTTCTTTTCAACAGTTTCTCTTCTGTTTAGCTCCTTTTCTGGCCTTTACATCCTGGTATATTTGAAGATGAGATAGGACTGATTGTTATAATTTTGCAAGTATTAGGAACCGTCCCATACTTTCTCTGATCTGCTGAGTAGTGCTCTTGTGGTTTTGTTGCAGGGATTCTTCCAGCAAGACTAGATCAGTAGATGCTGTATCATTCAAGGAATTCTTAGTAGTCTTTTGTGGGACAACATAAATACTCTTCTGTCATTACAAACAAATGTTTCTAATGAGTCCTAGAGCCAGAGGTTTGGTTGTTTTCTTTTTTTTTTCTTTTGGTGTAGAATTGTGTCTGTGAAGAATTACATTGGAGGTGATGGGCTTGTTCAGATAATACAAACTAATTTCTTGTCTAATTGTGTGTAGAAAGCTGGGGGGTTTTGGGTTGTGAGTTTTCTTGTCGTTTGGTTTCTGGGTTTGTTTGTTTTGTTCAGAAGTGGAGCAATGCCAGAGTCGTTTGGGAGGGAGTGTTTTGGGGTTTGGAGTGGTGGCAGGCAAGTTCTCTCCAAGTTTCTTCTAATCCCTGGGAAGTTCAAACACGTTGTGCTTCAATTAGTCTTGTTTCCATGTATTAAGACTGCTGTGTCTTTTCACATTCTAGTTTAGAATATCAGCCTTCTTGAGCCATGGACTTCCAGGTTTGAAAGGAGTGGCATTCTCTGTGGATAGTGGCTACTGCGTGTGGGGCGGGCAGTGTCTGAGGCATCAGCCTTGGTGATCCTGTAGAGTCAGCTCTGGACAGAAGCGCAGTGAGATCACACACTGCAGTAAATAGTCCTTTTCTGATTAGCTGTGCATGCGTACAGGGCCCAGGACTGCCTCCACATGATTTAAAGCTTGATTCTGCTTTGGGAATGTAAGGAGGAGAAATCAGAACAGGTGAAGAAGTGTTTCTTAAAATGCTTTTACTTCATAAAATTTGGGCCCAGCGAAACTAAATTTTCAGAGATATGGAAACAGAAATAGGAACTGAAAGGTTAAGTGGAGTCCTGTGTTAGTGATGACTCTTTCTGTTCCTGAGAAATGCCTGAAGAAAGACTTTTCTGTTCCCCTCTATTGCCGTCTCCCCCCCTCCCTTTTCTTCCTTCCTTGTTTTTTTTCCTCTCACCTATTCTAGTTTTGGTGGATTGCCAAAGCTGCTGCTGATAGAGAACTGTTAAAATGGCGCTGCCATCCTTCTCTTCCTCATACTGTTATTCAGCACTTGCTCTGAAGGTCTCTGGGGAGATTTTTCTTTTGGATGAGTTTGTAGCAGACTTATTTCAGGCTTGACTATGATGCCTTTTTTTTGCAATGCATATTTCCTCTTGATTAGAATCTTGCTGCTCCTTCGTTTTGATTTTGCATGCCCAAAAGGTCTTACAGGAAGGAGAATCTCCAAAATGCAAAGCCTTATCCGTTGTCTCCGCTTTAGCAGTGGTGTTTGGTTTGCATTAGTAGGTCACCTGCAGAAGGTGATACTTTCAGATGGTCAAAGAGATGAGAATTACTTATTTTTAATAAGAAAGTATCTGTGCCTGGTTTTGTACACGCTGTGGGTGGCATTTTAGTGGTTGAGTGTCTGTTCCCATTTTTTTCTAGTTATGAAAATTAGGGCCGTACCTTTATAACCTGTGTAATCCTGAACACAAACAGTAACAAGGATGCTAAACTCGAAATGATGGTGTGAGACTCTCCTTCTTTAAAGAAGGATGAAGACAGCTTCAGGTTCTATACTTGACCATGTGTTGCGGAGGCTTCTAAATAAGCAACCCACTACCAATTAACAAAAATAAATAAATTAATTTTTTTTAATTTAACCACCAATCAGCCCTCCGTGTATTACAGATCCGGATGTCCGCAAGAGGAGGACAGAATAACTTTCTAGGGTTTAACAATAACCCCAAAGACTTTACAAAACCCCACACCCCAGGGGTTTAACGGAAACCCCAAACGCAAACTTCACTTTGTGGGTTTAACGAGAACCCAAAACGTAAACAAAACCTCACACCCCAGGGGTTTAACGGGAACCCCAAACGCAAACTTCACTTTGTGGGTTTAACGAGAACCCAAAACGTAAACAAAACCTCACACCCCAGGGGTTTAACGGGAACCCCAAACGCAAACTTCACTTCGTGGGTTTAACGAGAACCCAAAACATAAACAAAACCTCACTACCTAGGGCTTAACGACAACCCAGAACGCGCTATCACTCACCTGGAAAATGAGGACTCTCAACCTCGAGGACCTGCTCAGGGCAGCGTCCCAACCCAAGGCACCTCGAGGAGTTTCCTTGGGCAGCGTCCTGACCCAAGGGGAGAGTCCTGACGGCAGCGTGCAGCTCCAGGGGACGAGCTCAAAATGGCTCCCCCAGGGGACTCCGTTTATACCCAGGCCGAATCTGACCTGTAGTCAATAGCGGCTCCCATTGGTCAAAAGGTCTCAGCTACCGCGAGACCCTGAAAACAAAGACAGCCAAAAGCTGCCACGTTTCAACAGCCAGGAAGCTCTGTTTTCACTGGGCGGATGCACCTGCCACACCATGCACACCTGCCCCTTTTGTGGCTTAAAGATAGCATTATCTAAAAATATTTTCTTTCCTATACGTTTTTGGGAAAGAATCACCAGAACAATTGAAAAACATTAGACGGAGAATGATTATTCACAGCTGTGGTCAAATCCAGAATGCAGATAAGTTGTTGAAAAATTAAGGAAGGATGTGTTGAGATTTTTATCTCTTCAATTATAGTTGCAAGTGCTATAGGGAAAACATTGTAAGGTGAATTTAAATTAACTATTTTAAAGCTTTCTAGCACTTCAGTGTACCATATGATTACAGTTCATGTGAATTCTTCCTTGGAATTCCCAAATCCCAGGTTGGTTTTTAAAAGCTGTCTCCCTAATGGCCTAGTGCTAGTGGTGCTGTCTTGTTATCTTTGAACTATAAAACTTTTTTCTTTCGGTGGCCTCTTTGGACTCTTGTTTCTGAGGATTTGGCCTCACACAGCGTGTGCAGAACCCTATTTCAAAGCAAACATGCATGGCTGACTTTGGAAAGATACACCTTCCGTGCTGATAAACACCCTCTTTTTGGTGTTGGCCTTGCCATGATAGTGAAACATAGTCGTAAGGAGCCTAGAATAGAATTTCTTTTCCCTCTCTAATCTACAGAAGTTGTTTATATTCCAACAGGACGTTGAAAGAAATGTCTGCAGCTGAAGAGGAGTTGCTGGATGTGACGGAGGATCCCTCCTCACTGAAGTGTCTGGTGGATGGTTTCGCATGTTGAATGATGCTGCATGGATGCAGGTGTTGTGTGGTTTGCGGGTGTTTTGCTGGTTCGTTTTGGTTTTTTTAATAAGCAGCAGTGATTTTGAGAAAAGTCTGTGTTTCTTCTTGGAAGCAATTTACTATAAGCATGAGTGTCCAAAGATGCCACAGGGAATAATTCCTTCTGGTAAGTAACTTAATTTTTTTGGCCACTTAATTTTTGATGATGTGTATAGGTATTTTTCTTTTTAAAGCAGATAGCAGACTGAGGTAAGTGAATGAGAAGGGGCTGCTCTGACAGAATTTTCAAATGGCACTGTTAGGATTAATAATCTCAAAGCCCTCTGGCTTTTTTTTGGTGATATGTATTTACTTTCACATAACAGAATTCTTGGTTATTACTGCATACAGTAGTCCTGAGCAGACAGCAGTACAACAATTAACCACTTGGTGACACCTGAATATTTTGAAAAAGGTGCCTGGAGGAAATACAGAAAGCTGTGATTTCCCTAAAAGATAAGCTATGTTTTAATATTACTAGATAAACCATGAACCTATCAAGGGAGTGAAAAGAATCAGATTTGTTTAAATATATGGAAAGTGCATGTCTAGATGTCCGTTTGTGAGAAGGGGAGCAGAGCTACATGTTGACGTTCCAGAAGAGGAATGACTGGGGGGGTGGGATCCAGACTAGGAAAAGCCTGAATGCCCCACAGAAGAAACTAATACCTTCTTCATTTAGTTTGAATCTCATCTCCACACAAATAAGTCTGTGTCTTTAGAAGTTACACAGCACCCTAGTGTTGTTTGCAAAACGGCGCTCGGCTGTTAGATGTGGTGTCCAGTTAGAAGAACGTGTCAGACTTCCTACTCTCGCGGGTCCTGGAGGCTGACTGGATGTGAGGCAGCTCCGATTTGGACTGTATGGTTGGGCTAATTAGCACAGACTCTATATTCCACCCCTGGTCCAGAGGCAGTGTTAGTGCAGAGTCGATGCCAAAATAGGAGGCATTCTTTATAATTCAGGTCCTTTGCATCAGTAACGCAGCTTTACAGCTTATGGAATCAAGCTGGCGCATTCAGATGACTTCAGAGCGCGGGAAGAAGAGAACTCGAAGTGGCATCGATGTGTGCTGAATTGGAGACCTTCCACCTCCCTTCCTTTAGTAAGAGTAAACATCTGAAGCTTGGAAAAGCAGAACATTCTTCTGAGAATGTTTGGGTTTGGGCTCTTTGGTTTGGTTTGGTTTGGTTTGGGTTACTACTGGTGGAATTCCACTGGTTTAAGGAAATACCAGAAGATGTCAGAACCTCTTTCTAGTCGTTAAGATAACACCCTCTGTAGCAAAGGCTGAGTCCTGGGCAGTTTTGTCCCTGCTGAGCGTGACTTAAGGGTGATGGGGAGGAAAGAGGTTTCGGTAAAGTTTCCTCGGTTTTGGGGATCTGCCCTGTTTTAAACTTGTATTCCACAACAGGGTATTCTTTGTCCACTCACACACGCTATTCCATGCGGCATCTCACTAAGACACAAGTTAAGAAATGAATTTTTAGGTAGAAGAGAGTATTTAAAAGCATTTAACAGAAAGTATTTAAAAGAAAATAGGCGGATAAATCTCCGAATCAAGGAAAAACATTTTGATAACTAACTGTAGCATCTAAGTTCCAGTTTAATTCCAGTTCACCGCATGGAATGTGTATAGTGAACAGTACTGAAGCAGGTGGAGCAGGCATTCTATCTTACTGCTATGAATTCGCTCCTTTAAGCTTCTTAAATACTGCATACAGTAGCAATTTACAAGTCAAGGATAAAACTTCTATAAACTAGTTCAAGAGTCTGTACGCAGCATCTTGGAAGAAATTTATCCGTAGACTGCTGTCTTAGATTTTGGACGGTAAACTTGAAGTTCAAGCAAAATGCTTTTATTTTACTGTTTTATTGTAGGGTTTTTCTTCACTTCAACACTGCCTCGGTTTGCTTTATCAAAATTAACTATATTGCTGTTGGAACAAGCAGCAGCCTGGTACAAAATGTCAGATGTTTAAGGAAATACAGAAATTGCTGGCTTTGTTTAGCAAATACAGATGACAACTGGTGATTGGTGTGTTTGGGGTTTTTTAGTGATTTTTAGAAAGGCTCAGAATGTAGTGTAAGATGTTCCTTAATCGTATGAATTTAGAAGTCTTAAATATTTATCAGATGACTTACACATAACGGTTTTTATCACAGCCCCAAGCAAGCATATATAACTTTGCTGTCCCTGAGTGCAGCACAGTGGGACAGTAGAGGTGAGTAAACCTCCTGGGATTGTGTTTGGTGCAGGTTTTACCCCTCAAAGGCATTGTCTCAGCGGCACTGTTTGGGCTGTTCGTTAGAGAAGTTGGTCTCAAGGTTATTTCCCCACATACACACGCCTCTGAGAAGGCTTGTGAAAAAATTCTGTCCAGATTTGGTTGGTTTTTTGGTATTTTTGTGTTGTTTTGTTTTTCCAAGACCACCATAGCTATGCTGCTGCTGCTGGATCACCCAGGCTGATGTTCCTGTGCATTGTGCAGCACAAAGGAAGGTTATGGTTTTTACTCCTAAAATGACTGAGGCGTATTTCAGTCATTCAGTCATTTCTGAATTACTTGCATCTCCAGCTCGGGTTTAAATTGATGTTGAGAAATGGAGTAGTTACTACACCAGTGACCTGGAATACTTCTTTGGGTAGTTGGTTTTATGTAAAAAGGAGAGACTGATGTCTCCTCCGATTTGCAAAAAGTCTTCCTTTTAACTACAATTTTATGCTACAATTTTTTTCAAATATGCTATTGTCGATGAATTTATGTGTGAATGTCACTTCTGAGGCCTCTTTAATTTTTTAAAAATAGAGATTATCATCTTCTCTGAGTGTTGGGAGGTTGGTTCTTTAAAGCTTGTAAGACAGTTTGGAAATAGCATTAAATACCTGCTCAGTGCTGACTTTACTGCTGGAAACTTCTAATCTGAGTCTCGCGGGGTTTGTCCTGAAGATTCAGTTATTTTTCAGTTGCTGCTGCTTACAGACAGGGTGTATAAATTTGTAAATCTGGGCCTGTGTAGGAGAACGTGGAGAAAACAAAGAAATGTTGGACTGTGGTTATCCGTGAAATGACTTGACTGACTTCAGCAGAGTCAGTCACTTCAAAACAGGACTGAGTTCAGTGCCCTTTTCTGGTCCAGTGGCGAATGACAGTGAACTTCCAACAGTAGAGTTGGGTTTTGTTTATGCAGCGTGTGTGTGGCAGAACTTGTACTTAGTCCATAGTGCATTTGGATCTGAAGTGTTCAATATGCAATATGCAAGACTGCTGCTGTGATCTGTGTGATGTGTTGAGTTGTTTTACAGAACTCGGAACAGTGGTCTAATATGCACATTCAAGCTGTTGCCTTTAATATTTTGTGTTCAGTGGAGGTGAAGCAAAGGGTCATCGGTGTAAAGTTTGGTTAAAAGGAGAGAGAGGCTGAGCAAATACTTAGGTTCGGTACTGAAGAATGGCTTTTAAAAGCATAAGGCTTTAGGAAAAAAAACCCTGAGATTAAGTTTTGGGTTTTTTTTTTACTAGGTCCTTTCTGATCTTGCTTGAACTGTTGACTAAGTTCCTTAATGATTTGAGTTAGTATTAGGGGCGCAGAGGACAGGGCAGAACGCGGCATTGGCATGACACCGACTGCTTTCACTGCAACATTATCTTAAGTTCCTTAATAGTTCAGTCCATCTTGGACTAGATGATGCAGTGTGCTTGCTGAAATCAAGCGTCTCTTTCCTCTCCCATTCCCCCTCTTTTTCTGCAGCCACTATATGCCCTTGGCTTGAATTGCCCTGAAGAAGAAAACATTGGAATTTCCTGCTTCGGATCTTGCCACAAAAGAAAAGAAGACCACCACGTGGATAACATGAATTTCCATTATAGTATTCATATTATTGCTCTGCCTTAAAAAGTCGTGTGCGTGGTGGTAGTAGGTGGAACACACTGATTTTTGTTGCCAATTTACACAACCACTGTCCTTCTCACATAACTTCTAACTTCAATTAGATTTGACCTTTTGCTGCAGCAAAACCTCCTTTCCCTCCTCTTCCATTCAGGCAAAAATAAACCAGACAGTGACATAATCCCTCTCTTCCCGCTGCTAGAGTCCTCCCAGTTTGAGTGTTTTGGGTTTTTTTTCTTTAGAGTGGCTCTTCATAGTCTCATGGACAGTCCTCCAATAATAACTCCAGATCACTGCTTCCAAAAGTCCTGTTTTCCACACACACCCCCACACACCTTCTGCTGTAACTTCAGTTTCAATGCCAACTTCACCTGCTGCCATTTCAAGAAAGCAGCAATTACTTACAGAAAATGTCAATTGTCCAAAACAGTCAAGTCCATTATAAGCACAGATTTAGATTTTTTTGTAAACAGAAAATTGAGATGTCTTAGACTTACAGAGTCTTTTATGGTTTCTTCTAAACGGGATATCAAATCTTGCAGTCTCATGGTAACATCATCTTTTTGCTCCACGATGTCCATTAGTTCTTGAATCCTTTTATTCTGCGTATTCCTTTTCTTAGAAAAGAAAGTAGTTCAGTCAATGTTCAATTCTTGAACTATACGATGCATTTAGAAGCAAGATCAGTTAAGCTAAGCTTGATATAAAAAAAAGCTAGAAACGTACCACAACAGCATTTTAAGCTACTGAAGTTTTGTATTAAAGCAAGTAATTCTGCACAAGGGTTTTTTTGAGAAAGTCCCCTCAGCTGGTTCTTTAAGCTGCTCAGCAGACTCGTCCGATTTAATCATCTGCATTTCCAAGTCTGTGACAGGAAGAGAAGCCTGCAGCAAACAAGCAGCCATTACACAGTTTACTCAGGAATCCATTTTTCCAGATCTTCTGGTACTTTAGGAGCTTTTGAATAGACTCATTTCTTTTTGTGTTGGCTTCTACTTGCAGGACACATTTCAAAAGTTCAGGTTTTTTGGATAGAATTGGGCCCTGCAACCCGTATAAAATATAGATCACGTCAAGAGACTTCTGCTGAAATCGCACTATGAGGTATTGCTGCTTTTGTCTATGAATGGTCCACAGAATACCTGAAACCACTGCGTCAGCACAATGTGAAGGGCTGGATCACAACATAACCATGAAATCACGAATAAATAATGTTGACGTGTTGCCCCACAGTTCAGAAGTCTTCAAGTGACAGTTTTAAGTTTTGTCTTAAAAATGAAATAATCAAGGCCTGTGGGATTGTTCAGCCTGAACATACACCAAACAATTGATTATCACCTCTATGCACACGATTTGGTTCCAAAATCCTGCTCAGATGGATTATTTCTATTTTACAGTGTCATTTCTTTTTGCTTTCTCAGCACACACCCCCAGCTCACCTTTGGGTTTCTGTGTCAGCTGCTCTTCAGTTTTGATTAGTTCATCGGTTTTCTTTGTCAGCTTTTCTTTGGTCTGAGTTAGTGCAGTGGTAGTTTTGCTCAGCTGCTTTTCAAGCCAACCTGTAGCTTCCTGGGGGTCCTCTAGAGACACCACGTGTCTGTGTGTTTCTTCTGCCTGCTTTTCGATATCAACGACATCATCCTGCAGAGAATCAGTAACGCCCTCACGATCAATGTAGGTGCCTGGCCCTATGCCATACTCTTCATTCTGGAAGATAATTTATATCCATTTAGAAATAGCAAATAATGACACAATACCCATTATTTCTACTGAAAATCTGGAAGACCATTATGTCCTCAAACACCTAAGTACAGTTAATTCTGACTTCAAAGCCATCTTGTGGGTTCACAGGCAATTTGATGGCCACTTTCTGTCTACCTTCACACAGAAGTCTCCAGCATCCAGTAACAGCTACTTTAGTTTTAAAGCATTTAATGGCCCACCATCACATTCCCTTTTATATCACCACTAAAGCATCCCCTCCAAATTTAATATAAAAGCTAGCATTTTTACCCGATGAGAACACCGAATGAACACAGCAAGCAAACAGCTTTAGAAGGAATACATCCGAAAGTTTCAAATATCAGTAGAAGGTTGGGAGGTCAAATAACTTTGCGGGAACTTATCAAATTAAGTTGTATTTAAAACATTGACTTTATATCTTTCCTCCTTGTTTAAAAACAAAGGGTTGTTTCAAACTCACAAGAACCAGCCTCAACCTAAGAGCTCAGTTATGCTTAAGTGTATATACAGTTGTCATTGCTCCAGCTGTAGCCACAACAGCCTTAAGAGGGAAAAAGTCTCTGGCACCACTCCAGTACAGCGCATATATGGGGCCTAAGAATTCAGCTTCAAATGCCTTAAACAGGCACTTAATGCAACAGTTTATAGCATAACTGCAGCTTTTCCCCCGGCTTCTCTGTACACAGTAACTTTGTGTTGCAGAAACGCAGAAAACCCCAAAGATTCCTAAATGCATCTCCGAGGCACAGCAGCTACTCCTATTGAACACGCCAATGTACCTTGCTGAGGACACAGTCACACAGCATGCCATTCCTTGGGACCGCTCTGCTCCTTCTGGAGACGTCCCATCACCACAACAGGTGGTTAGTGGAAGGGATGGCAGCAGGGGGATAAACGTACCAGAGGTCCAGCTTGTTCGCTGCAAGGCTGATCCTTTAGTTTATTTTCTTCCTCCACGTCTCCAAGATAACCATCTACAAGTTCCCTGAAGATCTCCAGGCGCGTGTCAGCATCTTCTTCAAGCCGTTCTCGTTCGTAAGAAAGGCACTCACTAGAGTAGGGAAACAAGTCAGATACAAGCTAGCTAGCAGGAGCTGCTAAGAAGTTATTAGTACAGCTGCTATAAACAAAGATGGGTTTTTCTTTATTCTGGCACAATAGAACAATACACAAATGGTGTTGCTACACCAAAGCAGAAGTGTATTTCCTGCACACACACTCCTGAAGAATGAGGGGGAGACATACACACACAGGTTATGGCTGACACTTAACTACAAGCATTGTTTCTAAGCTTCTGGAGCCAGAACACCCATCCGAAGTACCACTAAGGCTGCAGGAACCAAAGGATTTGCAAGTGTCACTCTTTCTACAGACATCCTATCAAAGCTCCTCTGTCAGGGAGAGCTCTGCAGGAACACTGCTGACAGATTACACACCCCCCTCCATCCCCCCCAGATCAAAGCCTTTCCTACACAGTATTTTTCCTGAACTCATAGTCCAAACACAAACTGATCTATTACCAGAGGCAGGAAGTCTGGCAGAAGAGTGTGGCCTCTTATAGCCAAGGGACAGATTTAAGAAATAAGTGAATTGAATTTCTTTTTTTTTAATCAGTAACATTAAAAACCACTCAAAGCTAACTTACTTGAAATATATTTCCTGCTCAGCAAAATATTGGGCAAATTCCTGCGTCACCTCTGCACGAATTTGTAGCTCCAGCAGTAACTTCTTCTTCTTTTCAGCAAGAAGTTTGTTCTTCAACTCTTCTGTGAGACTCAGCAGCATCTGGAATTACCATTAGGATTAAGTTTTTCATAAAGAAATGGTTTCCCAGAAGTGAGATTTTCCTCATTCCTCAAACACTACAACACCACTTTACTCGTCCACCTGACAAAAGCCCTTCCACTTCTTTCATTAGCTGATTCATAAACAGAAGATTTGTGAGGAGCTCAGAAGATCTCTTTGGTCCTAACGCAGCAGTTTATAAGTTTGCACAGAGCAGGCATTTGTAAAGAACATCCATTTGATGACCAGAATTGCTGAAGTTGTCTTAAACAGGCTTAAGCTCCACAGGATTTGGCTCTTGTTTTCCAGAGGCTCATTTTGGGGGCAATATTAATGAAACCTCCACAAACCAGTTTCTAGTCCTCCGTTCCCTCCTCGTCTTCCCTAGAAGCGACTACATTTGCTTAAGGAACAGTTTTCAGCGTTTCCTTGTGCAGAGAATACAGAGGAACAGTCTGTATTGCTAAAAGCAGGTAATACTTGCTGTGCATTGACCATGGGCTCCAAAGGGAGAGAAAGCCCAATCTGCAATTCTTACTGCTTAGTCTGTATTTAGACACATTATAGAGTTTGCCCACAACAGGCACCACACCATGAGTAATCCCACTTTTAGTTCTTAATGCTGGATTTAGATAGAATAAGGGTGATCAGGAAAAAAGAAAAAAGGTGGGAGATGGGGAAAACCAGAATAAGACCTTGCTTCAAGACTCCGTGCTACGCTAATTCTTAACACAGCCCTGGCACATACCATGTACTCTTTTTTCCCAATAAGAACTGTATTTTCTAGGTATTTCTGCACTGCTTCTTCTCTTGACATATGCTGTTCCTCCCCGTCATTGTCATCTTCGATCACATCTGAAGTGCTCAGGCTTGGACAATAATCCCAAGCCAGAGTTGACCTATAGATGAATCCTGTATGTTTTATAATTGACAAACGTTGTATCAATAGGTATTGTACTAAAATTATAACAAACCACCTGTCCGGATGTAACAGGTGGGAATATTGAAACCTGAACAATAAGTCTTGAACCGAAATTACTAACTCCGTATGTAGTCAGTAGTGAGATATGTATAGAAAATGTGACTTAAACATCACAAAACATGTATCCTTCTTTGTGTGTGTAAACAAGGTAACAGGGCCACAGAGACAGTTGTCTGGCCCTGTGACCCGGTGTGTGACCTTGCTCATAAATCACCTAGATAAGCTGGGAAAAATCCCTTAGTTTTTTCCCTGAGCCCTGGCCAGGCTCTGGGAAAATCTAACGTGAGACTGACTCCAGATATTTCCGCTCAAAACAAAGGTGCCAGCTCTTCTGGCTTACTGATTTCAGGTATATAAGGCTGGGCCCGCTCACAGCGACTCTGGAAGCCTCACCTACGGGTGGACGCCCCGCGTAGGATTTCCCACTTGCAGGGAAAGGTTCTCCAAATCCTCGCTGTAACCGGGGCTGCCCAGCGCCTGCGGGGCTGGATGATGGTAACGTATGCAAGTGGTGATGGGTCTTTCTTAACCACTACTCTCTCTCTCAGGTAGTAATGATTTGATGCATTACCCTGGATTTTCCTATTTGTTTAAGCGTGCTGCTCTGTCTTTTCTTACTGTATGTTTTCTGTATTATTCTGATATATTATTTAGTTATTTCTAGTAAATACACCTGCTCTTTTCACTCTGGTGTCTGCGTTTAATTGATATCCCTGATCAGCAAAACAACATCTTCTAAGCTCCTGTCCCATGGGGCAGTAACTCTTTTCCTTGAGATGGGCATTTTAGTGTGACTAAGTAGTGAGGATGTTGTTGCTGATTTCTGGCCAAACGACTGGTCCTGGACAAGAACAGATGTGTCCATAGCTAAAACCTACCCAGAAAACAAAGAATAAAGTCTTCAGTACTTTTTAATCCTCTACTGGCACTTCCAAGACAGACCTGTTGCACTTCCCTAGAGGTCTCTGAGCACAGCACTCCCCCAGTCTATCCTCAGGATGGTTTGGGGAACTCCAGGTGTAGTTTACACATTATTCTTAACCTGGTGAATCTAGAGAGTCTGGAAATTTTTTCTTATTGGTGTTTTGCTAATTCAGGATTCCGTATCTTAGGGCTTCCTAGGTCACCTCTCAGAAACAGAGGGAAATGTAGAACACTTGTTCACTTAAGAAATTAAGTGAACAGGCTGTATCCCAGTTGAAATAAAGCCTAGGTTTTAGGAAGAGAAGGAAAACTTCCTTCTGCTGAACTCTTTTAAAAAAAAAAAGTAAAACAAATCCCTACAGACAGAGGTTAATGCACACACACTCCATTCCCACTCTCAGTTTTGGTTGTTTGGGTTTTTTAGGCACAGAACTGCAAAGAAGTGCAACTCGTCTACCAAAACCAGTATGCTTAAGAGAAGAAACATGGATTAAAAACCAGGTGAGATTTGGGTTGGGTTTTTAATGTTTTGTCAAGAGCATATGTCATATAAAGCTGGGATTCCATAGAGCGATTCCTGAAATAGTTAAATTCGTGTGTAACCAAACCTTCCAGGTTTAAGCTTTACACACATAAAACACCCACCCAAACCTCTCTCTGCTGAAGTAGGTGCCAACTTCGAAAACTGTTGCTATAAGAACAATACTTCAGCTTATGAATTTAGTGGCAAAACTACAGGGACACATACATGATGGTTTTTCTGAAGCCCTTAGAGACTGCTAGAGCTAGATAGAACATACGCCTGTGCTTTTGGGGTGAAGTCGTGAAGAATTCTGCTGCCACCTGCCTTCCACACTGGAGAATTCCAGTTAACTAACTCGGATAAAAACCACGGGAACGGACAGATTCCAGCCCACAACAGCCACACCACTGGATTATAACCCAGCATACCACTAGGGAGAGGCTTAATTCTTTCCACTACAAATAAAAAATGCACTGCGATCCTTTCTAGTTCCAATTCCTAGCCTATGCTCAGTTTTCTCACATTCTTGCATTCATTTCAGAACTAAAGACACCAGGAAAAAGGTATGCTTACACAAAATCCAATCCCCGTAACTCTCATTGGACTGAACAGCTTTAGAATTCCAGGCACTGAAGTGGATTTCTGGACTGCTCAACAGGGATCTCTTTAAGAATAAAGCCCAGCAGAAACCTGTCTGAATTCAAATCTTTACAAGTCCAACAGCTTTGGAGCTCTGCTGTTCCAAAGCCACTTTTGCTTCCTTTGAGGTTATTTGCACAGACTGGAAGAGGGGAACAACCTCAAAATCACTCATTTCTTTCAAGTATCCTGACAGAGAGTAAATTGTCCAAAGGAGCAGAGCTACCAGCATCCCCGCAGGTGGCGAGACTATTTGCATTCCGTCCTTACTAAGCACCAGTAACCCCAGAGGATAAATGATCAGGTGCCCAAGCTAGAGAAAAAAGCTCCGTGTTTACATCCTATCAATATTCAGCCACAAGGCAGAAATCCACAGACCATCAGCAATATTGCTCACTTTGCTGCTCATCTGGCAGCACAGACACATCCATACTGAAATACAGAGAGTTGCTTCCCACTGGAAAAGGGAGAGCCCTGAGCTCTCTAAAGGTGCATGGACCCATCAGCACAGAAAGAAGTGCTCCTCTACCTCCTTCGCTTGGCCAAGTATTGGGCTGTCAGCAGTCACAGCGCTCGCTGCGCTGCCCAAGGCAGAGCCTCTGTAACACCTGGTTGCACTCAAACACCCAGCTAGGAACCAAGGAACATATTAAGTTAAAGGACAGCTGGATTACATTGGTTTCTCCTCATCTACTCATAACTTCTTGTTTATTGTAATGCCGCTTGTAATTCAACCTCCCACGAACAAGGTAACAGTCACTGGCAAACAACGAACAGCCCCAAGAAGCTGTTGCATCCTGCACTGCAGTCCCTTGCCATGGACTGAACACAGACTGCCATGTACTGCCAGAAAGGAAAGGCTGTGCTGGCAATACTGGGAATAACAGGAGAGGAAACCACGGCACCCCGCAGGCAACATTCTGCCCTGACAGTTCTGATCACATCGTTAAGTCCTAGAAAAACAGAAACCATGAAAAAGTCCCCGGAGTCTGAAAAGACACGAATGAAAAATTCTTGAAAACCCACACAATACAGCCCAAACTAGTCAGGCGTGGGGGACTGTACACTTTGGGAATGTTGGGTTCTGTTATTTACCTGTTCTTTATTAGGACAGAGCACCCCATCATCGCCCCAGATTAATGCTGACTGAAAACACTGGCAGTGGGCTTTAGTTCTGATCTACCCAACAGAAGATCACTTAGAAGACAATGTCGCTGCAATAAAGATCAACTTCAACGGCACAAGACTCATTGTCCCTCTACTACTTCTGAGTATAAAATCAGCATTACAGCCTCTAGAACTGCCATTTCATTGTAGGAGAAACTGTTCCCGCGTAAATCAAATCACCTTATTTGTTAAAATGCTTTGAAAAATAATTAAGGAATGACACCTTCTGACCAGAAAGGATATTGAGCTTTAACAGTACAGAAACAGCACATCAGGAGACAAGGTCTCCTAGGATATTACTGATCAACTCAGAAACCTGAGACAAGACAGAAATACTTGGAAGGACTCAAATATGTTTTAATTATTTATGCTCTGCCTGTAATAACTGAAACAGACTCAAATACTATTCCTTATTTGAAGACAAGGCATATAAGATGTATATGACCTTTACAATAATGATAAAAACCCCAAATATGAGTCTGGACTTACACACTTTTCCCATTCTGACATCTAGAACACATTTTCTTAACTCCCCCCTCCTCCCTCTAGATACTTGGAGGAAAAAAAGAAGTCACACACACCTGGCTGAAATTATTACAGCCTTACAAAGCAATACACTCTATGTTTATGTAAACTCTGGCAGTGACTGTCACCTGGCAGTTTAGGATATTTGTAACCATTCTATGATTAAGCTGCTCCAAGCTGGCAATTAGCCTCATTCACAGAAGGCTGATGCTCCCAATCAAGTATCAGTGCAGTGCCACACAACTCAGTCCAATCCTATCTATCTCCTCCAAATTAAAAACACACTGAAGATGCTTTTCCTCTTCTCTGTAAAATTCTGATTATTCTTACTGATGAAAAGACTAAGCTCATTAAAAAATATCCAAACAATGCAAACATTAAAGCTTTCTTACCTGCCTCGTGTTTGAGCTTGAAGAAACCAAAGACACATCAGGAGAGAGATCTGTTTTAAAATCTTCCACGCTTCCTGGTGCCGTTCTCTGAAGTGGCTCAGCACCAGCAATACAGGATGGTCTGAAAAAGTCCTCCTTATCCAAATTCGGTTCCATCCTGCGAGATAAAATACAGCCCTTTTTTTGCTTTCTGATCACATGCCATAAAGCTTCTGAAGTCTCTCATACAAGACAAGTCAATCTGAAACTGAGAGCTGCAGTTTCTCTAAGGAGAAAGCTTTCTTTATCCTACTCAAAATTTACACAGCAAGTTCCTGATAGCTGGGAGAGGCTCTGCAGTGGGGTTCACATCATGATGAAACGAGACCAGCCATTCTTCTTCCAATGCAAAGCAACTGTTTACCAGGGAAAAACCCTTACACATATACCACAACCTTGCTAAAACCCGTGTCTGACAAGGAAGAGAGAATTAAAAAAAACCCCACACCAAACAATCATATTGTTCTGCATCCGCTTCTCCATCATCCCATTATAGCGGCCATTTAGAATAAAAGTTCATTGCAAGAGTAACCCAAACTTCATGGTTATCTCCGCAGGACCTGATAAATAATTGGTATTATAAGTGTAACACAAAGTAGCTGAATACGTGACAGAGTCCAGAAAAATTCTGAAGACTAGCAGATACTTTTAGCTCTTAAGGGGACACCAGAAAATGAGAAGACCTCATGCCAGAGTGCAAGTTAAAGAACTGCTTTTTAGTAATTTTTTCAGTTGTTTTACAGATCAGCAATTCATTTATTCATCCAAAATTTAATGATTTTTGTGCATCTCAGAATCTGGGCAGTGAAAATTTGCTATAGGAAATGGAAGTAAATTGATCCAGTGTTGATAGTAGACAGGTAGATTTCAAAATAATCTTTAAAAAGTGCATTTTATTTCAAAACATTAGCATTTTTGTCTGCCCTTCACTCTCCAGTTGCTTTTTCCTGTGATGTTACAGACGTGGCTTGGCAGCTTTTGCTCTGGATTAAGTTTAACTCCTTGGGCTCGCAGACTACGACAGCAGCTCCCTGGGCTCGTAGACTCCCAGACTGTGGCAGCAAGCACCCCAGCAGCTGGACACCTACCACGTGGCCTCCTGCAGTTTTGAAGCTTTGGCCAGGATGAGTCAATGGTCTCTAATACTACATTCCCATGTCTGTGCTACAGCCATGCAGACACATTTTGTCTCTAAACACTGACGGGGAACACCCGGTGTTCATTAAAGCAGCAGACAGAGCAGGGCTGGTTCAGAGCCCTTTTGCTCCGGAAAAGCCTTGCCTGTTAAGCAGCCGTAATATTTTTGTTCCCCCCAGCAAAGAACCTGAAGGACACCAGCACTTTGGGGTCAGAACAGTTAACAGCTCAGCCTTCCCACCCAGCTTGTAAAAGGCGGATCCAGGACTTCGTGAAGCCAGACAAACTTCACAAGATGCAAACGAGGTAAAGCGATACATAAACGAGGCGGCAACGTTTAGTTTGATCTACAGGTCTTATTTTTGCCAGACACTACATGAAAACCAGGAACAGCTTGGCCTGAAATACTGCCAAAGCTCGAACAAACACTGAGCTGGGAATAAGCTGCTACTGGAAAGCAACATACCTGTGCTGTGCCGGTCCAGGAGTGTTATTCATCAGCTGCACAAGTCCCGGGGCAAAACTCTTACCAGACCTTGGCAGGAGACATAGCTGTTAGGCAACTGGCAGTTTATATTTTGTCTGAAATACGAGCTTATTTTAGAGTGTGATTGCTCAAGATTACGCCCTCACTCTGGGCTTTCTTACCCAAGGGGCCAAAGGCCAACACGAAGCTCTGCGAGCCAAGCTGGAATTCAAAGCATTCCTGCGAGCCCCGCACTCCGAGAAGTCAGGTCCCACCACTAACACAGGTCCCAGACAAGGTGCGACTGTCCGTCTGTCTGCACACTGTGTCGGTCACACAGCACCGTCATTCCCTGGGATGTGCTGGGGGAAACGGGCACACTGCCTGCCTGGGGCCACTCCAATGGACTTGTGTGCGGGGAGATGTCCCTGTAATTCTGCTCACGGTGCCAGCAGAGTTTGGAGCTGCAGACACCTTCCGAGGGGGATCCCGACTGGCACACCAAGCCAAGCGTGTCACCGCACACACACAGCCTGCAGCGCTGCCAGGCAGCACAGGGGCTGGAAAGGCTCCAAACCTCACAGCCGGCAGCTTATAAAACCACAACGCATCAGCGCTTACACTGCAAGAGATTCAAAGGAAAAACCTTCCCTCAGCGCAAGGCTCCGCAGGTTTCCCGCTCTCACGGCCGCCGCCGCACGGCCTTGCCATGGCCCCGGCCGCTCCCCGCCACTCGCAGCCCCACAGCAGCACCGAAAAGTTTCCCCCCCCGGCCCCCCACAGCCTTTCCCCCCCGTAACGCCGGGAGTAACCGCGGCCGCAGCGGGGAGAGGCGGGGGAAGAGGCCTCAGCCCCGCCCGCCACGCAGAGCCCCCAGCCCCGCTCCCAGCGCCGCCACCCCCAGGCCGCAACCGCCGCCTCCTTCCCTCCTCCAGCGAGGGGCCGGCAGCCCCGCAACGCCCTCCCGGAGAGCCCCCGCCAGGCCGGGCCAGCCCCGGCACCCACCTCCGCCAGGCGAGGGCCGAGCTGCCGCCGAGCTGCCGCCGAGCTGCCGCCGCTCCCCGACGGAACCAACGGGCCCGGCCGCGGCTTCTCCCCATCGGAGCAACGGCGGAGCGCGGCGAGAGGGGGCGGGAAAGGGGGGGAGTAAGGGAGAGGGGGAGGAAGGGGGCGGAAGGGAGGGGGGGAAGGGATGGGAAGGGGGGGGAAGGCGGGGGAAGGGAGGGGGGAGAAGGGAGGGCTTAAGGGGGGGGAAGGGAGAAGGGGGGATAACAAAAATCCCCTCAAGAATTCCTCAGTTTTAGAGCCGTTTTGTCCCGTTTGGTTCACACATTTCTCACGTTATTAGATAGTTATGGGCGGCTGTTGGTCTTCCAGCCCTGCAATTTAAAGGGTGAAAGAGCATTAAAACACATTTTCAACAGGTGTCTGCCTAAGGCTCTGCACACTCCAAAAAAGTATGGGTTTTTCCCCGTTCTGGAAAGGAAGGAGGGAGAAATACTGAACTCCTAGATGTGGTGCTTCCCTTCTGATCCGTGCGATAGGTGAATATACCTAAACCAGCAGCATCTGGTTTTTTGCAAGGAATGCTCTTCATATTCTCAAGTTACTCGATTAAGCTGTACTGTGTTCGCTTTATTTTCAGAGGGGAGAAATTGAACAAGACCCAGTGTGACCTTCCTGTGATAGAGCACCAGGGTAAACATGGACTGGAGCTGGGAACAGCAGTGGCAGAGTGCCGGCACCCCTGGAACATCGATCTGCCAGCAGCTGGGCCACAAGTCTGTTCCTTCACTCCTGGCTTTGGTTAATAGAGTTTGTGTAAACGGAGAAGACGTGTACGTGCTCCTCATTGCTACTTCTCTCCAAAATAGGACCAAAGCTTTGTATCCGCACGGCTTTGAATTAGAATTACCCCGCTGGCGCTCTGTGAGATCCTTTTTTGGTTCTCGGGTAATGGATTTACCTGTGGACTGCCCCTGTTCGTGCTTATTTGAGCTTAGTCTCAGAGCAGGGACATAGGGGTCTGCGGAATGAGGGAGGAGGAGTCTCAGAAGTCCAGGCCAGGTTGCCTGTGAGAACATGCCCGAAAGGGTGGTGTGGTTTGGGTTGGGTTTGGGGGGTTTTTCAGTTCCATTGGTTTTGAAACTGTGAGGGCTGGAGCACGGCGTGTTTGATCCTGTGGCAGAGTATCTTAACCACAGGGCAGTCATCAGTTTGCTGAAGCTGACTTGTAGAGTTAGAGGATCGCAGCCTGGCTCTCGGGGTTTATAAACAAATAAAGAGAGGTGATAACAAGCTGGGAGTCTGACGTGCAGGCGGGGATGGAATAATCCAGGAAGAGTTTGCTGTGCAAATGTGTCATATGCAGTGAGTCAGTGTAGCAGACTTGTTCACTCTTCCGAGTCCGTTTGTGTCCTGGATTTCTTCAGCGTACGATGTGTTTGCAGTCCTCTTCCCACCAGATTGCTAGGGAAATACGTGGGAAAATATTTTAAAATAAGCAAGTAGTTTCCACCTACTCCTGTTCAGAAAAGAAAACAGAAATACTGAAAGCACTGTAAGCATCCTCAATTTTGTCTTTTGCTTGAGTAACTGATGTTGTTCTTCTGACAACCCCTATACAGGTTACCAGATGGATTTGTAAAAATATTTGCATCTAAAAGATTACTGAGGCTTTTAAGTGCTCACTTTGTAGAACTTCAGAGTAATTGATCTTATTGTAACACAGGACAACACTGTAACCACCATGAAAAGAAAATGCGCAGAAGAGAACTCTAAGGAAGTGATTGAAAGCAGCCAATTCAAGGCTTGTGAGGAGACTGTGTTGGAAGTGGGGAGAAAACGTTGCTCTGAAAGTAAGCCTGTTGGGGAAAAAGAGGCACCCGCAGAGAAAGGTAAAATCTCTACCATCACTCAACAGGGGCCCTTCCAAAAAACCTTAATTACTACTCCAGAACAGAAGGGAAAAGCTGTGAAGTGTAAACATGATGTTGTGAGGAGAAAATCTACCATGTTGAACTGTAAATCAGAGTAACTGCTGTGTAAATACCATCTTTTGCAGAAGGTCCTACACTGCTCACTCCTAAATGCTTAAAAGAAAAGTTAGTTTTTAGACTCTGCTTTCTGCTGCATCTCTCATCTGTTGATGCTCTTGCAGACTCCGCTGTAGTTCTTAATCAATTTCTTAACAGTTGTTTTGGTACTAAACTTGCTGTTGCTGGACTTCTGGGAAAGGAGCATCCCCTGCTCAAGTTTCTGACACCCCTACGCAAGCGTCAGAGGTGTCAGTGAGTTACTGATTGTTCAGTCCTACAGCACGTGCTGTGAAACTTGGTGTTTCGTGCTGTGTGCTGCTGTGAACTCAGCAGCTTTGGGCAAGGTGGCAGTGCTGGCAAAGGAGAAAAGCTTTTCACTTGAGTGGAAGTAAAATTATTTTAAGTCCACAGGTACATATTTTGTGCAGCTCTCACGTTTGCGCTTCCAATCTTTTTGCTTCCCTGGCTTTATCTGTGAGCTCACCAGTCTTTCTAGAATGAGGTGAATGAACCAGCTACAGCTGAAGACCTTCAATATTTATGCTGCTTTGCTACATGATTGTGGTTGTCAGTACAGAGCATCTCGATCACCTCTAAATCCTCTTATGAATGATCATACCCTTCTCACTAGAGCTGTTGGGCAAAACTCTGCTACGTTTTGTATCTTGGCACCTTAGATGGCAAAATATGTCTTAAGACATCTCGGCACCTCTCCCTTTTAGTGAAGTATGTAAAATTCATGTCCAGCGTGAGGAGTTTGTAGTATTTTGTCTGATACGTTTTCTTGAGACCACACAACCAGGCTTTCAGAGCAAACCATCTCCCAGTGCTGAATTTTTAATCTTGCAGTATTTAGAAGCATGGCTTTCCAAGCCAAAGTAAAGCTGCTGTTTCCTCTGCCCTAGCAGGAACACTTGATACATCTCATTAGAACAGAAAAGAAAAGGTACAGAAAAGCAGGAGGAACAAAGTGTCCTGTGGAATTTGATCCCTCCTAAAAATAATCAAAACCCCAAACCTGAATGGAGATGGAAACCACCATTGCTAATGCTTCGGTATGACTCTTTGTTAGTGACTCTATAAAACCCGTTGGGTCTGTTCAGAGGATGTCTCCGTGCAGTACACAGGTACCCGTGTGCTTAGTGCTCCCAACGCGAGATGGCTGCCAAACTCCACCTTACTGTAGCTGCAGCACTCACAGAAATCTGTAGTATCACTTTGGAGTGCAGAGCTGGGATGGCCTAATCCTGCAGTGATAGTCAGGCTTGGGTTTAATACTAAACATACCTGCATGTTACTAAATGGACCCAGCTGGATTCTGAAACGTTTGTGTAAAGTACGGCTGGAGTCAGTTCTGAAGGTGGTGAAATGCATATGATTTTACTGCAGGGCAAACCAGTCTTAAGCTAATAAAATGTTTATGGAAATTTGGGATCGTGATGGGATGTTGTAGATCTCTCCGGGAGAACCTTACATGCGACACATTAGGTGTGGGCGTAAGTAGTTCTCCTTGTATCTAGTTTAGAAACCGACTGAAAAAGGAGAAGGAAGTCCCAAACACAAAGCAAAAACCTTGTGCTGGATTTTTAGCTTAATTTTTAAAGTAAGGGCATATTGAGTATGAATGAAAATTCTCAGGAAAGTGTACAATGCCATTGCTTTTCTGAATGTAAAATGGGGGATGGGCTGTATTAAAAGGGTTGTTGGACCAGTGGAAGTGGAAACCAGACATAACTGTGACCGTTATCCAGCTCACAGGTATTACTGCGTATTAGTAAAACTAGCTAGATTTTTCTGTAGTGGGGCAGAGCAGAAGGCTGGAGTAGAGCCATGGCAAAATGTTCTTTAAGGCTCCTGAGCACCCCTTGCTGCAAACCACGTCTGTAAGCCGAAGAGGCACCTACTGCATTTTAAACTGCTCCGAGGGGCTTTACTGCAAGACTTCACAATGCCATGTGATATAAGGGTGTGGCTTTCAGCTGGTGACCATTTTCCATATAGTAATTGCTGTTTGGCAGTGCTAGTGACTTGTACTGTTGATGTTCATCATCCTGAGCTGTTGTTGTGGTTTGTTTGGTTTGGGTTCTTTTTGAGGAGGTGTGCAGGAGAGTTGGGAAGATGACTCTGGACCAAAAGAGAACTGAATATGTGAAAGCAAATCATACTGAGAACTATGCAGAAACACTAGCACTGAGGGAAAGAACTGAAACCTGGGAAGGTCAGCTGGCTGCACCTGAAGAACAGCGCAGAAGGGAAAAAACCAAAAGAGAAGAGTTCAGTGGGCAAATAAAAACCTTGAATCTCCAGCTCTCTGCTCTGAAGAAAGGGCTTCTGGCTGAGGTGCAGAACTCCAGCAGTGTCGAGCTGACCATCAGGAGATTGTTTCTGAACTGGACAAACAGAAACTATCAATAGGGAACAAGAAGAAAAGGTGATTCAGCTAAATAGCGAAGTAGAAGGTGCTAAACAAAATATAATTTATAAAGTGCCACTAATTCAAACAATGCAGTCCAAAGCAGGTGAGTTGTATAAATGACACTTGGAGTCTTACGCTACGGATATTGATTCCGTTGGTCTAAAGGATTCCTGAGACTCTCAGAAAGATGAGCTGGAGAGAGCTCAACTGAGTCCTGTGTGCATGGAGCCCCAGACTGCTTCCACAGCAGCTCTGGGACAGGAGAGCTCCTTTCACTGCAGTGTTGGAAGCATTTGGGAAGGATGCCAAAACATTGTTAAGGCTTCTCACAAACAAGTCAGCAGATTCAAGAACTACTTCGACGAGTTGAAGACGTAAAGAAGGGACTTGATGATGCTGAGGATTGCAATAAACAACTAAAAATAAAGTTAAATGAGACTGCAAATCAAGATCATCAGTCCACCAAGGAAGAAGATCTTATGAACCAGTTACAAGAGCACATCCAGAAGAAACCCCAGGATTTTGGAAAACAGGCTGCAGAGGATCACAGAGTAATTGCACAGTTTGAAGAGGAAGTTACCGGCTCCGAGGGAGAAACAAGAGAGCTTGAATGGCTCTTGGAGGCTTTTAGAGCTAAAGCTGAGAGCATAGCAAAGTTAGAAGAAGTAGCTAAAGACAAAGAATCTATTCTTTTGAATCTGGAAAGGAATACAGTAGCTCTGCAAGAGGAACGTGCCAATTCAGACAAAAACCTGAAGGAATTAAATGATCAGGAAGCAAATCTAAAGGAGGGGGTTGTGTCCTTGGTGAACAGCTTGGAGAACATGAAACACACCCTTCAAGGAAAAGAGAAGAATGAGGATGAGCAAATACAATCTCTAGAATTGTAAGTAAATAACGAGAGAATTCCTAGCCCTTTGAGAACAGACTCAAGTTAGAACTACCTTCTGTGAACATCCGTTTATTTTGACATCACACACTTGCATGTTTGTCAACTTTACCAACCAAACTGCTTAAGAACTTTTAGTGCCCTACTGGATTTCTGTCTTTGCATATTTTGCTAGCTCTGTTTTCCTCACCTGTTTGTGTATTCTTTCAGAAATATGGCTCTAAATCCTGCAGAACTGTCGTAGGGGGAAACAGGAAAGGATGAATTATTTGGGGATTTCTAATAGCATTATGGTACATACCCTTTTTGGAGGAAATGGCATAGTTTAATGTTTATCCTGTAACTCGTATAAAAGCTGGCAATGTTTTCTTTAGAAAGGACTGGATGGTAAAAAGGGGAAGAAGAAAGGGAAAAAAAAGCCTAGTAATGAAACAGTAATCAGGTGGGTTTGGTAATAGCTGTTCTAGGGGAGCACAGTGTAGTGTAGGAACGTGAAGGTAATGGGTGTGGGAGAGTAGAACTTCCCCAGCCCCCTCGACTTTTTAAACCTTTAAGAAATAAGAGATTAAATGTATCTGAGAGATTATATTTGCTATGTGGCAAGAAACTGCAATCCTGTAAAAATGGCTTTAAGATGCTGTGTAGCCCTTCTGACTGGGGTTTCTTCAGTTCCAACATCTGCGGGCGCCTGCATGTGCTCTAAAATACAATTTGGCGTGAAGGTCTGGGGCACTTGGAAAGGTTTTCCTTTTGTGAGACCTTATTTTGTACTGTTAATTACAGAGTTTAAGAAATCTTCTATTAGGTAATTGCGAAGTGAAAATCCAAGATGACTTACTGTAAGCTTTTTAAAAGAAATACGACCATTGAAAAATAAACCCATTAAACTTCTTAATGACTTCGTAGCACTTCATAACAACGGGACTTGTTACAATGTTGTTGGTTTTTCTACTTTCTTTTGATTTTTATTTATTTTGATCCTTACAAGGTCTGGGATGTAAATGTCAAGTTTATACTTAATTGATATTAACCTTGTCCCTTTTGTTACTGTGTAAGGACACCTCATGATAGAAACGGTTACTCTACTGTGCTTAAAAACAAGAATTTTAAAAAATTGCACGGTTCAAGAGTGAATCTGAGCGGTTTGTTACTTGAGGATCATATAATAAGTAGCTGAAGTCCCAAAGTAAAATTACAACGCTTGTCATTTAGCTGATAGATCTGGGATTCTGTTCACGCATAAAACCGGCCATCAAAGAGCCTGAGTTAATGTGTAAAAGCTGCTTCTTTGAGACGTGTAACACTCATGTTATTTCTGTCTCTTCATTTCTAACACAAGGCTACGTCAAGATCTTTCTGAGAGCCCTGCCCTTGTACAGAGCTTGGAAAAAGGTTTGCAGAGGAAAGAGGAAGAACATGGAGATTTGAGAGAGAAACTTTCCGATGCCAAGAAACAAATTCAGCAAGTACAAAACCAGGTTTGTAACCCCAGGCCAAATGTTCCTTCTGCAAGTGTGTGTGGGGTTCTGTTGGTAAAAGCTGTTTTCACAAGTCTCAAGCCCCAGCTGTTAGAAGTGGTTCATAACAAGGCTGCGTTCAGCGATCCATTTAGAGTGAGAGTGAGTCTGAAGTTCCATTGCCATTGAGCTGTGAGCTAAAGCCCGGAGGTCAAAACAGGGGTTAGTGCTGACATTGAAGGGGGGAGTAAATTGTATTAATACCCTTGAAAAAGGCTTGTCAGAAGTCGGCTTGTTCCCTAGGAAGGATGTACAGTACAGTGCACTTCTAGCCCCTGGAATTTAGCAAAGATGCTTGCAAAAACGTGATCCTTGATGAAAGTATGTTTTTGCTTGGATAACTTGCAGAGATTGTAAAAGGCTGATAGCTAAAGGTTAGCTTTGCTTGTGCATCGTTACAGGTGTGCAGAGTGCAATCCGAGGAGAAATCCCTGAGGAACAAAGGTAATGAACTTCAGAAAATTAAAACCCAGTTTAGGAAAGAATTAGAGATCAAACAGCGCACAGTCCTGCAATTTAAAAAGGTATTCTATTCTTTTAAATTTTACTTGCTTTTAATTTTTTTAGCTAATCCAGTAATGAGGCAAATGTTCCAACCAACAGGAGAAAGCTTACAGAAATTGGGGTAAAAACAGGAGTAGCCAGCTGAAGTTAGTCTTAACGGATGAATGAAAGATGTTTACAGAACTTCTCACTGCAGGACCTTGGCAAATTGTTTTAAATAGAGTAATCTGCCTAGTAAATACATACTTAATACCTGCAGGCACCCTGATTCTGATGAGTGACACTTAGATATGTCAGAGTAATGTCTTCTAAACACTGTTTTAGTCAGCTTGAATGCTCCTTTCACTATATGAAAACCTTTTAATTCTCAACTGTTTGTCTTTAAATACTTCATTTAATACTTACTGAGGCTCTGAATGAAAAGCTACTAATATGTATCATGTATGTTTGTTTCTTTCAACATGTTTTTGACATGTTTTCTTTAATTTGCTTTCAGTGTGGTGTTTAGGAGCAGCTGAATAATGAGAAGCTGGAAGAAATCTCCAAACAGTACGAGAAAGCGTGTAAAGGTCAGAAAAAGCCCTTCTTGTGCCATTTTTTGGGTGTGCAATGGCAACATAATGAGTTGTGATGTTAACTAATTTGGAGAGTCTTGCAGATTTATATTTTAAAATCTGAGCAACTCCAACCTGGGCATTAAAATGTTACAGTCAGGAACTACTTTTTATTGAATCATTACTAGCAGGAATGTTTGAAAGCCAAGAAGCAGTCTCAGAATAAGAAACTTAAGCCCCAAAGAAAGGCTGGATTTGCTCTGTCAGTGTTAACTTACTCGATATTGGTATTTATTTGCCACTTTAGCTGGCCATGGTAACAACATCGAACACTGACACATGAACTGGCACAGTACGAGTCTCTGCAGGTTTGATAAACACTCAGCAGTTGAACAATAGTTGGTTTTTCATATAATCAAGCCTTAGTCCGACGTTAACACTGACATGCTCACCTGAATCAAGTTGATGGGAATCACTTCAGAATTCTGCATTTGGAAAGTTCCGTAGAGATCCTCTATTTCTTTCTAACAGAGCTTTAGATCTCAGGCAATGGGGGAAGTTACTTGTGATGAAGGCACTTTGGGAGAGAATGGTGGGAACTAGGACGGGGGCTCATCTGTAACTTTATTCTCAGATCTGTGTGTGTTGAGGTTTGAGCTCAGCCGGCAGCCAGTCGCCACGTGGCAGCCGTTCACCTCCCGCCTCCCCTCCCCGGGGAAATAGGGGAGGGACAAAAAGAAGAGAATTTGTAGGTTGAATAAAGAATAGAATTGAATTCTGTAATTGAAGATCTGCAGATGGCATTAGAAGAACAAGAACAGACTCAGATTAAACAAGATCAAGTGCTTGAAGCCAGATTAGAAGAGACCAACAGATTAGTTCGGGGTAATCTCTCCATGGAAAGGGAGCGAGGAGGCAAAAGTGTTTTGGATGTATTGTGATAGCTGCTTTAAATCTCTGTTTTGATTTGGTGAGTATTAGTTAGGCATTAATTTTATATAGGACATAACAAACTTCTAACAGTTAACGGCTTCTGCTGTCCCTTTGTGGTCACAGCTGATAAATCCAAGTCACGTTAGTAGAAGGATGTGAATGTGGTCAAATATGCATTTAAACTGTGTGTTATATAACCTCGTTTTGTGTGCTGACTAGAACTGGAAGCATGGAAGCAGAAATACAGAGAGCTGAATAACCAGAGCAATAGTGACTGGCAGCAAAAGGTGAGCAACACCACGGAAAAAAACAGAGATGAAAGTGAGGAATGAATAAAGCTGCAAAGAGACCTGAAGGTAAAACATGGTGATGTAATTCATACTTAAGTTTAAAACCATAACTTTCATGTAGGAGTCTAAATTTTTTTTGTGTCACTATCTTCAAGAGCTGGGGCATGATGTGGCAAGTTCTTAGAGTGCTGAAGGAAACCTCCTCTAAAAACTGCAGTGCGTCAGTCAGCAAAGTCTGGATGCGGTGTCGTTGTAATACACAGCATCACTGATGGCCCACAGCGGGGTGCACCCTTCACTGCGGTGTGCTGCCATGGACGGTGCTTCTCTAGCCGGGCTCCTCTTGCAGCTGTCCTGAACAGATGTCAGGAGCTGGATTGTTTCAGACCTTTTTCCCATCAGTTGCTTGGGCAAATAAATCAGACTCTTTAAAGATGTTGTGCTTGTGTGACCTGTAAGTCCTTCCTGTTAGGCTGAGGGTTTACCTCTTGATTCTCCTTGGATTAGAAAGCAGACTTTTTTCCCAGGCAGCTTTTCAGGTGCCTCCTGTCTTGTGTGGGAGAATGTCTGACAAGAGGTTTGGTTGTGGTAGAGAAGGAGGCAAAGTTGCTGTGGATTGAAGTAACATTCCTGGTTACGCACTGTCTCTGTTTCCCACTCAAACTGTGCTGCATTTTTGGCCTTTCAGTCTTGAAGTAGGATTCCTGACATGACCTGCAAGGCAGTATGAAAGACTGGGAATTTGTGACTAAAAAGGGTCTTTTGGCCATGACCTTTGGTGTAACTTTAATAGTGTTTGTGACTTACCCAGAGCATTTTTAGAGGAAAAAAAGTCTGTTCCCTGAAGACGTGCCAGTCTGAATAATAAGTTCTGAAAGCTGCTAAACCATTTTTTTAAATGGAAAAGAACAAATGAGAATGTAATGCTTGCACTTGGGGATACGCTGGAGTAGAACTGTGCTAGTATTTCTGTTATCTTTTTGAAACTAATGTGCTTAATCTGGATTTTAAGACTTGTTTTTGTGTTGCTTAATCTCTGCCTATGGCTTTATTTCTGGTTCCACTGAAATGGGAGAATGAGGCAAAGTATCAAACTGATAGAAAGAACTGGCTGGAGGAAAAAATGAGACTCATAAGTCAAGTGAAAGAAGCTGAGAGCCATCGCAACAGAGAAATGAGAAGATTTGGGGAGGACAGAAAACGTTGTGTAGAGCAACAAGCAGAAATTGTAAGTGACTGGAGGTCTCGGCAGAGTCCTCTAGCGTAAGTCTTCAGTCCAGAGCAGATCTCGTGTCAGGTGTTAACAGTGTGGGCGCTTGAGGGGAGCTGGCCTTTGTCAAAGTCCCCCACGTTATCGCATGGCAAAGCCTCCGGGAGATCTTCTCCATGTGAAAAGGGAAGAACAGGAGTGTCACCAAATGAGAAAGCGTAACACCTAATGGAAGTGAAAGTGCCTGTTCCTTTCTATCCTGTCACCAGCACCGCCTTGCTGTGGATTCTTCAAACGTCGTCTTGTGTGTAAACCACCAATACGTAACCTATGCTTAAATGAATTGCCACTTAATGAAGCGGAGAAAACATACCTTGAAAAACAAGATTTGTTGCTTGGCTTTTCTGAAAAAAAGGGCAGGGGGGAGGGGGAGGAAACAGCCTATGAGGCTTCAGAAGGAAGAGAAGAAGCAAGCAGTAGTTGACAAGAAAAGCTTCTTTCCAGTAAAAATACTGGGTCGACATGCTGGTGGTTTTGCTCCCGTATCGCTTTCAAAGCAGAGTGACTGATAGTTAATAACAAGGTGGATACCTGGCCTGGTCACTGGGCTGTATCGAGGTTGTCATTTCCTGAGCATATGAAATTATTATACGAATCTGTGCAATCTAAAACTGTGCTTGCATCCAGAAGTAGTTAGCCATGACCTTCTGGCCCTGCAGTCAGTACGGGGGGTGTTAGGAGCTTGGGACTACTTTCGCTTTGTCTGTGACTTTGCCTGCCTGAGACTTTCCAGTAATAAAAGCAGAAAGTGGGCAAGCAGGAGTGGTGGTTCTTGACAAAAATTCTCTCCACAAAGAGTATAAATATAGATACAATTTTTCCTAATTTGAAGCATGGTTTGCTTTTGTATGTTTATGGTGAAACTAGTTCTGCGTGAGCTTTTTAAGAGCTCTCGAGTCTACTGAGGCCATAAGATAGTACTGACTGTGCCAAACTAAGCTGTCAGAACAGTTCAGATGGTTTGTAGAAGTGGTGCTCAATTCTAACCTGTTTTTCCCCCATTCAGGAAAGACTGGCTGCACAGCTGGTAGAAGAGGCCAGCAATCTTCCAAAGCGGCGTGAAGAGAGACATCAGTTAGTAGAAGCTTTGGAAGTACAGCTCAGACTTTGGCTTCTAACGCCGTGCAAAAAGATAAAGAAACAGCAGAACTGAAACAAGCGGCGGTGAAGGATTCAGGAAAGGTCCTCTCGCGTTCTCTCTCTCTTGATTCTGTGGGATTTTTTTGTAGTTGTTTTCTGTCGTTTTTCTTTTGTTATTCACTAATTCTGCAAAACACCACGTTTTGGCTCTATTTCAAACACGTTGAAATTGTTTGCAGCTAATATAAAAAAAGCTTTATGCTTTTCTGAAACTGAATTTGTAACAGTGACTGAAGTTCCAAAAAACTGGAGTTCAAAGAAACACTCGAGTCTGTTTGATCATTTGGTTGCGATTTGATCGGACTGGAACTCTGAAACAACTATCACATCTGCTGCCTTTTTCGCAGAACCAAGAACTTATGAACAAACGGGAGGTGAACTTTTATAACCCTACATAAGTAGTGTAAAATAAAAAATGTTGCATGACATCTTCCCGGGCTGTTGTATGACCTTTCCTGGCTTGAGGCCGCTCGTACATGAAGTTGTTGGTTTTTGTTGGACAGCTGGCTGTTTGACCTGCAATTCTAAAACTGATGCCACTGAGTAACTGTAACGATGCTCATGCACATGTTAACTTCTTTTGCCAGTCCTGCAGTTTGTGGCAAGTTTTGCTGTGTTTATTAGGGTGAGGGAACTGATACAGAAGAACTAAGAACACAGCTGGCTGAGAAAGATGACTTTATAAAGGAATTGAAACAAGGCGTTACCCATAAAAGTCTTCAGTCTTTGGCAGAAGTACCTTTACCTGAAGGACGAGATAGAACAGATCAGTCTGTAAACAACGAGGTATGTTTGTTATATTTATAGAAAGTAGGTGCTAATGATGTGTTGTTAATAGCTCCTTTGTTTTGTTGTTTTCTCGGTATATATTTCAGCAACGCGGGGAATCTCCCCAAAGTTACTTTCTGTAGTTCTTTGTACTTTATCTATATCATTAGTTCATGCTGTCACAGCTCTGTCACTTTTGGAGCCTGAGCAGACAGCACCTCGTGATCCCGTCCTGCTTTGCAGTCATACCAGCTCACCTGAAGCAAGGGCTCCAAGTCATGCAGACATGCCCCAGACTGTTTAAATTCCACCCCAAGCCTTGTTTTATTTATGGGTTACTTCACACAGGTTCCAGCTCTGCTGGTTCCTGAGTCCTTCCCAAAGTATCTAACTCTTCCCAGGCTTTAGGAGAGGAGCCTGAAGGCCTCACTCAGGGCTGAGAATCATCTCAGACTGGCAAGTGTGTAAGACTGCAATGCCTAAAGCATAGGTGAAGATGTAGCCTGTGATATCCACAGGCATGTTGCCACGTCCCGTTCCTCAAACCCTTCATCAAACTCAGGACGTGCGCAGAAGTCAGCTCCTCCTACAGAAATCTAAATGTGTAGTAAAATAGGACATGGCCTTGACAAATAGAGGCAAAACTAACATCTCTTCATTCAGTACATCAACCACTTAGCACCGACAATTGCATGGTAAAGAGAGCTTTTTATTTTCCTTTAGTTATTACTCCCAGTTTCTGACAGCAACTAGGTTTGGTCACACTGTATGTAAGGAAGAACCACTCCGTTTTACAGGTAACTATTTTAGAATGTCAGTTTGATCATGTATTGACAGACAGGGTGTACACTAGGAAAAATGTTTTGTCAAAAACTTGCCTGGAGAAAGCAGTAGTTCTGCTTGGCCAGCAAACTGAAATTCCAGTGAGGAACGGAGCGTTTCTACTTCTGATGACTCTGAGCGACTGCAGTAACTCCAATACTGTTAAAGCCTTGAGAGTTGCCCAGGCAGTAGACCTGATGCAGAGTCGTGAAATGTGTTTCAACATTATAATGAAGTTTTTATGACTTGCAAAGAGTTTTTTACAAGCAAACTGGAAATATCCACCCAAACCAGTTAGAGAAATGACTTTCCCTCAGTAACTTTCTAGTTTGCATTCTTCAGTTTGGGGAATGTTTGTGTTAAAAGCTCCCTTACAGACAGTACTCAATCCTCCAGTCAAGTACAAATTCGTGCGTGCAACAAGTCGGTTCTTATGGGAAAGACACTGGATTTGTGACATAAATTGTGAGCTCACTGTATAATTGAGCAGGAAGGGAACATGGGATGTGAGAAAGACATCTGTTTATACAAAAACCATTTGATCCTAATAAAAAAAATAGTAAGAGAAGTTACTAAAAAAACCAAACACTTCCCTAGCACTGCTATTTAAAAATTACCCCATCAGGCCAGGTTCTCAGTAATTCCCCAGATCTACCACTGAGTACCTAGTACTCCAGGCTGCTTTATTCCAACCGCATCACTGGGTTATGTTTCTTCCCGCTAAAATCAACAGGAGCTTTGTCCTCACAGAGAGCAAGATTAAGTATGAAGTATTCCCACTCATTCCCTGACCTCCTCAGAATCTTGTACCTGTGGAAATTTAACCACAATGTTCAAATTGAACCCCCAATGACCATGACCTTTACACTGAATTAGGATCTGCAGAATCTTACAGGTCATAAACGGTGCAGCTTTTCCATTTTTTTGTAGTTTTTCAAATCTATCCAGACAGCTGCCTACAGATGCTTGCTTCTGCACTGCCACCAGCGCTTCTGCCGAGTTTTTTTGCTGGTCTAGGCAATGCACTTTTCAGCTGGCTCCTTCTTCTCTGCACACAATTACTCCCATTAATCTTTAGGAAAACTGGACTCTCAATCCAGAGCTGCAGCAAGACAACCAGACACCCTTAACAACTTCACTCCCTTTGAGAGACTTGAGCTTGCAGATGAGGTCCAAATTTTTCAGCATCACAGGACCACAGGGATGAACTTGGCAATATCTGAAGGTCAGTTTAGCCCTGTATCGTTCTCCACCACTGAGCGATAGTGAACGCTGGGGGACGGGGTACGGGTACAGACGGAGTCTTCTTACATTCCGAAAAATTGTCATGAGCAACAACTCACAGACTTCTAGCTTTAAACTTTGCATTCATTTAATCACATCTAATACCCTTACCCTGCGTCAACTTGTCTTACTCCTTCTTTTGGCTTATCTGTCTGGCCTCCAAAAGGTTCGATGGCAAGACTAATTATGACATATGAAAAAGCACTTTATTTTAAATTGGCTGCCTGATGATTACATTAGCTGTCCCTCCCCTTCTGGTACTATGAGGAACCATGAATAATCATTTTGTGTTCATTTTTTTCCGCTTAGAGTCTTACAACTCAGATATTCCTGATGTGGAAGTCAGAGTTTTTGCAGTTTCCACAAATTTGTACTGAAATTCTTTGGAAAGCGGCTTGTTTGGCACCATCCTTCTAGTACCATGCTGCCCTCAGAAGTTTATTACACATTACACCTCTCAGTCCCACAATATCATCCTGGAGTTTCTTTAGACTTGAATACACCCAGCCTTGTCAGTTTGTTACTTTGAGTTTACTCCTCTGTCCTAAAATGCCTTTTATTGACCCCTCAGCTTAGGACTAGTATGAGGCTCTATTGCCTGTAAACAAGAACCAGCTTACTTTGAAAACTTCTTTATCGCTTTTGTGTTGAATATTGCTATAACCGACTTTTCTTTTGCCCCCCTACAGCCTAATTCCTCAACAGGCCCTTTCTATATAATCCGCCAGTTCTCTCTCTGGCAAGTGCCTGGCTTTTAAAGATATATTTTGAAGGCTTTAAAAAACAAAATAGCTTTTATGTTAGCAAGGTAATCCTCTGAATCTGTTTCAGCCTGGGTCCTTGGGGCTTTCTATGTCACGAACTTATGCAGAGTTCTTGTGCTCCTCGTTTGGGTAGGAGATCCACTTTTTGAAGGGTGGCACTTCTAAGTAAGCCTTTGCCTTTGCTTGCCCCAGCGTGGACACGAGCATCGAAAAACCCCAAATCGATCACTCGACGTGGTGTGGACAGTGTTGCAGCATCTCCCGGATGCTGGGAGAAGGGAACCGCAGAGCTCCTTCAAAATAAAACCAGCTGGGGTTGACAAACTTTCTTTTAAGCTAACGTACGCCCACCTAGTGGCTCTCTTGCGTTGGGGAAAACGCAGCGTCTCCAGCAAATGGGGAAGTTAACGATGAAACTCGCATTTAAAGAGGGTAAATCAGATATTTACTAAGTTGGCGTAACCGCTCAGTAGGTTTAGAAACGAGGATTTTGAATTCTTGTTTCGCTGTTGTAACATTTAACCAGAAACCAGGAACAGTTAAACTGCGTAACCCTGATTTTGTTTATAGCTGCCCAGTGTAGGGTTTTTTCATCACCCTTTTGGTTGTGTCACTAGGCTCTGTAGGAGAGACAATAGCTAGATACAGAAAGGCATTTAAAAATCATTCTGTTAGCTGTACTTAATGAATACCATAAAACCCCCCAAGATTCGTCGTGAGATTCTGTGTGTGTACAGTATACAACTATAGGTGAATGTGTGTATGTATATAAATGAAAAAACCACACAGAGCCCACAGGTTACGTTGCTTCAGACTTTCTTAATTGTGTCTCCAAGCATAGCACTATATCCTTAAGGCCTCAGGAAAACTCTAAAGAAAACTACACAGCAGCATCGTAAGTTGTTTAACTATAATTGGCACTGACAGTCCAGAGTCTCCTGACTTAAAAGCTGGTTGGCAGCTCACAGCAGCTGGATTATAAATTAAAAGGATGTGAGCTTGATAAATCGCTGCCTTTTAGGATTCTCAGAATAAGCTGGAATTCAAAGCCAAGTATGAACAGCCCAAAGAAAGAGTGGACTCTTTCCACTGTTCAAACTACAGTTAAGGTATTTTAAATATTTAAATCTAGAAAAAATAAAAATTAAATCTTGTTCTACACCGTTGCACTCAATGGAATTTATTTCCAGAACGGTGAAATATTCAAAAGGTAATGTGATATAAAAATCTTCAGCCTCCCTGGCAAGTTTCCAGGTAATGTCCAGGTCAGGTCAGGTGTGACCAGAGACTTTACAGTTTGATGTCGGACGTCTGGTTGGTTCCAGTGCTGAAAAATGCTCTAGGACTTTCACAGAAGCTACCATCAATTCCAGTATTTTCCGACAATATTCGCAGAGAAATAAAAATCTGAGCAGTGCCTGCGAGGGGACTGTCTCCCATCTTTCCGAGCCCTCTGGTGAGTACTGAGACACCGGCAGTGGGACAGAAGGAAACCTGCTCCGTAGCTCTGTTTCACATCCTTGGGGAAAGAAAACTTTGGTGTCAGCGTTGTTGGGGCACTGGCCACGTTCAGAAGCACTAAGAACGCCAAACCTCTTTAATTGCTGTTGTGCAGATGTGCAGAGGATATTCTGCCGTTTCAGAATCCATTTAAAGCGTCTGCCTACAAAGCAGACGGGAAAGCATTGTGTAACAACGGAGCAGTACTGCAGGACAGGACCCTCCATCTCCCTCGGCCCTTCCCTCCTGCCCGTCCTTTCCTCCCTTTTGTTTCCCTGACATTCCCCTCTTCTCCCACCAACCGTTTGTGGCATTACTTTTTTCAGCAGTTCCCATCTGCTCCTTCCCTCCGGAGGTTGGCTGTGTTGCCGAGAACTGCGGTTTCGCGGAGTGATGAAAGGTTCGGCTTTGTCCCACGGGGTCCAGGTTTTTAGAGATAAAGTGGGAGCAGAAAGCAATAGTTCTGGAGGGAATGAGGGGAAAAACAAGCAAAGAGATACAATCCCTTATGCGCGTTTTACATCACTCTGCACTCAGCAATATTGGCCTAAAGCTGACTTAATTCAGTTTACACCAGTGAAATTGCTGATATTCAAACTCACCTAAGTGAGGACAGAACGTGCTTCAGGATCCATTTTTTCATATTCATTGCATATCTGCATGTTAAAACCTTGTGGCATGTGTGTCTCAAAGTGGTTTACAAAAAACCAGAAAGCAATTGGGTATGTTTTCTCTACAATTAATATTCTGTTTCCCCTAATGCTTATTCCTGCAGTATCAGATACTGTAATTTTGGGTTTAAATAATATTCCAACTTTTGTAAGGCAGAAAGCTGAACGAGAACAAACAGCACCTTTCAAGAAAAAAGACCTTTTAGGCGCCAGAATGCCTTGTTTGGAGGATCCTACTGGGCAGGCATTGCAGCTACTTGATAACATGGACTGAAATGAAGTCTTTCTAGACAGCTTACTACAATTAGATTGACAATCATATTATGTCTAGGTTTTCTACAGAGACTTTTGTCTAAACTTCAGAGGACGTCTGCTTCCTTTCAAAGTATTTCCACCACCTACAGATCAACCTGTCGAGAGTGCAGAAATGCTACACACCCTCTTTTCCTGCTCCAGGCTATAGGACAGTTCACACTGACAAAAAAAGCTGATGCTTCTATTACAGTGTATTACAACTGCAGGAATAGCCGCTCCAGGAATACATATGCTGGGGCTTGCTAGCATTCCAGTGAAACAGAAGTTAAAAAACATTAAGGGCTCCTGTGTTACAGCTACCTAAAATAAGTTAGAAGGGGAAGAAAAGCAACTGTCTGGGGCGGTGCTATAAAGTAAAACGTGGAAAAAAGGCCCTCTTTCCCCTTTTCAAATTTAGCCAAAGGAATAAATGGCATAATCTTGGCAGGACTCTGCCCTCGTTCCTCATCCGTCAGATTTGTGACAGTTTCAAAAAGACATTCGTGAGGAAACTAACTCGCTGTTAATAGGAACTGTGTAAAGCTTTAGGGCAGAGAGCATATTATTTGCAATTTAAAGTCATTTTCTAACCAGAATTTGTGCCAAATGCTTTTTGTAAATTATGCTGTCCCTCTTGTAAAATAATCCTAAAAGAAATTTCTAAACATCAGAAGTTAAACAGTTATATACTACGGTACTGATTCAATAAAGCAGTAAAAAATTAAATACTCTGGTAAATAACATTGTTCGGGGCCTGGTCTTCTTTCCCATCCTTTAGTAAATCTTCATTAAAAATAAGTGTATTAAAATAGGGCATTAATTTGGATGAGTGGTATTTATATATGTATGGGGAGAGGAGAAGAAATCACAACAGTGAGAAACTGTCCCTTTGCTGCAAACAGTTGTCACTCCTAGAAATGGGAATTAAAATGTTCATCGTCCTTCTCCTTCCACCACACTTACCCAAACAAGGGCTACTGAGAGATGAGCGAGATACGTCTCTTGAATGCACAACACAATCAAGTGCTATGTCAGAGGAAGGGGAAGAAATTAAAACAAGGTGGAATTCACGGGAGGCAGCGCCTACTTCGAGGCCGAGAGAGGCAGCTTACCCCCTACAGCTGTTCCGACCTGATGGAATTATGCATTGTGTTAAAGGCTAGAAGTAGCTAAACCTAGCTTTTTAAAACGGAAGATTGACTGAAGGGTTTGCTCACCGAGGATCCTGTCTGGTGTAAGACAAGACAAGCCATGTTTCAGAGAGCGCGGAGGGGAGTAACTAGTTTTGATTTAGCTGTGAGAAGCTTTCAGGTGCAAACTCTTCTGGCAGACCTGAAGTTATCAGATACACTGCTTGATTTGATAAAAATATTGTATTCCCCTGTAAATCTTGCCTTATCAGAAAAACCCAAAATATTCAGCTCAGACTTTATCACGAGTCACAGCAAAATCCAAGACCAGCACAGGTTAGAAACAGTTGTTCTTAGTACAATGTAGTAATACTGACCAATGAGAGTGTCAGAGAGGAAAAGCAGCTAGCAGCTGTGGGCAAGGGGGCAGTGAGAACTCTGGTACCCAATTCGCATGTGGGGAACAAAAGGACCCTTCATTTCTTTTGGAGAGGCAGGGCTCAGCGAGAAAAACGGGTCTTTAGTTCCTATGTCTGACTTTGGTGTTGAATAAGAGAGAATAACGTGGACATTGAATGCGTCTGGGTTATTTTGATTTTCTCTTTTACTCATGTCATGTCACAAAGGGAAAAACCTGATGGCAAATTTGTGTTTTCCTTGAGACCTTCAGCAGCTCAGTGCTGGAACAGGTTAACATTTCCCGCTGAGCGGCTGTTCAGCCCCGCTCTCCTCGAGCAGCAAACAGGCATTTGTACTGCGGGAATGGCTGTACCGGGTAACCCGCCCAGTAAGATGGCACTGCCACGAAATACAAAGAAACTGCTGAGGAGTTGGGTTGGGTTGTTGGGGGTTTTGCACTTAGAAGAGATTGTCCACCTTCTTTCAGCGCCTCCCAGCAGCCACAACAGCTGAGACACGTGGAGTTTGCTGCCAGGGAGTGAGCAGTTGCCAAGGTAAGAGCGATACTGAGCCGAGGTCAAAATGCCCCAAACTTTAGTCAACTTGATATGCCCCACATTCATTCCTGTTAAGAGGCTTCGTGGCCGATTTACGTGTGGTAAAAACAAGCGGACACCTGAAACGAAGAGGTGGAGAAATTTAACCTTGAAGACAATCGTTTTGGTACCTTGGCCACGCAGAACTTTTAAATGGAGGCATGTAATTTGTAAAATACATGATTAGTCTACCATGCCCTTATTAAGGAAAGGATAACAAGCTTTCTCTTTGGAAAATAAGCAAATTTGAGTAGGTAAATGTCTAAAATAATGGGACGATTTTATGGCAATACACATTTAAAACTAGATTGCTAAAAGCTCTGAAACGTATTCATAATGAAGATGAATTTGCATGTCCCAAAGTTAAGATTTCTGTGATTCTCTGCCTCACTAGTAAATACAATTGAGCGTTTAAATCTTAGGCAAAGGAAGGGAAGAAAACAGACCCATTTCCCTTAGGTCTTACTGAGCAAGAGGGAGCCACGCGACCCCAAGTGCTCTCTAAAGCACAAGCGCACCCCAGAGCATATCCTAAAGGGCCCAATACACCTCGTGAGAGCGGAGAGAAGCCGAAAGATCCAAACCCCACCAGCCAACTCCTGAACAGCTAAGGGCGAGCCCTCCTTCTGGAAAGGAGGGAGGGGCGCGGCGGGGGCAGCCAGCAGACCCGCCCTCAGGGGGGAGCTCTGAGCTGGCGGCGCTTCCCCCCCCGCCCGCCCCCAAGGCGCTGAGGCAGCGGCGCGGTCGCTGCACGCGCACTAACGGTATCCTTTCGCCCAGCCGTCGCCTGTTTTCAACGCGCTCGCGTGCCGCGTCCCGCCCTTTGCCTTGCTATGATTGGCTGGTGTCGCCTGTCAATTGTAGCCGTGCCCGCCCTGGCCGCCTGGTGATTGGCTAGGCGGGGCAGAGCGAGGGAAAGCGGTGGCCGCGGGGCGGAGCGAGGCGAGTGTGGCGGCTGGCGGAGGGATCGGTGGGGTTGGTGCGGCGGCCTCCTGTGGCGGTGTGGCGGGGGGCGCTTGAGGGGAGAGCGGGGTCTCTGAGGACAGAGGTGGCTTCGGGCCCTGGCTGTGCTGTGGGGAAGGGCGGAGACAGTGTCGGGGACGAGGGCGCGTGGAGACGGGACTGCGAGGAGACGGGGCCGTGAGGAGACGGGGCCGTGAGGAGACGGGGCCGTGAGGAGACGGGGCCGTGAGGAGACGGGGCCGTGAGGAGACGGGACTGCGAGGAGACGGGACTGCGAGGAGACGGGACTGCGAGGAGACGGGACTGCGAGGAGACGGGACTGCGAGGAGACGGGACTGCGAGGAGACGGGACTGCGAGGAGACGGGACTGCGAGGAGACGGGACTGCGAGGAGACGGGACTGCGAGGAGACGGGACTGCGAGGAGACGGGACTGCGAGGAGACGGGGCCGTGAGGAGACGGGGCCGCGGCGGCCACCCTCGGCGTGCAAGTCGGCGAGAATAGCACAGGGTATTTCCGCGCCTGCTGTTCCTCTCTCTTTTCTCTTCCTGCCCTACATGCCGTCTGGCCTCCTCAGGTGGCGTTTTTGCCCCGGGGCTTGTCCTGCTTCGCTTGCTTCCTCCACTGGTCTCTTATCCGAACTCTTCAAGTCTTTTTTCTTGAGGGGGCGGTGTGGCCACCCTCATCAACTCCCACAATTTTAATCTGGTGTCCCCTTGCTGCTCTGACAGGTCCCGTTTGTCTTGGCGGGATGTTTGAACTCCCTGAGACAAAGGGAAAATTAATTGATCTCTCCCTTGCCGCAAGGTTGTTGTGGTCTGTTTCCATACCTTCTTCTGCCTGTAACTGCAGAGAGAATTCCTGATAACATAATCTTCGTGCAGTTTGTGGGCTGTGAAACCTTGCTGAAAGGAGATGGGAGGCCATTTGGAGCAGATAAGAGTGATGCTGTTTCTGCCGTTGCCTGTCGGGGATTTTTTTGTGCTTTGCCCTGTTTACTTTCTGGAATCTCATTTTGATGAAGCCAGGGGTTGTCTGAGGTTTGGCTTTTTTAACGGCCGGAGCAGTTGCTTTCACGGATTTGTTATAAATGCCGAGGCAGAGCCGCAAATCTCTTTTTATAAATTTATTTGCAGTAAGAACAAGCAAAAAGGCTAGGCACGCCGGGGGGCAGGGGGGGCTTCCTGCTCCGCACCGACGAGCACCGGGTGGTGCTGCCTCACTCCCTTTTATAGTCCCATCCCCACACGCGCAGCAGGGTCCCTCAAACTTCCCCGGGCTTTCTGGGGTTGCCGGGGCTCCTGGCAGGGTTCCTCCGATCATATTTCACCTGCACAATCCGCTGTTGCTGGGGGCTTCTGACGGGGGTCCCGCCAGTAATTTTCCACCTGCTTAGCATCAGTCACTGAGGGAAAAAACCTCCAAACCCCTTTTAACAATAAAACCATGATAAATCTCCTTTAACTTATGTACATGATAAACACTAACAAAGTCACCATATTTTAGCACGAATCACCACCATATTCTTCACAATCCCTCGCCTTTTGTTTTATCAAATTGATTCGTGTTTGGGTTTCAAAACGGGCTAAGGTTTGTTGTACGGGATTTGGGTGTTCTGTTTTCTTTAGTTTAACCATCATTAGTGGGTGTACCTTTTCTCCTCTGGCCAACTCAGGATCTATTGGTATTGCAGAGATTTGCATCCCTTGAACGAGTGAATGAATCAATCTAATAAAACATGGAATCATACATGGTATAAACATTAGGGCAGCAAATGCCACAACAGGTAAAATAAAAGCTGTTTTTACAATACCAGGACCCAGTGTCATTTTTCCATTCACAAGTTCGATTATAAAAACTGTTTCCTCGTAGTTTGGCATATTCAGTTTCATTTTTGTCTGACCAGAACCCCTTGAATCCTTTGCTGCGTCCTTGTTCGTTAAGCCACAACCATATATAGATACCTCTATCTTTGTTAATTAACTTATGTGTAAGTGTCCATTGACACTTACTCTCTCCCACATCAACTCCTCCTTTCTGAGTTCGGTTCAGACAAAATTTACCCTTGTTAGGGAATTGAACTGGCCATTTTTCACTATCTTCCCAGGCAGTATTATTAACATCACTATAGTTACTTACAATTTGTGCTGGGGAAGGGGCACAGAGACCCACGGCCAACTTGACAGTCCCAAAGGTCCCCCACAAACCCAGCAGTGACTTAAATTGAAAGTTTTACTTATAGTTTTTGCTAACAGAACAAACTCATTCTCTTCAAAGGGGTCACATAAGCTGGTAGTGTTTTGACCCTTTTTAGCCATCACGAGGCCAACACACAACATGAGGGAAAAAGCCAGTCGCCATCGTGAGGTCCGGTATGGCACATTTTTCTGTTTACCCCTGGACCCATTGGGTTGCTGCCAACGGTCGGGTTTGTGTCTTCTTAACAGCAAAAATGGAGGCCAACCCGGTCTTGCCCTCACTTGGACTTACTCTCAGCTTTTCCCTCACTCTCTTACTTCCCTTTTTTTTCAGTTTCTTTGTTCAACTATACAAACTGACTTATGTTTTCATGCAAAACAGTCTAAAACCGAAAAAAACCTGTGAATGCTACAACCTTTTAACATATATACATACACACAGGGTTCATGTGGACGATTCAGGATCTTTACTACTGTTGATGTCGCTCTGTCTGCCTCGATAAGTCCAGTCCTATTTTAACTCCGTCGCATTCGGAGCTTCAAATCTCCAGGCGTTGACTCGATCTTCCAATCTGATTCACCTGTGACTGGTCCTTTCACCCTGGAAATACGAGTCCATCCTCTTTCAGCAGTTCTTACAGCTGTCTCCGTAGTCAACACCACCAGGAATGGTCCTCCCCATCTAGGAGATAAGCTTTCCTCCTTCCAGGTTTTAATCATTACTTTACCAAATATAGTCAGGGGATAGTTGGTTAAGTAGCATATAGGGGTTTGCTACCACAGGGAAACGAGCCACAGTTCGCTGATTCACAGCCCTTAAATCTTGCACCGATCTGTAAGATCCGTCCGATTTTAGAACTGGTAAAATAGGTGTGTTATGTGGAGACATGCAAGGTTCCGATGTGCCTTTACTTAGTAATTCGTCTATTATTGGTTCCAACCCCTCTCGGCCCTTTAGGGGAATGGGGTATTGTTTTATCCGAATTGGTGTCTCCGGATCAATTAAATTAATTTTAATAGGTTTTATTTCAAGTTTTCCAGTCTCTCCTTTTGTATACCAAACTTTAGGATCTATCTGTTGTTCGTCTTTTTCCATTAATGTATAAATTTTTAGTTCTTTTTCTTGTATTATTATTAATTTTAACTCCGTCATTAAATCTCTTCCCAGGTTATTTTCAGCCTCTGGCAGCAACAGTAAATCCCCTATAACGATACGGGGTTGGGATTCTATTTCTACATCCCCGACACCTGGTACTTTAAATGGTTCCCCTTTAGCTCCTATTACTAGAGCAGTTTCTTTTTCCACTTTACATCCCCTCGGAATGTTTCTCACAGTTGATTTCTCGGCACCCACATCTACTAAAAACTCAAACTCCTCTCCCTGGGGACCTAATTTCAATTTCATCAAGGGCTCCTCTGATGTCTTTGTCCCCAGGAAATAGAGCCCCTGACACCCCTATTCTCCTTTAAACATCCTTTCATCCCGCTCTCGCTTTCTACAATTCCGTTGTAAATGTCCCTTCTTTCCACAATAATAGCAGGTTAATGTGTTTTCTCTAATTACCGTCCCTCTCTTTTCACCACCTAAAGCTCCAGGTGATTCATCAGAGCGAGATCTCGGAGGCTTCTCCTCTTTCCGCTGAGTTTCTCTGACTGCTGCAAGATCCGTGCTCCTGCCCTTAAGCCAAGGCCATTCACACACTCTGTTATCTCTCTGCCACATACACTGAAAGGTGTGTTCAACAGATCATGTAAAAATGCATATGCATATTTAAAAATGTGGAGTTATGATCTGCAAATATGGCACTGCATTTTCCCAAAATATGCATTTTTTTTAAAAAAAAAGTTTGGTTGGTTTTTGGGTTGTTTTGAACAAATTGGACAAATCAGGCAGAAGTTTCAAAGGCAGACAAACAGTTACATCATAACTAACAGCTTTTTCTAAAGTTCTGACAAGAAAGGTTCTCCGCAGGAGACAGAGCAAGGAGCACAAAGCTGGTAGGAAAAAACCACAAAATTTGGGAAGTACTAGTCTGAAATGACAAAGCATAAGGAGGCAAGGTGAAAAAAAATTACTATTGACAAGTTCAAAAAGAACATAGTTAAATATTTTACTTTGGCTTGAAGTTCAGAATAAATTATATTTAGGTGATTTTGTAATGAACTTCAAACTTTTTCCTTCATGGAAGCACCATCGAAGGGCCCGTAATTTACTTGTGAGCAAAATTTAACGGAATGGGGACATTTTTGCCTTCTCAGAGAACAGATTTTCATCTCTAAGCTGTACGCTAAGAACTACATGGTACGCAGGGAAGCTACATGCATCTGGAGCCACGCTGCCACGGCTTATCTAGGAAAAAGCCCAGCTCTGGTTCATAAAGCATCCAACAGCTTTATAAACATTTCTAACTACTTCAGCTGAGGTCGGACAGGACACGGCAAGTAACACAGTTTGCCAGCTACTACTGCCATCACTCACATCATGCCAGTCGGTTGCCCACCCAAAAACCCATAAACCAACAGTGCACCGTTTAGGGGCTCCAAAGACAAAAGCAACTGCACACCTTAATTAGGACAAAAGGGGAGGAGGCTCTGCTGGACAGTGTAGGGAAGTCACGACGTTAAGTAACGATGGTCATTTATTACCTCGGCAAACTTTTACCATCATCCTCAGTCTGGTAAATCATTCAACAGTGACTCTCACTAAGTAAATGCCACCTGCCATTCAAAAAGCCCCCCTTCTAATCTTAAAGCTGCCTACCAAATTAGCATTACAGCACAGCACTGCCAGCTGGGATTAAGTTATGACTCCTGCCTTAAACCAGACCTGGTCTGTGCCACGTTTGCCAATGAGCGACATGTATTTAACAGAGCAAACACGGAACAGCTAACCAAAAGCACCATTCCTCAAGTAGTTACCAACTGACCAGAGAGTTTCCTTGACCGGGTACTCGAGTCATCCTCTGCGGTCTAGAGAAGTGGTCTGTGCGGTGGGTGGGGAACTGGCTGACAGGCCGCACCCAGAGGGTGCTGGTAAATAGCTCCTTTTCAAACCGGCAACCTGTCACAAGTGGGGTCCCCCAGGGATCGATGTTGGGCCCAACGCTGCTTAAGATCTTCAGAAGTCATCTGGGTGATGGGATCAAGTGTGTCCTGATGCAGTTTGCTGACAGTACCAAACTGAGTGGGCAAGTGGACACTTGGGAAGGGAGAGCCACCCTGCAGGATGACCTGGATAGGCTGGAGGAGTGGGCTAACAAGAACCTCAGCAAGTTCAGCAAGGACAAGTGTAAGGTCTTGCACCCGGGAAAACGTAATCCAGGAGTGCAGCACAGGCTGGGATCTACCTGGCTGGGGAGCAGCTCTGTGGAAAGGGACCTGGGGAACCTGGCGGACAACAAGCTCAACATGAGTGAGCAGTGAGCTGCAGCGGCAAAGCAAGCCAACGGGATGCCGGGTTGCATCAACAAGGGCATCACCAGCAGAGATAAAGAAGTCATCATCCCACTCTACGTAGTGCTTGTCAGGCCACGCCTGGAATACTGTGTTCAGTTTTGGTCCTCACTACCCAAAAAAGACGTGGACGGGCTGGGGAGGGTCCAGAGGAGGGCCACAAAGGTCATCAAAGGACTGGGAAATCTGCCATGTGAGGAAAGGCTGAAAGAATTGGGTTTGCTCAGCCTTGAGAAAAGAAGGCTTAGGGGAGACCTTATCACCATGTTCCTGTATTTAAAGGGCGGCTACAAAGAAGATGGAGACTCCCTTTTTACAAGGAGTCACATGGAAAAGATGAGGGGTAATGGGTACAAGTTACCTGGGGAGATTCTGATTGGACATAAGAGGAAGATTTTTCACGACGAGAACAATCAGCCATTGGAATGATCTCCCCAGGGAAGCACTGGATTCCCCCACACTGGACACGGTGCTGGGCCATCTTGTCCAGACTGTGCTTTTGCCGAGAAAGGTTGGACCACATGATCCCTGAGGTCCTTTCCAACCTGGTATTCTATGATAGATTCTATGATCACTGGAGGACACATTAAACAAGGTTTTTTTGCAGCAGCAGCAGCTCAAGCAATCAAACTTCAATTAACATTACAGATCTCGCTAACAGCGGGAGGATTATAACTTTGCCATCTCAGACTTTCTTCCATGTAATTCTAATGACATCATTATGTCTGCAGCAATCTAAGCGGAGGACCCAAAGCAATGAAAATTCATTTTCTTAACCTTTTTGGTTTTTTACACTACACTCTTCAGATACATTCCCACAGGTGGCATAAACTGAACAAGAACTGTGACGTTGCCAACCGAAGTGGAAAACAAATACATGATTTTTTAGGGCAATTTTGAAGACAGATCAGCTGCTTGCTCTGGATAGCGTGCCAGTCAGAAGAACAAGATGGGAACAGGAAAACAGAACTGACAGTGAGACTGTCTCCTTTGGCAGCAACACAAGCTCACAGAAACCACATCTTATACAAGCAAAATTCACACCGACACTCCTCATTTACAAACAGTCATTGTAACTTCTTACAAGCCATCTCAAACAGTCAAGTCTCACCTGGCCTAGAAAACCATTTATAGTATGATGATACATGAAGATTTAAAGGAGAGGTGTACAGATATAACTAAGGTCAATGAACAGATTTATGGAATCTAGGGAATTTTATGGGATTTATGGAATACTGTAGGAGTCTGGGCCGCGCTGGGAGAAAGTTAGTGCAGACAGAAGAATGCAAGGACGAAGACAAGGCCAGCAAAATAAGGCTGGCAAAACCACACAAGATAGCAGATAAGTGAGAAACACCTGTGGTCAGCAAAAGCACACAAGTCTGAGCAAAACAGGGTATGAGATAAGGGAGTTTTGGCAAGTTTGGGGCTTTACGTGCTAATTGCAATTAACCAATGCAAATGCTTGTAGAGGCGCGTGAACAGCGCGTGTAGATGACCTGTAGCCTATTAGAAGATAGATGAGTGCGTGTACGGAACTGAGTAGAGTATAAATGTAACCAGGATTGGAATAAAAAAAACCCAAAAAGATGGACGACCTGATCATCACATTGGTGTTGCGTCGTTTCTGTTCCCGCACGGAGAAATAAGGACAAGAAATTTTCAGCCGTGAACTAGGGACTTACTTGTTCTGTGGATTATTTTTTTTTTTTAATTTCTTTTTTCCTACCGTCCAGCTCCAGCCCGTGAAAACTGAGGTCTGTTTCTAGAGGAAAAGTGTTCAGTGGTTTTGGCTATTGAAGAAAGGATGGCTCCATATCCTGCCTTCCTTAGGGAGTCCTGTTTTAGTGGATGAATGAAGAAGGTGGAAGCAAAATGTTTGGACCTTTTGAATGATGTCCAGGAAGAAAATAAATCTGCACGGGCACCCTGAGCAAAATTTCTTCAAATACGGTCAAGAAGTGCAGAGAAACATTTGCAACTTTAAAATGTTAGAATGGAAAATACAACTGCAGTTCTCTCTCAGTTATCACCTGTCAGTTGTATTAATAACTGACACAGAACTTCAAGGGGTGAAAAGCGATCGAAGCGTAGACTCTTACAGCAAACCTGTCAGTGCTTTAAATAATGCTGGGTTCAGTGGGTTGTCATACAGAGTCCCCTGAAAAAACCAGAAGATGGGATTAAAAGAAATACGAATTGTGGGCTCATGGCATTCTGTTATCCAAACATAGCAAAAATGAGAATTAAATAACATGATAATATGCTAGTTTTAAGTTCAGACTAAAAATAAATAAGTAACTCCCACCTCCACATTGGGGGGCGCAGGGGGGGAGCGCCTGTCTGGCATTTGTACTGAGACTGTTGTTGGATAATTTATTTTAAGGTTGGGCAGGTCCTCCACCACCTCGTGGATGTGAAGTTTTTGTGAGTAAGATTCCTCGGGATCTGTATGAAGATGAATTAGTTCCTGTTTTCGAGAGAGCTGGGAAGATCTATGAGTTCAGGCTGATGATGAGATTCAGTGGTGAGAATCGAGGCTGTGCTTTTGTGATGTACACTGCTGAAGAGGAAGCCCAGCTAGCCATCGAGATTCTTAATAATTACGAAATTCGTCCAGGGAGATTTATTGGTGTCTGCGTCAGCTCGAACAACTGCAGACTATTTATTGGAGGGATTCCAAAAGAAAAGAAGAAAGAAGAAATACTGCGTGAAATGAAAAAAGTTACAGAAGGAGTGGTAGATGTCACTGTTTGTCCAGATGCCACGGACAAAACTAAAACTCGTGGCTTTGCTTTTGTGCAATACGAATCTCACAGAGCAGCTGCAGTGGCTAGAAGAAGCCTAATCCCAGGTAAACCTATTTGGAAATCAATTGAGTTTTGGGGGAGTGTCTCTCTCCATTGTGTGGGGGCGTGGGGTGGTGGATCATCACGATTTTCCTTTCTTGAAGGGATTTTGAGAGTTCCAAAACTGCAGTAATGCCTTTCAGGTAAACTTTTTTGGTTCATGAATCAGGGTTTTTGGGTTTGGGGTTTTTTTGTTGGGTTTTGTTTGGTGGGTTTTTTTTTAAAGAAGCTGAAATTGAAGCAGTTCCGGGAATGAAAGAGCGCACATCTCTTTTTATAAACACAAGTTACTGTAATTTACACCAGGATATCTGTTTGCTGGGGCGCACATCCAGTTTTCATTAGCACGCACTAGTCCCTGCACATGAACTCTCTTAAAGCTGAGCTTAACAAATACCACGCTTGGAATGTGTCCCTTATTTCCTTTGAGTGTCATGGATGATGTTATTGATGTTTCGTATTTTAAAAACGTTTGAAAGTAGGTCTTTCATCTGTTACTAGAAAATAATTTTAAGAGTTTAACAAGTAGAAGATGACTTTCCTTTGCACCTCATTTTATACATTTTGAGGGTGGGAAAGTAAAAGGGATAAAATAGACAAAGAGGAGGGAATAGGTAAAGGTACAGTTAAAAAGGGGAATTCTAGAAGAGAAATTAAGTAGGGAAGAAATGAAACAACATGGTTGGAGAAGCAAAGTCATTAAAATGGATAATACAGCCTTGGTGTTGCTGAAGTGAATGACAAACCTCCCTGTATTCATTAAGGCTGAGATGTAGGCAAGTCTTGCATTAACTGCTGATGGAGGGTTAGGAAGGAGCGTTCCGTAAGACTGATACAGGCCTTGGAAAGTAACGGGAGAAATACGGCCGGATCACGGAATGTAAAATAAACTGGCTGTGTGATATGGAAATGTTGGCTTGGAACGAGTCACAAGGTGGGATTTTTTTTCAGTTTGTGGGTTTGGTGTCTGCTGCAACATAGAGTAAGGCTTGCGCTAGTGCCTAGATATTTAGATGACTTTTTCCAGTTGTTGACCTCGCTTTTTAAAGTGGTAATATTATTAAAAAGTAAGTAAAACAATATGTTGCTTATGGTTGCTTTATATGTGCATGTCTATGCATGTCACAAAATCACAACGTCTGTGTTTCGACAGCTTATGGTGAACCCAAAGGGTAGAGATTTTGAATCTTTGAATTTTTTCGGAGTCTTATTTTCTTTAATAATGTCAAGTAGCAATATTTTGCATATTTTGCTTAAGCAGATGCAGGCAACAAACCCCAGTTTCGTGTGCCATGCATCATGTTTGCTTTTTATAGAGGTAGTTGCCAAGAATGATTTTGTTTTCCATGGCGTATTCCTTATTGATGTAACGCTCCTTTGCTGGAGGAGCACTCCAGCTCTGGGGTCATACCATTCGGGTAGACTGGGCACAGCCTGAGGAGGAAGCTGGTGAAAAAAGAAGGCAGAGAGTTAAAGAATTACGTGTAAGAAATTTGCTGAGATCTACTACAGAGGACACAATTAAAGCTGAATTCGACAAGTTCAAGCCAGGAGCAGTTAAACGTGTAAAGAAGCTGAGAGACTGTGCTTTTGTTCATTTTTTCCACCGTGAAGATGCAGTTGCTGCGATGTCTGCAATGAATGGAAAGTGCATTGATGGAGCTAGTATTGAGGTAGCGCTGGCAAAGCGAGGTAAGAAAGGAAGAGCTTGGAAGCAGCGTTTTAATGCTCAGCTGAGTCCTGGTTCTGAAAATCTCTTAGGGTTTCCTGACAAAGGAGCTGGTCATCAAAAATCCTTAGGGGAACCAGCAAGTCCTTCAGTTCGTCTTAATGGTCAGCGCAGTCCAGGCCCCTCTGAAGTTGAAGGGTGCACATACCCTTTTTTCCCAGGCACAAAGCTTACTCTAACTAGCAGGTATTCTTTAAAACCCGGTCACTTCAGTTCTGCAGTGATGCATCTGGATTATGTCTGCAATAAAAGTAACTGGACACCACCAGAATACTCCTTGTACTCAAGCACAACTCAGGATGGGAAAATACTCCTGGTGTTCAAGGTGGTTATTGCCAGTATTGCAGATGGTTATTTCATGCCAGACAAACTCTGCGCGACAGTAGAAGGTGCAAAGGAATTGGCAGCACAGTTCACACTTCTACATCGACGTAAGTATAAATGCTTTCGATTAGTTCTGAAGAACTGAAGCTAGAAAAGCTACTTTACAATTGTTCTGTGTGTATATATTTCGGCACGTGTGTGAGAGCTTTGTATAAAGTGTAAGTTAGTCGACAGAAGAATTGTTTCTTGTATAGTCAGCTGAGTCTGAACCATCAGGTGAGAGCACTGAAGAACACTGTGGAAGCATCTCTACAGTGCAGTGCTGGGGTGATTTTTGCTTACGTTTCTCTGCCATAATGGTTCATAAGGAAGAACTAGATGACATGTTAATTGACTTAGGTATACGGTCATCTGCGTGTTGATGATGGTGCTGAAAATTTATTTGAAAGGCTGTCTGTGTTCTCGATTTATTATCAGTAGGGGAAACGGAAGTGGTGGATCCATATTCAGATAAATAAATAGGTTTGGGAGGCTGTTTTTATTCCTCTTTATAGACGTTCTTAAGGCTATAGCAGAGTATCATTACATGGCTCTACATGTACTGTCTTTGGGTAAAGAGTGCTGTCATTTTTTTTTTTAACCAGAAAATGGGAGAAAATAGAGATACAGTTATTCTTAATTACTTTCTAAGTGTAGATCTTCATTTTTATATATTCAGTTTCTTAAAATTAGAATGCAACTACTAGAAAACGGAGGGTTTTATATTATAAAAAGCTACGGTGAAATCTGTTCCTTTCGTAACTAAGAGTACAGATCAGTGCGGTTCTGACAGTGTTATCCCTGTTGCTCTCTAACGTGAAATATATAAATAATACAAAACGTAGCACTTCAGCCATCCAGTCCCCGGCCCAGCGTTTTTCAGAACATTCAGCACACAGCATTCAGAACACAGAACTGATTTCTAGTGCCAATTTTTCATTAGTAATTATAGTCATCATCTGATCAAACTTCATCCTCAAAGAAATAAGAATTTTGGCTCTTTGGGAGTTGGATTTGAAGGCTGTTACAGAGCCGTACCATAATGGTTGAAAACTCCTCGTACCTCCTGGGAAAGCTTCGTATAATTTATTCCACTTGTTCTTTTCAACAGTTTCTCTTCTGTTTAGCTCCTTTTCTGGCCTTTACATCCTGGTATATTTGAAGATGAGATAGGACTGATTGTTATAATTTTGCAAGTATTAGGAACCGTCCCATACTTTCTCTGATCTGCTGAGTAGTGCTCTTGTGGTTTTGTTGCAGGGATTCTTCCAGCAAGACTAGATCAGTAGATGCTGTATCATTCAAGGAATTCTTAGTAGTCTTTTGTGGGACAACATAAATACTCTTCTGTCATTACAAACAAATGTTTCTAATGAGTCCTAGAGCCAGAGGTTTGGTTGTTTTCTTTTTTTTTTCTTTTGGTGTAGAATTGTGTCTGTGAAGAATTACATTGGAGGTGATGGGCTTGTTCAGATAATACAAACTAATTTCTTGTCTAATTGTGTGTAGAAAGCTGGGGGGTTTTGGGTTGTGAGTTTTCTTGTCGTTTGGTTTCTGGGTTTGTTTGTTTTGTTCAGAAGTGGAGCAATGCCAGAGTCGTTTGGGAGGGAGTGTTTTGGGGTTTGGAGTGGTGGCAGGCAAGTTCTCTCCAAGTTTCTTCTAATCCCTGGGAAGTTCAAACACGTTGTGCTTCAATTAGTCTTGTTTCCATGTATTAAGACTGCTGTGTCTTTTCACATTCTAGTTTAGAATATCAGCCTTCTTGAGCCATGGACTTCCAGGTTTGAAAGGAGTGGCATTCTCTGTGGATAGTGGCTACTGCGTGTGGGGCGGGCAGTGTCTGAGGCATCAGCCTTGGTGATCCTGTAGAGTCAGCTCTGGACAGAAGCGCAGTGAGATCACACACTGCAGTAAATAGTCCTTTTCTGATTAGCTGTGCATGCGTACAGGGCCCAGGACTGCCTCCACATGATTTAAAGCTTGATTCTGCTTTGGGAATGTAAGGAGGAGAAATCAGAACAGGTGAAGAAGTGTTTCTTAAAATGCTTTTACTTCATAAAATTTGGGCCCAGCGAAACTAAATTTTCAGAGATATGGAAACAGAAATAGGAACTGAAAGGTTAAGTGGAGTCCTGTGTTAGTGATGACTCTTTCTGTTCCTGAGAAATGCCTGAAGAAAGACTTTTCTGTTCCCCTCTATTGCCGTCTCCCCCCCTCCCTTTTCTTCCTTCCTTGTTTTTTTTCCTCTCACCTATTCTAGTTTTGGTGGATTGCCAAAGCTGCTGCTGATAGAGAACTGTTAAAATGGCGCTGCCATCCTTCTCTTCCTCATACTGTTATTCAGCACTTGCTCTGAAGGTCTCTGGGGAGATTTTTCTTTTGGATGAGTTTGTAGCAGACTTATTTCAGGCTTGACTATGATGCCTTTGTTTTGCAATGCATATTTCCTCTTGATTAGAACCTTGCTGCTCCTTTGTTTTGATTTTGCATGCTGTACCGGGTCTGGCTGAGCCAGAATTGGTTTTCCCCTGCAGCAGCCCCCATGGTGCTGTGTTTGATGTTGGAGCTGGCAGGGTGTTGATAGCACACTGGTGCTGTGGCTACTGCTGAGTGGTGCTCACACAGCACCAAGGCTCTTTCCGACATTTCCCCCCAGTGGGACGGGGTGGGCAAGACCTTGGGAGGGGACACAACCAGGACAGCTGACCCCGACTGACCAAAGGGCTATTCCAGACCATCTGACGTCTGCTCGAGGATAAACTGGGAGAAAGGAGGACGGGGGGTGTCACCCTTGGTCCTCCGAGGCAACCCCTCCGCGTATGGGAGCCCTGCTTCCTGAGAAGGCCCGACATCGCCTGTTCATGGGAAGTAGAGAATAAATCTGTTTGCTTTTTTTTGCTTCCGCGCGCGGACCTTTGCTTCGCTTTGCTTATATTAAACTGCTGTTGTTTTACCCACAAGGGTTGTTTTGTTTTCCTGTCTTATTTTCTTTCCCTTCTTTGCCCTGTTGAGAATAAAAGGGGAAAGGGGGGGAAGTGATAGAGCGACTTGGTGGGTACCTGGCATTTAGCCAAGGTCAAACCACCACAGTCTATTTTGGCGCCCAACGTGGGGCGGGACAACGGCAGTTTTATATTAATTGTGCTATAGCTATAGCAGTTAGTAAGCGACAAGCTCTTGTGCTGGTCACGGGTTTGTTGATTGCTCTGCTTATCTTTATTTTGCTAAGCTCGGGAACATGCTGGAAGAAATTGGGAACATCATGAGTGGTTTTATTCTGCAAGCTCCCGAAGTACTTATTCACCCTTATGTCAGCTCTTTGATACTGTTCATTAATGCTGTTCGCCTATTGTGGGCTGTGTGGAGCTCATTAGGTTTTTGGTGTAAGAGAAAGCAAATTTTGGGTGAGAGAATACCAAAATGTGCCCTGAGGCGGCCTGTCCCTGGGTGGCAGGGGGAGTGGAAGGATTTGGGCAGATTCCTAGGACGGTTATCACCTCCTGTAGCCTGGGATCTTACCCCTGAACAGGCAAGCAACCCCGCAAAACTGACACAACACCTGAGAGAAGGGTGCCTTGTCTATCCCGATGAAAATCAGCAACTCCCAGTGCTGTACTGGGGCCTGGCCTGTGCTTATCGAGCTGCAGTTCAGTGCTCTCAAAGGACTGTGGTGGAAACGGGAACTCAAACAAAAACAATAACAGCAGAGATTGCCCCAGTAGTAAAAAAGAAACAGTGGACAAGGAGAACAACAGGTCCATACCCTCGATTAATAAGGGACGAAAAAGAGGAGGAAGAAGCGGGTCCTTCAGCAAAGGGGTCAGAAGAGGGAATAACAGAACTCAAACAGGAGGCAGAAACTACCCGGTCCCTGACGTCATCAGAACCGCGAGATCTGCGGAAAGACTATCGCCGCCAGCCGGGTGAGCGGATTGCTGCCTGGCTGCTTCGATGCTGGGATAATGGGGCTGATGCTCAGCAGCCGGAAGGTAAGGAAGCCCAACAGCTGGGTTCCCTTGCTAGAGATCGAGGAATTGAAAGGGGAATTGGAAAAGAAACAGGAATTTGCAGTCTGTGGAGACGGCTCCTTTCAAGTGTTAAAGCAAGATATCCTTTCAAGGAAGATCTTACGGACAACTCCCCAGGGAAGTGGGCTACTGCGGATGAAGGTGTCCAGTACCTGAGAGAACTAGCAGTGCTGGAAGTCATCTATAGTGATCCAGATAATGATGAAGCCCCTAAAAATCCAGAGGATGTCCTGTGCACACGGGCCATGTGGAGGAAGGTGATTAAAGGTGCGCCATCCTTGTATTCTGCCGGCTTGGCTGCGATGTACTATCCAGAAATGGATATGGGAGAAGGACTAAGATGTACGCCAGCTGTGGAGGCAGTCTCTTCCTGGCTTCAGAACTTTGAAGAGAGTCTTGGTACCTCCTCATCTCTACGGGCGAGTGCCTTAGATGTCAGGAGCACCCCAAGAAATCGGTTCTCTTCCACCCCAGTCAGAGGGAAGGGAAACCTAGGCGCATGACACGTGGCGAACTTTGGTTCTTCCTGCGTGACCAGGGGGAGGACATGAGGAAGTGGGATGGTCAACCCACCTTCAAGTTGGAAGCTCGTGTACATGAATTGCGAGGAAAGACCCCTGCCAAGAAGAAGACATCCAAGAAGGTTGTTAATGTAGCTGGCGTGAAACCGCAAGAAAGTAATCAGCGATCTCCCAGATACAGGAAGACTGAGATCACCTCCCTTGGCCCTGATGAAGGAGTCTCCGGCCTGGCACAGCAAGGGTCAGACAGTGAATACTCTGACCAAGAACAGGAATAGAGGGCCCCTGCCTCCAGCCAGGAGGAGGAAAGGGATGATCGGGTGTATTGGACAGTGTGGATTCGATGGCCTGGCACATCAAATCCGCAGAAGTACCAGGCTTTAATCGACACCGGGGCACAGTGTACATTAATGCCATCAAGTTATAGAGGGGCAGAACCTATCTGGATCTCAGGAGTGACAGGGGGATGTCAAGAACTGTCAGTACTGGAGGCCGAGGTTAGCTTGACTGGGGACAAGTGGGAAAAACATCCCATTGTAACTGGCCCAGAAGCCCCTTGTATCTTGGGCGCTGACTACCTCAAGAGGGGGTATTTCAAAGACCCAAAAGGATACCGATGGGCTTTTGGTGTGGCCAGTGTGAACACAGAGAAGGTCAAACAGTTGTCTAATCTGCCTGGCCTCTCAGGAGATCCTTTTGTTGTAGGACTGTTGCGAGTTAAAGAACAACAGGTGCCAATTGCTATGAGGACCGTGCACCGACGGCAGTATCGCACGAACCGAGACTCTCTGGCTCCCATCCAAGAACTGATCCGTCAACTGGAGACCCAAGGTGTCATCAGTAAGACACATTCGCCTTTTAATAGCCCAATATGGCCAGTGCGGAAGTCTGACGGAGGGTGGAGGTTGACAGTAGACTATCGTGGCCTGAACGAAGTGACGCCACCACTGAGTGCTGCTGTGCCAGATATGTTAGAGCTCCAGTATGAACTGGAGTCAAAGGCAGCCAAGTGGTACGCCACAATCGACATCGCCAATGCATTCTTTTCAATTCCTTTGGCAGAAGAGTGCAGGCCACAGTTTGCTTTCACGTGGAGGGGTGTCCAATATACCTGGAATCGACTGCCCCAGGGGTGGAAGCACAGCCCCACTATTTGTCATGGACTAATTCAAACTGCACTGGAAAAGGGTGATGCCCCTGAACATCTACAGTACATCGATGACATCATTGTGTGGGGCAACAAGGCAGAAGAAGTGTTCAAGAAAGGACAAAAAGTAATTGAGATTCTTCTGAGAGCTGGGTTTGCCATAAAGAAAAGCAAGGTCAAGGGACCAGCACAGGAGATTCAGTTCTTGGGAATAAAATGGCAAGATGGACGCCGCCATGTGCCTATGGAGGTTGTCAACAAGATAGCAGCTATGTCTCCACTGACCAACAAGAAGGAAACACAAGCTTTCTTAGGACTTGTGGGATTTTGGAGGATGCACATTCCAGGTTACAGTCAGCTGGTGAGCCCTCTCTATCAAGTAACCCGAAAGAAGAACAATTTTGAGTGGGGTCTTGAGCAACAACAAGCCTTTGAGCACATCAAACAGGAGATAGCTCGGGCGGTAGCTCTTGGGCCTGTTCGGACAGGACCAGCTGTGCAAAACGTACTTTACACATCAACTGGGGAGCATGGCCTCACATGGAGCCTCTGGCAGAAGATAGCAGGTGAAACTCGGGGTCGACCATTAGGATTTTGGAGCCGGGGATATCGAGGATCAGAAGCCCACTACACTCCAACTGAAAAGGAGATATTGGCAGCATATGAGGGGATTCGAGCTGCTTCCGAAGTTGTTGGTACAGAAGCACAGCTCCTCTTGGCACCGCGATTGCCTGTACTACATTGGATGTTCAAAGGAAACATCCCTTCTACACACCATGCAACCAGTGCTACCTGGAGTAAATGGGTAGTGTTAATCACGCAACGAGCTCGACTGGGAAAACCCAACCGTCCAGGGATCCTGGAAGAGATCATGGACTGGCCAGAAGGTAGAGATTCTGGAGCACTGCCTGAGGAGGTGGCTCGTGCCCAAGAGGCACCACCATGTAATGAGTTACCAGAAGATGAAAGGCGGTATGCTCTTTTTACTGATGGATCCTGTCGTGTGGTAGGAAACCATCGGAAGTGGAAAGCTGCTGTGTGGAGTCCCACAAGACAAGTCGTTGAGGCCACTGAAGGAGAGGGCGAGTCAAGTCAGTTTGCAGAAGTAAAAGCGATCCAACTAGCCCTAAAGATTGCTGAACGAGAAAAGTGGCCAGTACTGTATCTCTACACTGACTCCTGGATGGAGGCTAACGCCCTGTGGGGGTGGCTACAGGAGTGGAAGAAGACCAATTGGCAGCGCAGAGGTAAACCCATCTGGGCTGCTGCACTGTGGCAGGACATCGCTGCCCGAGTGGAAAACGTGGCTCTAAAGGTACGTCATGTAGATGCCCACGTGCCCAAAAGCCATACCACCGAAGAACATCAAAACAATGAGCAAGTAGACAAGGCTGCTAAAGTTGAAGTAGCTCAGCTGGACCTGGACTGGGAGCGCAAGGGTGAGCTATTTGTAGCTCGATGGGCCCATGAAACATCCGGGCATCTCGGGAGAGATGCAACGTACAGATGGGCTCGTGATCGAGGGGTGGACCTGACCATGGAGGCCATCTCACAGGTCACTCATGAATGTGAAACATGTGCTGCAATCAAGCGAGCCACACGAGTAAAGTCTCCCTGGAACAGAGGGCGATGGCGGAGTTTTCGATATGGTGAGGCCTGGCAAATTGACTATATTGGACCATTGCCACGAACACGCCAAGGCAAGCGCTACATACTCACCATGGTGGAAGCAACTACTGGTTGGCTCGAAACGTACCCTGTAAATCATGCCACTGCCTGAAATACCATCTTAGGTCTTGAAAGGCAAATTTTATGGCGACATGGTACTCCTGAAAGAATCGAATCAGACAATGGGACCCATTTTCGAAATAATCTCATAAACTCCTGGGCAAAGAAACACGGCATTGAGTGGGTGTATCACATCCCTTATTACCCACAAGCGTCTGGGAAGACTGAAAGATCCAATGGACTGTTGAAGACTATGTTGAGAGCATTGGACAATGGGGGATGGAAGCACTGGGATATAAATTTAGCAGAAGCCACTTGGCTAATTAACACCAGAGGATCTGTTAACCGTCCTGGTCCTGCCCAAACCAAACCCCTTCATACTGTGGGAGGAGATAAGGTCCCTGTAGTACACACAGGGAAATGGCTGGGAAAGGCAGTGTGGATTGCTCCTCCCTTGGGAAAAGGCAAGCCCACTCGTGGGATTGTTTTTGCTCAGGGACCTGGATGTACTTGGTGGGTAATGTGGGAGGATGGGGCTACTCAGTGTGTGCCTCAAGGAGATTTAACCTTGGGGGGGAAATAATCTGTGGGCTGAGTTGTATGTTGCAGGAAGTGATGGAGGAAGTAGGAACGACGAAGAGTGAACCAGATACGTGCGATGATGACCCAAACCTAGCCGGTGCTGGAGTCCAACAGTCACACATACTGCTCTGTCCTGAACATCCATCTTGACAGATGGGAGCCAAGTCACTGAACATCTGGAGGAGTGAAGAAAGCTTACGGAATGGATAAATGAGTGTTATGTGGGACCTGGGCATGACGTAAATGGTATGGAATAAGGGGTGGAGACTGTACTGGGTCTGGCTGAGCCAGAATTGGTTTTCCCCTGCAGCAGCCCCCATGGTGCTGTGTTTGATGTTGGAGCTGGCAGGGTGTTGATAGCACACTGGTGCTGTGGCTACTGCTGAGTGGTGCTCACACAGCACCAAGGCTCTTTCCGACATTTCCCCCCAGTGGGACGGGGTGGGCAAGACCTTGGGAGGGGACACAACCAGGACAGCTGACCCCGACTGACCAAAGGGCTATTCCAGACCATCTGACGTCTGCTCGAGGATAAACTGGGAGAAAGGAGGACGGGGGGTGTCACCCTTGGTCCTCCGAGGCAACCCCTCCGCGTATGGGAGCCCTGCTTCCTGAGAAGGCCCGACATCGCCTGTTCATGGGAAGTAGAGAATAAATCTGTTTGCTTTTTTTTGCTTCCGCGCGCGGACCTTTGCTTCGCTTTGCTTATATTAAACTGCTGTTGTTTTACCCACAAGGGTTGTTTTGTTTTCCTATCTTATTTTCTTTCCCTTCTTTGCCCTATTGAGAAAAAAAGGGGAAAGGGGGGAAGTGATAGAGCGACTTGGTGGGTACCTGGCATTTAGCCAAGGTCAAACCACCACACATGCCCAAAAGGTCTTACAGGAAGGAGAATCTCCAAAATGCAAAGCCTTATCCGTTGTCTCCGCTTTAGCAGTGGTGTTTGGTTTGCATTAGTAGGTCACCTGCAGAAGGTGATACTTTCAGATGGTCAAAGTGATGAGAATTACTTATTTTTAATAAGAAAGTATCTGTGCCTGGTTTTGTACACGCTGTGGGTGGCATTTTAGTGGTTGAGTGTCTGTTCCCATTTTTTTCTAGTTATGAAAATTAGGGCCGTACCTTTATAACCTGTGTAATCCTGAACACAAACGATAACAAGGATGCTAAACTCGAAATGATGGTGTGAGACTCTCCTTCTTTAAAGAAGGATGAAGACAGCTTCAGGTTCTATACCTGACCATGCACACCTGCCCCTTTTGTGGCTTAAAGATAGCATTATCTAAAAATATTTTCTTTCCTATACGTTTTTGGGAAAGAATCACCAGAACAATTAAAAAACATTAGACGGAGAATGATTATTCACAGCTGTGGTCAAATCCAGAATGCAGATAAGTTGTTGAAAAATTAAGGAAGGATGTGTTGAGATTTTTCTCTCTTCAATTATAGTTGCAAGTGCTATAGGGAAAACATTGTAAGGTGAATTTAAATTAACTATTTTAAAACTTTCTAGCACTTCAGTGTACCATATGATTACAGTTCATGTGAATTCTTCCTTGGAATTCCCAAATCCCAGGTTGGTTTTTAAAAGCTGTCTCCCTAATGGCCTAGTGCTAGTGGTGCTGTCTTGTTATCTTTGAACTATAAAACTTTTTTCTTTCGGTGGCCTCTTTGGACTCTTGTTTCTGAGGATTTGGCCTCACACAGCGTGTGCAGAACCCTATTTCAAAGCAAACATGCATGGCTGACTTTGGAAAGATACACCTTCCGTGCTGATAAACACCCTCTTTTTGGTGTTGGCCTTGCCATGATAGTGAAACATAGTCGTAAGGAGCCTAGAATAGAGTTTCTTTTCCCTCTCTAATCTACAGAAGTTGTTTATATTCCAACAGGACGTTGAAAGAAATGTCTGCAGCTGAAGAGGAGTTGCTGGATGTGACGGAGGATCCCTCCTCACTGAAGTGTCTGGTGGATGGTTTCGCATGTTGAATGATGCTGCATGGATGCAGGTGTTGTGTGGTTTGCGGGTGTTTTGCTGGTTCGTTTTGGTTTTTTTAATAAGCAGCAGTGATTTTGAGAAAAGTCTGTGTTTCTTCTTGGAAGCAATTTACTATAAGCATGAGTGTACAAAGATGCCACAGGGAATAATTCCTTCTGGTAAGTAACTTAATTTTTTTGGCCACTTAATTTTTGATGATGTGTATAGGTATTTTTCTTTTTAAAGCAGATAGCAGACTGAGGTAAGTGAATGAGAAGGGGCTGCTCTGACAGAATTTTCAAATGGCACTGTTAGGATTAATAATCTCAAAGCCCTCTGGCTTTTTTTTGGTGATATGTATTTACTTTCACATAACAGAATTCTTGGTTATTACTGCATACAGTAGTCCTGAGCAGACAGCAGTACAACAATTAACCACTTGGTGACACCTGAATATTTTGAAAAAGGTGCCTGGAGGAAATACAGAAAGCTGTGATTTCCCTAAAAGATAAGCTATGTTTTAATATTACTAGATAAACCATGAACCTATCAAGGGAGTGAAAAGAATCAGATTTGTTTAAATATATGGAAAGTGCATGTCTAGATGTCCGTTTGTGAGAAGGGGAGCAGAGCTACATGTTGACGTTCCAGAAGAGGAATGACTGGGGGGGTGGGATCCAGACTAGGAAAAGCCTGAATGCCCCACAGAAGAAACTAATACCTTCTTCATTTAGTTTGAATCTCATCTCCACACAAATAAGTCTGTGTCTTTAGAAGTTACACAGCACCCTAGTGTTGTTTGCAAAACGGCGCTCGGCTGTTAGATGTGGTGTCCAGTTAGAAGAACGTGTCAGACTTCCTACTCTCGCGGGTCCTGGAGGCTGACTGGATGTGAGGCAGCTCCGATTTGGACTGTATGGTTGGGCTAATTAGCACAGACTCTATATTCCACCCCTGGTCCAGAGGCAGTGTTAGTGCAGAGTCGATGCCAAAATAGGAGGCATTCTTTATAATTCAGGTCCTTTGCATCAGTAACGCAGCTTTACAGCTTATGGAATCAAGCTGGCGCATTCAGATGACTTCAGAGCGCGGGAAGAAGAGAACTCGAAGTGGCATCGATGTGTGCTGAATTGGAGACCTTCCACCTCCCTTCCTTTAGTAAGAGTAAACATCTGAAGCTTGGAAAAGCAGAACATTCTTCTGAGAATGTTTGGGTTTGGGCTCTTTGGTTTGGTTTGGTTTGGTTTGGGTTACTACTGGTGGAATTCCACTGGTTTAAGGAAATACCAGAAGATGTCAGAACCTCTTTCTAGTCGTTAAGATAACACCCTCTGTAGCAAAGGCTGAGTCCTGGGCAGTTTTGTCCCTGCTGAGCGTGACTTAAGGGTGATGGGGAGGAAAGAGGTTTCGGTAAAGTTTCCTCGGTTTTGGGGATCTGCCCTGTTTTAAACTTGTATTCCACAACAGGGTATTCTTTGTCCACTCACACACGCTATTCCATGCGGCATCTCACTAAGACACAAGTTAAGAAATGAATTTTTAGGTAGAAGAGAGTATTTAAAAGCATTTAACAGAAAGTATTTAAAAGAAAATAGGCGGATAAATCTCCGAATCAAGGAAAAACATTTTGATAACTAACTGTAGCATCTAAGTTCCAGTTTAATTCCAGTTCACCGCATGGAATGTGTATAGTGAACAGTACTGAAGCAGGTGGAGCAGGCATTCTATCTTACTGCTATGAATTCGCTCCTTTAAGCTTCTTAAATACTGCATACAGTAGCAATTTACAAGTCAAGGATAAAACTTCTATAAACTAGTTCAAGAGTCTGTACGCAGCATCTTGGAAGAAATTTATCCGTAGACTGCTGTCTTAGATTTTGGACGGTAAACTTGAAGTTCAAGCAAAATGCTTTTATTTTACTGTTTTATTGTAGGGTTTTTCTTCACTTCAACACTGCCTCGGTTTGCTTTATCAAAATTAACTATATTGCTGTTGGAACAAGCAGCAGCCTGGTACAAAATGTCAGATGTTTAAGGAAATACAGAAATTGCTGGCTTTGTTTAGCAAATACAGATGACAACTGGTGATTGGTGTGTTTGGGGTTTTTTAGTGATTTTTAGAAAGGCTCAGAATGTAGTGTAAGATGTTCCTTAATCGTATGAATTTAGAAGTCTTAAATATTTATCAGATGACTTACACATAACGGTTTTTATCACAGCCCCAAGCAAGCATATATAACTTTGCTGTCCCTGAGTGCAGCACAGTGGGACAGTAGAGGTGAGTAAACCTCCTGGGATTGTGTTTGGTGCAGGTTTTACCCCTCAAAGGCATTGTCTCAGCGGCACTGTTTGGGCTGTTCGTTAGAGAAGTTGGTCTCAAGGTTATTTCCCCACATACACACGCCTCTGAGAAGGCTTGTGAAAAAATTCTGTCCAGATTTGGTTGGTTTTTTGGTATTTTTGTGTTGTTTTGTTTTTCCAAGACCACCATAGCTATGCTGCTGCTGCTGGATCACCCAGGCTGATGTTCCTGTGCATTGTGCAGCACAAAGGAAGGTTATGGTTTTTACTCCTAAAATGACTGAGGCGTATTTCAGTCATTCAGTCATTTCTGAATTACTTGCATCTCCAGCTCGGGTTTAAATTGATGTTGAGAAATGGAGTAGTTACTACACCAGTGACCTGGAATACTTCTTTGGGTAGTTGGTTTTATGTAAAAAGGAGAGACTGATGTCTCCTCCGATTTGCAAAAAGTCTTCCTTTTAACTACAATTTTATGCTACAATTTTTTTCAAATATGCTATTGTCGATGAATTTATGTGTGAATGTCACTTCTGAGGCCTCTTTAATTTTTTAAAAATAGAGATTATCATCTTCTCTGAGTGTTGGGAGATTGGTTCTTTAAAGCTTGTAAGACAGTTTGGAAATAGCATTAAATACCTGCTCAGTGCTGACTTTACTGCTGGAAACTTCTAATCTGAGTCTCGCGGGGTTTGTCCTGAGGATTCAGTTATTTTTCAGTTGCTGCTGCTTACAGACAGGGTGTATAAATTTGTAAATCTGGGCCTGTGTAGGAGAACGTGGAGAAAACAAAGAAATGTTGGACTGTGGTTATCCGTGAAATGACTTGACTGACTTCAGCAGAGTCAGTCACTTCAAAACAGGACTGAGTTCAGTGCCCTTTTCTGGTCCAGTGGCGAATGACAGTGAACTTCCAACAGTAGAGTTGGGTTTTGTTTATGCAGCGTGTGTGTGGCAGAACTTGTACTTAGTCCATAGTGCATTTGGATCTGAAGTGTTCAATATGCAATATGCAAGACTGCTGCTGTGATCTGTGTGATGTGTTGAGTTGTTTTACAGAACTCGGAACAGTGGTCTAATATGCACATTCAAGCTGTTGCCTTTAATATTTTGTGTTCAGTGGAGGTGAAGCAAAGGGTCATCGGTGTAAAGTTTGGTTAAAAGGAGAGAGAGGCTGAGCAAATACTTAGGTTCGGTACTGAAGAATGGCTTTTAAAAGCATAAGGCTTTAGGAAAAAAAACCCTGAGATTAAGTTTTGGGTTTTTTTTTTACTAGGTCCTTTCTGATCTTGCTTGAACTGTTGACTAAGTTCCTTAATGATTTGAGTTAGTATTAGGGGCGCAGAGGACAGGGCAGAACGCGGCATTGGCATGACACCGACTGCTTTCACTGCAACATTATCTTAAGTTCCTTAATAGTTCAGTCCATCTTGGACTAGATGATGCAGTGTGCTTGCTGAAATCAAGCGTCTCTTTCCTCTCCCATTCCCCCTCTTTTTCTGCAGCCACTATATGCCCTTGGCTTGAATTGCCCTGAAGAAGAAAACTTTGGAATTTCCTGCTTCGGATCTTGCCACAAAAGAAAAGAAGACCACCACGTGGATAACATGAATTTCCATTAATTATAGTATTCATATTATTGCTCTGCCTTAAAAAGTTCGTGTGCGTGGTGGTAGTAGGTGGAACACACTGATTTTTGTTGCCAATTTACACAACCACTGTCCTTCTCACATAACTTCTAACTTCAATTAGATTTGACCTTTTGCTGCAGCAAAACCTCCTTTCCCTCCTCTTCCATTCAGGCAAAAATAAACCAGACAGTGACATAATCCCTCTCTTCCCGCTGCTAGAGTCCTCCCAGTTTGAGTGTTTTGGGTTTTTTTTCTTTAGAGTGGCTCTTCATAGTCTCATGGACAGTCCTCCAATAATAACTGCAGATCACTGCTTCCAAAAGTCCTGTTTTCCACACACACCCCCACACACCTTCTGCTGTAACTTCAGTTTCAATGCCAACTTCACCTGCTGCCATTTCAAGAAAGCAGCAATTACTTACAGAAAATGTCAATTGTCCAAAACAGTCAAGTCCATTATAAGCACAGATTTAGATTTTTTTGTAAACAGAAAATTGAGATGTCTTAGACTTACAGAGTCTTTTATGGTTTCTTCTAAACGGGATATCAAATCTTGCAGTCTCATGGTAACATCATCTTTTTGCTCCACGATGTCCATTAGTTCTTGAATCCTTTTATTCTGCGTATTCCTTTTCTTAGAAAAGAAAGTAGTTCAGTCAATGTTCAATTCTTGAACTATACGATGCATTTAGAAGCAAGATCAGTTAAGCTAAGCTTGATATAAAAAAAAGCTAGAAACGTACTACAACAGCATTTTAAGCTACTGAAGTTTTGTATTAAAGCAAGTAATTCTGCACAAGGGTTTTTTTGAGAAAGTCCCCTCAGCTGGTTCTTTAAGCTGCTCAGCAGACTCGTCCGATTTAATCATCTGCATTTCCAAGTCTGTGACAGGAAGAGAAGCCTGCAGCAAACAAGCAGCCATTACACAGTTTACTCAGGAATCCATTTTTCCAGATCTTCTGGTACTTTAGGAGCTTTTGAATAGACTCATTTCTTTTTGTGTTGGCTTCTACTTGCAGGACACATTTCAAAAGTTCAGGTTTTTTGGATAGAATTGGGCCCTGCAACCCGTATAAAATATAGATCACGTCAAGAGACTTCTGCTGAAATCGCACTATGAGGTATTGCTGCTTTTGTCTATGAATGGTCCACAGAATACCTGAAACCACTGCGTCAGCACAATGTGAAGGGCTGGATCACAACATAACCATGAAATCACGAATAAATAATGTTGACGTGTTGCCCCACAGTTCAGAAGTCTTCAAGTGACAGTTTTAAGTTTTGTCTTAAAAATGAAATAATCAAGGCCTGTGGGATTGTTCAGCCTGAACATACACCAAACAATTGATTATCACCTCTATGCACACGATTTGGTTCCAAAATCCTGCTCAGATGGATTATTTCTATTTTACAGTGTCATTTCTTTTTGCTTTCTCATCACACACCCCCAGCTCACCTTTGGGTTTCTGTGTCAGCTGCTCTTCAGTTTTGATTAGTTCATCGGTTTTCTTTGTCAGCTTTTCTTTGGTCTGAGTTAGTGCAGTGGTAGTTTTGCTCAGCTGCTTTTCAAGCCAACCTGTAGCTTCCTGGGGGTCCTCTAGAGACACCACGTGTCTGTGTGTTTCTTCTGCCTGCTTTTCGATATCAACGACATCATCCTGCAGAGAATCAGTAACGCCCTCACGATCAATGTAGGTGCCTGGCCCTATGCCATACTCTTCATTCTGGAAGATAATTTATATCCCTTTAGAAATAGCAAATAATGACACAATACCCATTATTTCTACTGAAAATTTGGAAGACCATTATGTCCTCAAACACCTAAGTACAGTTAATTCTGACTTCAAAGCCATCTTGTGGGTTCACAGGCAATTTGATGGCCACTTTCTGTCTACCTTCACACAGAAGTCTCCAGCATCCAGTAACAGCTACTTTAGTTTTAAAGCATTTAATGGCCCACCATCACATTCCCTTTTATATCACCACTAAAGCATCCCCTCCAAATTTAATATAAAAGCTAGCATTTTTACCCGATGAGAACACCGAATGAACACAGCAAGCAAACAGCTTTAGAAGGAATACATCCGAAAGTTTCAAATATCAGTAGAAGGTTGGGAGGTCAAATAACTTTGCGGGAACTTATCAAATTAAGTTGTATTTAAAACATTGACTTTATATCTTTCCTCCTTGTTTAAAAACAAAGGGTTGTTTCAAACTCACAAGAACCAGCCTCAACCTAAGAGCTCAGTTATGCTTAAGTGTATATACAGTTGTCATTGCTCCAGCTGTAGCCACAACAGCCTTAAGAGGGAAAAAGTCTCTGGCACCACTCCAGTACAGCGCATATATGGGGCCTAAGAATTCAGCTTCAAATGCCTTAAACAGGCACTTAATGCAACAGTTTATAGCATAACTGCAGCTTTTCCCCCGGCTTCTCTGTACACAGTAACTTTGTGTTGCAGAAACGCAGAAAACCCCAAAGATTCCTAAATGCATCTCCGAGGCACAGCAGCTACTCCTATTGAACACGCCAATGTACCTTGCTGAGGACACAGTCACACAGCATGCCATTCCTTGGGACCGCTCTGCTCCTTCTGGAGACGTCCCATCACCACAACAGGTGGTTAGTGGAAGGGATGGCAGCAGGGGGATAAACGTACCAGAGGTCCAGCTTGTTCGCTGCAAGGCTGATCCTTTAGTTTATTTTCTTCCTCCACGTCTCCAAGATAACCATCTACAAGTTCCCTGAAGATCTCCAGGCGCGTGTCAGCATCTTCTTCAAGCCGTTCTCGTTCGTAAGAAAGGCACTCACTAGAGTAGGGAAACAAGTCAGATACAAGCTAGCTAGCAGGAGCTGCTAAGAAGTTATTAGTACAGCTGCTATAAACAAAGATGGGTTTTTCTTTATTCTGGCACAATAGAACAATACACAAATGGTGTTGCTACACCAAAGCAGAAGTGTATTTCCTGCACACACACTCCTGAAGAATGAGGGGGAGACATACACACACAGGTTATGGCTGACACTTAACTACAAGCATTGTTTCTAAGCTTCTGGAGCCAGAACACCCATCCGAAGTACCACTAAGGCTGCAGGAACCAAAGGATTTGCAAGTGTCACTCTTTCTACAGACATCCTATCAAAGCTCCTCTGTCAGGGAGAGCTCTGCAGGAACACTGCTGACAGATTACACACCCCCCTCCATCCCCCCCAGATCAAAGCCTTTCCTACACAGTATTTTTCCTGAACTCATAGTCCAAACACAAACTGATCTATTACCAGAGGCAGGAAGTCTGGCAGAAGAGTGTGGCCTCTTATAGCCAAGGGACAGATTTAAGAAATAAGTGAATTGAATTTCTTTTTTTTTAATCAGTAACATTAAAAACCACTCAAAGCTAACTTACTTGAAATATATTTCCTGCTCAGCAAAATATTGGGCAAATTCCTGCGTCACCTCTGCACGAATTTGTAGCTCCAGCAGTAACTTCTTCTTCTTTTCAGCAAGAAGTTTGTTCTTCAACTCTTCTGTGAGACTCAGCAGCATCTGGAATTACCATTAGGATTAAGTTTTTCATAAAGAAATGGTTTCCCAGAAGTGAGATTTTCCTCATTCCTCAAACACTACAACACCACTTTACTCGTCCACCTGACAAAAGCCCTTCCACTTCTTTCATTAGCTGATTCATAAACAGAAGATTTGTGAGGAGCTCAGAAGATCTCTTTGGTCCTAACGCAGCAGTTTATAAGTTTGCACAGAGCAGGCATTTGTAAAGAACATCCATTTGATGACCAGAATTGCTGAAGTTGTCTTAAACAGGCTTAAGCTCCACAGGATTTGGCTCTTGTTTTCCAGAGGCTCATTTTGGGGGCAATATTAATGAAACCTCCACAAACCAGTTTCTAGTCCTCCGTTCCCTCCTCGTCTTCCCTAGAAGCGACTACATTTGCTTAAGGAACAGTTTTCAGCGTTTCCTTGTGCAGAGAATACAGAGGAACAGTCTGTATTGCTAAAAGCAGGTAATACTTGCTGTGCATTGACCATGGGCTCCAAAGGGAGAGAAAGCCCAATCTGCAATTCTTACTGCTTAGTCTGTATTTAGACACATTATAGAGTTTGCCCACAACAGGCACCACACCATGAGTAATCCCACTTTTAGTTCTTAATGCTGGATTTAGATAGAATAAGGGTGATCAGGAAAAAAGAAAAAGAAAAAGAAAAAGGTGGGAGATGGGGAAAACCAGAATAAGACCTTGCTTCAAGACTCCGTGCTACGCTAATTCTTAACACAGCCCTGGCACATACCATGTACTCTTTTTTCCCAATAAGAACTGTATTTTCTAGGTATTTCTGCACTGCTTCTTCTCTTGACATATGCTGTTCCTCCCCGTCATTGTCATCTTCGATCACATCTGAAGTGCTCAGGCTTGGACAATAATCCCAAGCCAGAGTTGACCTATAGATGAATCCTGTATGTTTTATAATTGACAAACGTTGTATCAATAGGTATTGTACTAAAATTATAACAAACCACCTGTCCGGATGTAACAGGTGGGAATATTGAAACCTGAACAATAAGTCTTGAACCGAAATTACTAACTCCGTATGTAGTCAGTAGTGAGATATGTATAGAAAATGTGACTTAAACATCACAAAACATGTATCCTTCTTTGTGTGTGTAAACAAGGTAACAGGGCCACAGAGACAGTTGTCGGGCCCTGTGACCCGGTGTGTGACCTTGCTCATAAATCACCTAGATAAGCTGGGAAAAATCCCTTAGTTTTTTCCCTGAGCCCTGGCCAGGCTCTGGGAAAATCTAACGTGAGACTGACTCCAGATATTTCCGCTCAAAACAAAGGTGCCAGCTCTTCTGGCTTACTGATTTCAGGTATATAAGGCTGGGCCCGCTCACAGCGACTTTGGAAGCCTCACCTACGGGTGGACGCCCCGCGTAGGATTTCCCACTTGCAGGGAAAGGTTCTCCAAATCCTCGCTGTAACCGGGGCTGCCCAGCGCCTGCGGGGCTGGATGATGGTAACGTATGCAAGTGGTGATGGGTCTTTCTTAACCACTACTCTCTCTCTTGTAGTAATGATTTGATGCATTACCCTGGATTTTCCTATTTGTTTAAGCGTGCCAGTTTGTCTTTTCTTACTGTATGTTTTCTGTATTATTCTGTTATATTATTTAGTTATTTCTAGTAAATACGCCTGCTCTTTTCACTCTGGTGTCTGAGTTTAATTGGTATCCCTGATCAGCAAAACATAAATTGGGGTCAGAAGTGGGATACGACAAAAATGCCATTATTTAAAGTAACTATTGGATGTTTTAAATTGTATGAAAAGGTACCTATTGAAAAAGGAAAAGAAACTACAAATTCAAGTAAACGAGGGTGGATTTCATTAACTGCATGTAGAAAACAACACCAGAGTGAAGAGAGGCTGTTGTTAGAGCGCTCCCAGATGGAGCGACAGAGATGTGATTTGCAGAGTCAAATAGTGATGTTGCAATGCCAGAATAAGTTGTTTGCTGATAAGCTGGATACTTATCAGACAGTGGCGGAGAAAGCTGCAGTGCGAGTAGCACAGTGTAAGTATAGGAAAAGGAGAAAGTGTAAGAAAGTGCATGCGGTGATTGCAGAAGCGGGTGTGCAGTGGGATCCTGGTAGAGATCCTAATAGTGGGCAAGCTGTGAGGAAGGATATGATAGAGGATCATACACAGTATGAAGTAAATGATATAACTGAAAGATTTAAGCAGAGACCGGGGGAATCCTTGCTCTCTTGGACGGTGCGTTTGCAGGATCAGGGAGTGGCAGGGGTAACCCTAGACGCAGGAGATTCTAAAAAGTTTTTGATTTTAAGTTCAAATGCTTTTGTGCAGGATACATTTCAAAACAATGATCAGGATATTAATTTGTTAGCACTGGCTGCTCTGGGATGTAATACCAAATATCCTCCAGAGAATGATTGGCCGGCATCTGACCGGCAGTGGTATACTTTGCGAGATTGTAGACAGCGGATGAAAGAGGAAGGGATGAAAGCAGCTGTTTTTGTAGGAGACGCTGACTTTATGGTGTGGCATCCTTTGTCGGGCACTATGAGAAACAGAGTGATTCAAACCGTTCCACTGGCATATAAAAATGTAATTATGCCCCTTTGCATTAATGAAATGGGGGATCCCCTCGATGAAGGAATTGAAAAAGTGCAACAGTTACGTGACCTTGAAGAGTGGGGCCCCCGAGGGAGTGCAGGGAATCGAGATACTCGAGACAGCCCTAAAGGCAGTGAAAACAGGATTTCTCGTAAGGAAATGTTTACGGCTTTGTTAAAAGACAGCATGTCTCATGAAAAAATTTATGGTGTTCCAACTAACGAGCCGTGGCGAATATATACACAGAGAGGGCTGAATAAACCTAGCAAGAGAGTGCAGAGTGCTAAAACTAAGAATCCAGGGACAACTCAGCCTACGGCACCCCTTCTTGAACCTCAACGGGACCTTCCATCTGCCCACGGAGGGCCCCCCGTGAGTGGATCACTGGTTCCGGGGGTGAAAGAGGATTGGGCAGCATTTTCTGACTTGTACCCTTTGCAGGAGGCAAGGGAGGGGAATCAATATTATAATCAACACATATGAATTAATAGCCAAGCTCCAGGGCGGTGGGTGCAAAAGGACCGATGGCCCCATGTAGAACTTAAAGTTTTTTTGGTTTTTTTTTCCTTTTGTTGTTATTTGTTTGTTTTTTATTTAGAACAACCAGTCCCCACAAACTGTAAATGTCCTCGTGAGACTGGAGCAGAGACCTCCTTAATATATGGGAATCCCAGGAAATCTAAAAGACAACCTATAATTATTACAGGTCTGGGAGGAAAATAAATTAAAACTGTACAAACACAAATGGAAATGAAAACAGGAAACCTCCAAAAATTATTATATTCAGTCATGATTGTCCCCATTCCTGAATATAAAATTAATATAGACATTCTAAAAAGACTAACTTTAAATCTTTCTGATAGTCAGTATCAATTTGGAGTTAAACCCTGTATTAGTACCAGACCTGTTACGGTCAGCAAAGTAAAAAAATGCCTCCTGAGCAGATCCTGGCTGCAACTAAGTTAGTTACGATGAGGCAGTATAGAATTCTGGGAGGACATGAAGAGATATCACAGACAATTAGAGATTTATTAGATGTAGAAGTTTTGAGGTGGCAGTCTGGTGTGGCCTGTCAAGAAAAGTGATGGATCCTAGAGAATGACAGTGGATTTTAGAGAAGTAAACAAACATACTGCACCACTTGCAGCAGCTGTGCCAGACACTGTCACTTTAATAGAAGAAGTTCAGAAACATCCAGGAACTGGGTACGCTGTAACAGATTTAACTAGTGCATTTTTTACTATCCCAATTGCAGAAAAGCATTTGCTTTCACAAGGGTGGTTGCACAGCCCCACTATCTGTTATAGAATTGTAGCTGAACACTTAGATGAAATACAGCTGCCTCCTCACACACAATTAAGTCACTATATAGATGATATTTTGACTCAAGGAAATGATGAGGAGGAAATACAACAAGTTCTTGAATTAGTGGTAGATCCTATGAAACAGAAGGGTTGGGAAATTAACTCTGCAAAAATCCAAGGACCGTCTGAGACAGTGAAGTTCCTGGGAATTCAGTGGCATTGCGGGCATCAAGCCAGCCCCACATGGCCCTGACCGCCCCAGAAATCCATCTCCTCTTCCAGGACAACCTGTCTTAGTCAAACTCCCCACGGTGGGAGCAGTACCATTGGTATTGGATACCCCAATAAACAAGTACACCTGGAAAGCCAAAGATGCTCATGGAAAGGAGCACAAAATTAATACAAGGTGGATTATCCCATCTTTCTAATTATAACCCACTTCCGGTTCTCAAAATGAACCGAGAAGCTTTTCTTTCCTTTTTCTTGCAGGTAAACCCCCTGGAGAAAGATATCCTGAGTCACGACGGGGGATCCTTACGTGAATTTAAATTTTTGTATAGTGTTGATATTCACTGTCTTATTAATATTTCTAGGATGTATTGTCTGTCATTGCAAAAATTGCTTTGGGTGACTGTTCCCCTCTCCCTTGGCTCTGTGGGAAGCACCGGCTTCCTAAGTGTTAACCAAGAATGGGAGGAAAACGAATTTGTGGGTTTAAGTCATTCTGTTACCAGTATTATGAGCAACCAACAGACACCAAACCAGGGCAAGGTCCCTTTGCTAACGGGGCCTGGGCTTTAAAAGGTCATTACTGAGCCCATGAAGGCGAGGTGGAGGTATCAAGGCCTAAACCACACATGCACTCTGGGCTGGGGGCATGGAAATTCATTTTCCTGCTGCAAAGGCAGACCCCAGCTCCAGCAGCCAGACCATCTTCAGCTCCACAATTGACAGCAACAACCAGAATATTTTCCCTTGTGATATGTATGTGTTGGTCTTATAAGTGTCCATGTAAAACATCCTGTAATTGTACTTGTTCATGCAGACAACCACCTTCTTCCCCCAGTCCCCAAGGACCAGGAGCACATCCTTAGGCCCAACCTAGGACACATTTTGATTAAATATGTTTGGTTAAAATATTGTTAATTGACATTGTTATTGTTACTGTTACCTTTATTATATGTTTGGTTAGGATGTTGTTAACCATTGTCAGTGTTAATATTGTTTTATTTGTTATTTGTAGTGTTATCGCTCATTTACCTTTGTTTAAATCTGGGATAGAAGTTTCTAGGCCCAGATGACACATGCGCTTTAGGATAAAGGGGCGTGGAAAGTGATTTTCCTGCTGCGTATGCTGACCCCAACTTCGGCAGAGCAGGGCAACAGACTGCGTGGGCTACCAGAGCCACAAACACTCAGTGATGTATTACCAGAACCACGGAAAAATAATGGATAATATGTTAGTAATAATTTCAATTCACTTTATAGCCTTAGCCTTGATAATCACTTATTTGTTCTTATAATACATCTTTTTTGTCCCTGTGAATGTCAATCATGTAAACTGCCGTTGTGTTCTTCTACTGATTCCTTGCAACCTTAAAATCGGTTTGTAGAATGTTTTGGTTTTGTAGAGTTAGTTAATTTTAAGCGTGACATGTTTGTTAGAGATGTTGTTAGCTGTATGCTTGTTAACTGAAGATGTTCGTATTTGTTAAAGATATTGTTTAGTTATATGTTTATTAACGGAAAATTTATATATCTGTTAAAGATGTTATTAGTTATATATTAGCCAGAAATATCGTTAGTTGTCATGTTGCACGCTATTTCTGTCCTTTCTTTCTCTCTCTCTTTATATCTCTATCCTCTGTGCCACCGCGAGGACAGCAATGTCAAGCCATGGGGCAGTGTGAGAGACTGTGTTGCCTCGACATTGCTGCTGCACCACTACCACTACCTGGCCTCAACAACCTGTCCTGTGAAGGAGTACGCTCTGAAGGAGATGAATTGTCCCCGAAGAAACCACTATATCTGCCTGAAGCCAGAACGACATCATCCTTGGCAGCGCCTGCCAAGCTGCGCTTGCGCACGAGCCAGGTGGAGAAGAAATCAGGGTGAGGAAGGCGTGCGGAAGCTGAAGACGCCACAGGCCGACACCCCTCCTCCAGCACGACCACTGAGAACACCTGGACATGCGCACCTGGAGGAGCACGGGGCGGCACGTATGACAATGAGCTCCGTGGAAATGGGCGGACTCTTTGGAGAAATTGTGGGGACTTGGACAATAAAAAGACTGCGTACTCCTGTCTCAGGGCTCGGAGCTGACTAAGCCAACAGGACATCACTGGATTCGTGGTGGTAACTGATTTTGCTGCATCTCTTCTGTTTGCTTGCTTAGGTATTCTGACTTTTTCTTTCTTCTTCCCTCTGTCCTGTCGCTATTATTGCTTGTTACAGGAAATAGAGTTTACAAGGCTGCATGGTATCTAACCTCCTTTGTGTCTTAAGATCACTACTGAGATCGTTTAAGAACCCTCCCTGATATTGGATCGGGACACGCCTGACAAAACATCATCAACTGATGAACGGAAACTAATGTCACTAACCATAGAGATGGTCTGAGAGCCATGATTCACCTATAGGTCAAAGGACCGAATGAAGTGCTCAGGCTTGGACAATAATCCCAAGCCAGAGTTGACCTATAGATGAATCCTGTATGTTTTATAATTGACAAACGTTGTATCAATAGGTATTGTACTAAAATTATAACAAACCACCTGTCCGGATGTAACAGGTGGGAATATTGAAACCTGAACAATAAGTCTTGAACCGAAATTACTAACTCCGTATGTAGTCAGTAGTGAGATATGTATAGAAAATGTGACTTAAACATCACAAAACATGTATCCTTCTTTGTGTGTGTAAACAAGGTAACAGGGCCACAGAGACAGTTGTCTGGCCCTGTGACCTGGTGTGTGCCCTTGCTCATAAATCACCTAGATAAGCTGGGAAAAATCCCTTAGTTTTTTCCCTGAGCCCTGGCCAGGCTCTGGGAAAATCTAACGTGAGACTGACTCCAGATATTTCCGCTCAAAACAAAGGTGCCAGCTCTTCTGGCTTACTGATTTCAGGTATATAAGGCTGGGCCCGCTCACAGCGACTTTGGAAGCCTCACCTACGGGTGGACGCCCCGCGTAGGATTTCCCACTTGCAGGGAAAGGTTCTCCAAATCCTCGCTGTAACCGGGGCTGCCCAGCGCCTGCGGGGCTGGATGATGGTAACGTATGCAAGTGGTGATGGGTCTTTCTTAACCACTACTCTCTCTCTCAGGTAGTAATGATTTGATGCATTACCCTGGATTTTCCTATTTGTTTAAGCGCGCTGCTCTGTCTTTTCTTACTGTATGTTTTCTGTATTATTCTGTTATATTATTTAGTTATTTCTAGTAAAATACACCTGCTCTTTTCACTCTGGTGTCTGAGTTTAATTGATATCCCTGATCAGCAAAACAACATCTTCTAAGCTCCTGTCCCATGGGGCAGTAACTCTTTTCCTTGAGATGGGCATTTTAGTGTGACTAAGTAGTGAGGATGTTGTTGCTGATTTCTGGCCAAACGACTGGTCCTGGACAAGAACAGATGTGTCCATAGCTAAAACCTACCCAGAAAACAAAGAATAAAGTCTTCAGTACTTTTTAATCCTCTACTGGCACTTCCAAGACAGACCTGTTGCACTTCCCTAGAGGTCTCTGAGCACAGCACTCCCCCAGTCTATCCTCAGGATGGTTTGGGGAACTCCAGGTGTAGTTTACACATTATTCTTAACCTGGTGAATCTAGAGAGTCTGGAAATTTTTTCTTATTGGTGTTTTGCTAATTCAGGATTCCGTATCTTAGGGCTTCCTAGGTCACCTCTCAGAAACAGAGGGAAATGTAGAACACTTGTTCACTTAAGAAATTAAGTGAACAGGCTGTATCACAGCTGAAATAAAGCCTAGGTTTTAGGAAGAGAAGGAAAACTTCCTTCTGCTGAACTCTTTTAAAAACAAAAAGTAAAACAAATCCCTACAGACAGAGGTTAATGCACACACACTCCATTCCCACTCTCAGTTTTGGTTGTTTGGGTTTTTTAGGCACAGAACTGCAAAGAAGTGCAACTCGTCTACCAAAACCAGTATGCTTAAGAGAAGAAACATGGATTAAAAACCAGGTGAGATTTGGGTTGGGTTTTTAATGTTTTGTCAAGAGCATATGTCATATAAAGCTGGGATTCCATAGAGCGATTCCTGAAATAGTTAAATTCGTGTGTAACCAAACCTTCCAGGTTTAAGCTTTACACACATAAAACACCCACCCAAACCTCTCTCTGCTGAAGTAGGTGCCAACTTCGAAAACTGTTGCTATAAGAACAATACTTCAGCTTATGAATTTAGTGGCAAAACTACAGGGACACATACATGATGGTTTTTCTGAAGCCCTTAGAGACTGCTAGAGCTAGATAGAACATACGCCTGTGCTTTTGGGGTGAAGTCGTGAAGAATTCTGCTGCCACCTGCCTTCCACACTGGAGAATTCCAGTTAACTAACTCGGATAAAAACCACGGGAACGGACAGATTCCAGCCCACAACAGCCACACCACTGGATTATAACCCAGCATACCACTAGGGAGAGGCTTAATTCTTTCCACTACAAATAAAAAATGCACTGCGATCCTTTCTAGTTCCAATTCCTAGCCTATGCTCAGTTTTCTCACATTCTTGCATTCATTTCAGAACTAAAGACACCAGGAAAAAGGTATGCTTACACAAAATCCAATCCCCGTAACTCTCATTGGACTGAACAGCTTTAGAATTCCAGGCACTGAAGTGGATTTCTGGACTGCTCAACAGGGATCTCTTTAAGAATAAAGCCCAGCAGAAACCTGTCTGAATTCAAATCTTTACAAGTCCAACAGCTTTGGAGCTCTGCTGTTCCAAAGCCACTTTTGCTTCCTTTGAGGTTATTTGCACAGACTGGAAGAGGGGAACAACCTCAAAATCACTCATTTCTTTCAAGTATCCTGACAGAGAGTAAATTGTCCAAAGGAGCAGAGCTACCAGCATCCCCGCAGGTGGCGAGACTATTTGCATTCCGTCCTTACTAAGCACCAGTAACCCCAGAGGATAAATGATCAGGTGCCCAAGCTAGAGAAAAAAGCTCCGTGTTTACATCCTATCAATATTCAGCCACAAGGCAGAAATCCACAGACCATCAGCAATATTGCTCACTTTGCTGCTCATCTGGCAGCACAGACACATCCATACTGAAATACAGAGAGTTGCTTCCCACTGGAAAAGGGAGAGCCCTGAGCTCTCTAAAGGTGCATGGACCCATCAGCACAGAAAGAAGTGCTCCTCTACCTCCTTCGCTTGGCCAAGTATTGGGCTGTCAGCAGTCACAGCGCTCGCTGCGCTGCCCAAGGCAGAGCCTCTGTAACACCTGGTTGCACTCAAACACCCAGCTAGGAACCAAGGAACATATTAAGTTAAAGGACAGCTGGATTACATTGGTTTCTCCTCATCTACTCATAACTTCTTGTTTATTGTAATGCCGCTTGTAATTCAACCTCCCACGAACAAGGTAACAGTCACTGGCAAACAACGAACAGCCCCAAGAAGCTGTTGCATCCTGCACTGCAGTCCCTTGCCATGGACTGAACACAGACTGCCATGTACTGCCAGAAAGGAAAGGCTGTGTTGGCAATACTGGGAATAACAGGAGAGGAAACCACGGCACCCCGCAGGCAACATTCTGCCCTGACAGTTCTGATCACATCGTTAAGTCCTAGAAAAACAGAAACCATGAAAAAGTCCCCGGAGTCTGAAAAGACACGAATGAAAAATTCTTGAAAACCCACACAATACAGCCCAAACTAGTCAGGCGTGGGGGACTGTACACTTTGGGAATGTTGGGTTCTGTTATTTACCTGTTCTTTATTAGGACAGAGCACCCCATCATCGCCCCAGATTAATGCTGACTGAAAACACTGGCAGTGGGCTTTAGTTCTGATCTACCCAACAGAAGATCACTTAGAAGACAATGTCGCTGCAATAAAGATCAACTTCAACGGCACAAGACTCATTGTCCCTCTACTACTTCTGAGTATAAAATCAGCATTACAGCCTCTAGAACTGCCATTTCATTGTAGGAGAAATTGTTCCCGCGTAAATCAAATCACCTTATTTGTTAAAATGCTTTGAAAAATAATTAAGGAATGACACCTTCTGACCAGAAAGGATATTGAGCTTTAACAGTACAGAAACAGCACATCAGGAGACAAGGTCTCCTAGGATATTACTGATCAACTCAGAAACCTGAGACAAGACAGAAATACTTGGAAGGACTCAAATATGTTTTAATTATTTATGCTCTGCCTGTAATAACTGAAACAGACTCAAATACTATTCCTTATTTGAAGACAAGGCATATAAGATGTATATGACCTTTACAATAATGATAAAAACCCCAAATATGAGTCTGGACTTACACACTTTTCCCATTCTGACATCTAGAACACATTTTCTTAACTCCCCCCTCCTCCCTCTAGATACTTGGAGGAAAAAAAGAAGTCACACACACCTGGCTGAAATTATTACAGCCTTACAAAGCAATACACTCTATGTTTATGTAAACTCTGGCAGTGACTGTCACCTGGCAGTTTAGGATATTTGTAACCATTCTATGATTAAGCTGCTCCAAGCTGGCAATTAGCCTCATTCACAGAAGGCTGATGCTCCCAATCAAGTATCAGTGCAGTGCCACACAACTCACTCCAATCCTATCTATCTCCTCCAAATTAAAAACACACTGAAGATGCTTTTCCTCTTCTCTGTAAAATTCTGATTATTCTTACTGATGAAAAGACTAAGCTCATTAAAAAATATCCAAACAATGCAAACATTAAAGCTTTCTTACCTGCCTCGTGTTTGAGCTTGAAGAAACCAAAGACACATCAGGAGAGAGATCTGTTTTAAAATCTTCCACGCTTCCTGGTGCCGTTCTCTGAAGTGGCTCAGCACCAGCAATACAGGATGGTCTGAAAAAGTCCTCCTTATCCAAATTCGGTTCCATCCTGCGAGATAAAATACAGCCCTTTTTTTGCTTTCTGATCACATGCCATAAAGCTTCTGAAGTCTCTCATACAAGACAAGTCAATCTGAAACTGAGAGCTGCAGTTTCTCTAAGGAGAAAGCTTTCTTTATCCTACTCAAAATTTACACAGCAAGTTCCTGATAGCTGGGAGAGGCTCTGCAGTGGGGTTCACATCATGATGAAACGAGACCAGCCATTCTTCTTCCAATGCAAAGCAACTGTTTACCAGGGAAAAACCCTTACACATATACCACAACCTTGCTAAAACCCGTGTCTGACAAGGAAGAGAGAATTAAAAAAAAACCCCACACCAAACAATCATATTGTTCTGCATCCGCTTCTCCATCATCCCATTATAGCGGCCATTTAGAATAAAAGTTCATTGCAAGAGTAACCCAAACTTCATGGTTATCTCCGCAGGACCTGATAAATAATTGGTATTATAAGTGTAACACAAAGTAGCTGAATACGTGACAGAGTCCAGAAAAATTCTGAAGACTAGCAGATACTTTTAGCTCTTAAGGGGACACCAGAAAATGAGAAGACCTCATGCCAGAGTGCAAGTTAAAGAACTGCTTTTTAGTGATTTTTTCAGTTGTTTTACAGATCAGCAATTCATTTATTCATCCAAAATTTAATGATTTTTGTGCATCTCAGAATCTGGGCAGTGAAAATTTGCTATAGGAAATGGAAGTAAATTGATCCAGTGTTGATAGTAGACAGGTAGATTTCAAAATAATCTTTAAAAAGTGCATTTTATTTCAAAACATTAGTATATTTTGTCTGCCCTTCACTCTCCAGTTGCTTTTTCCTGTGATGTTACAGACGTGGCTTGGCAGCTTTTGCTCTGGATTAAGTTTAACTCCTTGGGCTCGCAGACTACGACAGCAGCTCCCTGGGCTCGTAGACTCCCAGACTGTGGCAGCAAGCACCCCAGCAGCTGGACACCTACCACGTGGCCTCCTGCAGTTTTGAAGCTTTGGCCAGGATGAGTCAATGGTCTCTAATACTACATTCCCATGTCTGTGCTACAGCCATGCAGACACATTTTGTCTCTAAACACTGACGGGGAACACCCGGTGTTCATTAAAGCAGCAGACAGAGCAGGGCTGGTTCAAAGCCCTTTTGCTCCGAAAAAGCCTTGCCTGTTAAGCAGCCGTAATATTTTTGTTCCCCCCAGCAAAGAACCTGAAGGACACCAGCACTTTGGGGTCAGAACAGTTAACAGCTCAGCCTTCCCACCCAGCTTGTAAAAGGCGGATCCAGGACTTCGTGAAGCCAGACAAACTTCACAAGATGCAAACGAGGTAAAGCGATACATAAACGAGGCGGCAACGTTTAGTTTGATCTACAGGTCTTATTTTTGCCAGACACTACATGAAAACCAGGAACAGCTTGGCCTGAAATACTGCCAAAGCTCGAACAAACACTGAGCTGGGAATAAGCTGCTACTGGAAAGCAACATACCTGTGCTGTGCCGGTCCAGGAGTGTTATTCATCAGCTGCACAAGTCCCGGGGCAAAACTCTTACCAGACCTTGGCAGGAGACATAGCTGTTAGGCAACTGGCAGTTTATATTTTGTCTGAAATACGAGCTTATTTTAGAGTGTGATTGCTCAAGATTACGCCCTCACTCTGGGCTTTCTTACCCAAGGGGCCAAAGGCCAACACGAAGCTCTGCGAGCCAAGCTGGAATTCAAAGCATTCCTGCGAGCCCCGCACTCCGAGAAGTCAGGTCCCACCACTAACACAGGTCCCAGACAAGGTGCGACTGTCCGTCTGTCTGCACACTGTGTCGGTCACACAGCACCGTCATTCCCTGGGATGTGCTGGGGGAAACGGGCACACTGCCTGCCTGGGGCCACTCCAACGGACTTGTGTGCGGGGAGATGTCCCTGTAATTCTGCTCACGGTGCCAGCAGAGTTCGGAGCTGCAGACACCTTCCGAGGGGGATCCCGACTGGCACACCAAGCCAAGCGTGTCACCGCACACACACAGCCTGCAGCGCTGCCAGGCAGCACAGGGGCTGGAAAGGCTCCAAACCTCACAGCCGGCAGCTTATAAAACCACAACGCATCAGCGCTTACACTGCAAGAGATTCAAAGGAAAAACCTTCCCTCAGCGCAAGGCTCCGCAGGTTTCCCGCTCTCACGGCCGCCGCCGCACGGCCTTGCCATGGCCCCGGCCGCTCCCCGCCACTCGCAGCCCCACAGCAGCACCGAAAAGTTTCCCCCCCCGGCCCCCCACAGCCTTTCCCCCCCGTAACGCCGGGAGTAACCGCGGCCGCAGCGGGGAGAGGCGGGGGAAGAGGCCTCAGCCCCGCCCGCCACGCAGAGCCCCCAGCCCCGCTCCCAGCGCCGCCACCCCCAGGCCGCAACCGCCGCCTCCTTCCCTCCTCCAGCGAGGGGCCGGCAGCCCCGCAACGCCCTCCCGGAGAGCCCCCGCCAGGCCGGGCCAGCCCCGGCACCCACCTCCGCCAGGCGAGGGCCGAGCTGCCGCCGAGCTGCCGCCGAGCTGCCGCCGCTCCCCGACGGAACCAACGGGCCCGGCCGCGGCTTCTCCCCATCGGAGCAACGGCGGAGCGCGGCGAGAGGGGGCGGGAAAGGGGGGGAGTAAGGGAGAGGGGGAGGAAGGGGGCGGAAGGGAGGGGGGGAAGGGATGGGAAGGGGGGGGGAAGGCAGAGGGGGAAGGGGGGGGAAGGCGGGGGAAGGGAGGGGGGAGAAGGGAGGGCTTAAGGGGGGGGAAGGGAGAAGGGGGGCTAACAAAAATCCCCTCAAGAATTCCTCAGTTTTAGAGCCGTTTTGTCCCGTTTGGTTCACACATTTCTCACGTTATTAGATAGTTATGGGCGGCTGTTGGTCTTCCAGCCCTGCAATTTAAAGGGTGAAAGAGCATTAAAACACATTTTCAACAGGTGTCTGCCTAAGGCTCTGCACACTCCAAAAAAGTATGGGTTTTCCCCCGTTCTGGAAAGGAAGGAGGGAGAAATACTGAACTCCTAGATGTGGTGCTTCCCTTCTGATCCGTGCGATAGGTGAATATACCTAAACCAGCAGCATCTGGTTTTTTGCAAGGAATGCTCTTCATATTCTCAAGTTACTCGATTAAGCTGTACTGTGTTCGCTTTATTTTCAGAGGGGAGAAATTGAACAAGACCCAGTGTGACCTTCCTGTGATAGAGCACCAGGGTAAACATGGACTGGAGCTGGGAACAGCAGTGGCAGAGTGCCGGCACCCCTGGAACATCGATCTGCCAGCAGCTGGGCCACAAGTCTGTTCCTTCACTCCTGGCTTTGGTTAATAGAGTTTGTGTAAACGGAGAAGACGTGTACGTGCTCCTCATTGCTACTTCTCTCCAAAATAGGACCAAAGCTTTGTATCCGCACGGCTTTGAATTAGAATTACCCCGCTGGCGCTCTGTGAGATCCTTTTTTGGTTCTCGGGTAATGGATTTACCTGTGGACTGCCCCTGTTCGTGCTTATTTGAGCTTAGTCTCAGAGCAGGGACATAGGGGTCTGCGGAATGAGGGAGGAGGAGTCTCAGAAGTCCAGGCCAGGTTGCCTGTGATAACATGCCCGAAAGGGTGGTGTGGTTTGGGTTGGGTTTGGGTTTTTTTTTTCAGTTCCATTGGTTTTGAAACTGTAAGGGCTGGAGCACGGCGTGTTTGATGCTGTGGCAGAGTATCTTAACCACAGGGCAGTCATCAGTTTGCTGAAGCTGACTTGTAGAGTTAGAGGATCGCAGCCTGGCTCTCGGGGTTTATAAACAAATAAAGAGAGGTGATAACAAGCTGGGAGTCTGACGTGCAGGCGGGGATGGAATAATCCAGGAAGAGTTTGCTGTGCAAGTGTGTCATATGCAGTGAGTCAGTGTAGCAGACTTGTTCACTCTTCCGAGTCCGTTTGTGTCCTGGATTTCTTCAGCGTACGATGTGTTTGCAGTCCTCTTCCCACCAGATTGCTAGGGAAATACGTGGGAAAATATTTTAAAATAAGCAAGTAGTTTCCACCTACTCCTGTTCAGAAAAGAAAACAGAAATACTGAAAGCACTGTAAGCATCCTCAATTTTGTCTTTTGCTTGAGTAACTGATGTTGTTCTTCTGACAACCCCTATACAGGTTACCAGATGGATTTGTAAAAATATTTGCATCTAAAAGATTACTGAGGCTTTTAAGTGCTCACTTTGTAGAACTTCAGAGTAATTGATCTTATTGTAACACAGGACAACACTGTAACCACCATGAAAAGAAAATGCGCAGAAGAGAACTCTAAGGAAGTGATTGAAAGCAGCCAATTCAAGGCTTGTGAGGAGACTGTGTTGGAAGTGGGGAGAAAACGTTGCTCTGAAAGTAAGCCTGTTGGGGAAAAAGAGGCACCCGCAGAGAAAGGTAAAATCTCTACCGTCACTCAACAGGGGCCCTTCCAAAAAACCTTAATTACTACTCCAGAACAGAAGGGAAAAGCTGTGAAGTGTAAACATGATGTTGTGAGGAGAAAATCTACCATGTTGAACTGTAAATCAGAGTAACTGCTGTGTAAATACCATCTTTTGCAGAAGGTCCTACACTGCTCACTCCTAAATGCTTAAAAGAAAAGTTAGTTTTTAGACTCTGCTTTCTGCTGCATCTCTCATCTGTTGATGCTCTTGCAGACTCCGCTGTAGTTCTTAATCAATTTCTTAACAGTTGTTTTGGTACTAAACTTGCTGTTGCTGGACTTCTGGGAAAGGAGCATCCCCTGCTCAAGTTTCTGACACCCCTACGCAAGCGTCAGAGGTGTCAGTGAGTTACTGATTGTTCAGTCCTACAGCACGTGCTGTGAAACTTGGTGTTTCGTGCTGTGTGCTGCTGTGAACTCAGCAGCTTTGGGCAAGGTGGCAGTGCTGCCAAAGGAGAAAAGCTTTTCACTTGAGTGGAAGTAAAATTATTTTAAGTCCACAGGTACATATTTTGTGCGCTTCCAATCTTTTTGCTTCCCTGGCTTTATCTGTGAGCTCACCAGTCTTTCTAGAATGAGGTGAATGAACCAGCTACAGCTGAAGACCTTCAGTATTTATGCTGCTTTGCTACATGATTGTGGTTGTCAGTACAGAGCATCTCGATCACCTCTAAATCCTCTTATGAATGATCATACCCTTCTCACTAGAGCTGTTGGGCAAAACTCTGCTACGTTTTGTATCTTGGCACCTTAGATGGCAAAATATGTCTTAAGACATCTCGGCACCTCTCCCTTTTAGTGAAGTATGTAAAATTCATGTCCAGCGTGAGGAGTTTGTAGTATTTTGTCTGATACGTTTTCTTGAGACCACACAACCAGGCTTTCAGAGCAAACCATCTCCCAGTGCTGAATTTTTAATCTTGCAGTATTTAGAAGCATGGCTTTCCAAGCCAAAGTAAAGCTGCTGTTTCCTCTGCCCTAGCAGGAACACTTGATACATCTCATTAGAACAGAAAAGAAAAGGTACAGAAAAGCAGGAGGAACAAAGTGTCCTGTGGAATTTGATCCCTCCTAAAAATAATCAAAACCCCAAACCTGAATGGAGATGGAAACCACCATTGCTAATGCTTCGGTATGACTCTTTGTTAGTGACTCTATAAAACCCGTTGGGTCTGTTCAGAGGATGTCTCCGTGCAGTACACAGGTACCCGTGTGCTTAGTGCTCCCCACGCGAGATGGCTGCCAAACTCCACCTTACTGTAGCTGCAGCACTCACAGAAATCTGTAGTATCACTTTGGAGTGCAGAGCTGGGATGGCCTAATCCTGCAGTGATAGTCAGGCTTGGTTTTAATACTAAACATACCTGCATGTTACTAAATGGACCCAGCTGGATTCTGAAACGTTTGTGTAAAGTACGGCTGGAGTCAGTTCTGAAGGTGGTGAAATGCATATGATTTTACTGCAGGGCAAACCAGTCTTAAGCTAATAAAATGTTTATGGAAATTTGGGATCGTGATGGAATGTTGTAGATCTCTCCGGGAGAACCTTACATGCAACACATTAGGTGTGGGCGTAAGTAGTTCTCCTTGTATCTAGTTTAGAAACCAACTGAAAAAGGAGAAGGAAGTCCCAAACACTAAGCAAAAACCTTGTGCTGGATTTTTAGCTTAATTTTTAAAGTAAGGGCATATTGAGTATGAATGAAAATTCTCAGGAAAGTGTACAATGCCATTGCTTTTCTGAATGTAAAATGGGGGATGGGCTGTATTAAAAGGGTTGTTGGACCAGTGGAAGTGGAAACCAGACATAACTGTGACCGTTATCCAGCTCACAGGTATTACTGCATATTAGTAAAACTAGCTAGATTTTTCTGTAGTGGGGCAGAGCAGAAGGCTGGAGTAGAGCCATGGCAAAATGTTCTTTAAGGCTCCTGAGCACCCCTTGCTGCAAACCACGTCTGTAAGCCGAAGAGGCACCTACTGCATTTTAAACTGCTCCGAGGGGCTTTACTGCAAGACTTCACAATGCCATGTGATATAAGGGTGTGGCTTTCAGCTGGTGACCATTTTCCATATAGTAATTGCTGTTTGGCAGTGCTAGTGACTTGTACTGTTGATGTTCATCATCCTGAGCTGTTGTGGTTTGTTTGGTTTGGGTTCTTTTTGAGGAGGTGTGCAGGAGAGTTGGGAAGATGACTCTGGACCAAAAGAGAACTGAATATGTGAAAGCAAATCATACTGAGAACTATGCAGAAACACTAGCACTGAGGGAAAGAGCTGAAACCTGGGAAGGTCAGCTGGCTGCACCTGAAGAACAGCGCAGAAGGGAAAAAACCAAAAGAGAAGAGTTCAGTGGGCAAATAAAAACCTTGAATCTCCAGCTCTCTGCTCTGAAGAAAGGGCTTCTGGCTGAGGTGCAGAACTCCAGCAGTGTCGAGCTGACCATCAGGAGATTGTTTCTGAACTGGACAAACAGAAACTATCAATAGGGAACAAGAAGAAAAGGTGATTCAGCTAAATAGCGAAGTAGAAGGTGCTAAACAAAATATAATTTATAAAGTGCCACTAATTCAAACAATGCAGTCCAAAGCAGGTGAGTTGTATAAATGACACTTGGAGTCTTACGCTACGGATATTGATTCCGTTGATCTAAAGGATTCCTGAGACTCTCAGAAAGATGAGCTGGAGAGAGCTCAACTGAGTCCTGTGTGCATGGAGTCCCAGACTGCTTCCACAGCAGCTCTGGGACAGGAGAGCTCCTTTCACTGCAGTGTTGGAAGCATTTGGGAAGGATGCCAAAACATTGTTAAGGCTTCTCACAAACAAGTCAGCAGATTCAAGAACTACTTCGACGAGTTGAAGACGTAAAGAAGGGACTTGATGATGCTGAGGATTGCAATAAACAACTAAAAATAAAGTTAAATGAGACTGCAAATCAAGATCATCAGTCCACCAAGGAAGAAGATCTTATGAACCAGTTACAAGAGCACATCCAGAAGAAACCCCAGGATTTTGGAAAACAGGCTGCAGAGGATCACAGAGTAATTGCACCGTTTGAAGAGGAAGTTACCGGCTCCGAGGGAGAAACAAGAGAGCTTGAATGGCTCTTGGAGGCTTTTAGAGCTAAAGCTGAGAGCATAGCAAAGTTAGAAGAAGTAGCTAAAGACAAAGAATCTATTCTTTTGAATCTGGAAAGGAATACAGTAGCTCTGCAAGAGGAACGTGCCAATTCAGACAAAAACCTGAAGGAATTAAATGATCAGGAAGCAAATCTAAAGGAGGGGGTTGTGTCCTTGGTGAACAGCTTGGAGAACATGAAACACACTCTTCAAGGAAAAGAGAAGAATGAGGATGAGCAAATACAATCTCTAGAATTGTAAGTAAATAACGAGAGAATTCCTAGCCCTTTGAGAACAGACTCAAGTTAGAACTACCTTCTGTGAACATCCGTTTATTTTGACATCACACACTTGCATGTTTGTCAACTTTACCAACCAAACTGCTTAAGAACTTTTAGTGCCCTACTGGATTTCTGTCTTTGCATATTTTGCTAGCTCTGTTTTCCTCACCTGTTTGTGTATTCTTTCAGAAATATGGCTCTAAATCCTGCAGAACTGTCGTAGGGGGAAACAGGAAAGGATGAATTATTTGGGGATTTCTAATAGCATTATGGTACATACCCTTTTTGGAGGAAATGGCATAGTTTAATGTTTATCCTGTAACTCGTATAAAAGCTGGCAATGTTTTCTTTAGAAAGGACTGGATGGTAAAAAGGGGAAGAAGAAAGGGAAAAAAAAGCCTAGTAATGAAACAGTAATCAGGTGGGTTTGGTAATAGCTGTTCTAGGGGAGCACAGTGTAGTGTAGGAACGTGAAGGTAATGGGTGTGGGAGAGTAGAACTTCCCCAGCCCCCTCGACTTTTTAAACCTTTAAGAAATAAGAGATTAAATGTATCTGAGAGATTATATTTGCTATGTGGCAAGAAACTGCAATCCTGTAAAAATGGCTTTAAGATGCTGTGTAGCCCTTCTGACTGGGGTTTCTTCAGTTCCAACATCTGCGGGCGCCTGCATGTGCTCTAAAATACAATTTGGCGTGAAGGTCTGGGGCACTTGGAAAGGTTTTCCTTTTGTGAGACCTTATTTTGTACTGTTAATTACAGAGTTTAAGAAATCTTCTATTAGGTAATTGCGAAGTGAAAATCCAAGATGACTTACTGTAAGCTTTTTAAAAGAAATACGACCACTGAAAAATAAACCCATTAAACTTCTTAATGACTTCGTAGCACTTCATAACAACGGGACTTGTTACAATGTTGTTGGTTTTTCTACTTTCTTTTGATTTTTATTTATTTTGATCCTTACAAGGTCTGGGATGTAAATGTCAAGTTTATACTTAATTGATATTAACCTTGTCCCTTTTGTTACTGTGTAAGGACACCTCATGATAGAAACGGTTACTCTACTGTGCTTAAAAACAAGAATTTTAAAAAATTGCACGGTTCAAGAGTGAATCTGAGCGGTTTGTTACTTGAGGATCATATAATAAGTAGCTGAAGTCCCAAAGTAAAATTACAACGCTTGTCATTTAGCTGATAGATCTGGGATTCTGTTCACGCATAAAACCGGCCATCAAAGAGCCTGAGTTAATGTGTAAAAGCTGCTTCTTTGAGACGTGTAACACTCATGTTATTTCTGTCTCTTCATTTCTAACACAAGGCTACGTCAAGATCTTTCTGAGAGCCCTGCCCTTGTACAGAGCTTGGAAAAAGGTTTGCAGAGGAAAGAGGAAGAACATGGAGATTTGAGAGAGAAACTTTCCGATGCCAAGAAACAAATTCAGCAAGTACAAAACCAGGTTTGTAACCCCAGGCCAAATGTTCCTTCTGCAAGTGTGTGTGGGGTTCTGTTGGTAAAAGCTGTTTTCACAAGTCTCAAGCCCCAGCTGTTAGAAGTGGTTCATAACAAGGCTGCGTTCAGCGATCCATTTAGAGTGAGAGTGAGTCTGAAGTTCCATTGCCATTGAGCTGTGAGCTAAAGCCCGGAGGTCAAAACAGGGGTTAGTGCTGACATTGAAGGGGGGAGTAAATTGTATTAATACCCTTGAAAAAGGCTTGTCAGAAGTCGGCTGACCTGGTTGTGGAGGAGGACTGTGTAATCTTCATAACAACAGTAGCCGTATGTTGTTACTTGTGCTGACTGCAAAGCCTCAGAACTCAGACTGTTGGAAAATGCTCATCTCTGGGAGGAAAAGGTGGATTAATTGGAAAAGGAGAGCACGAACTTCTAGAGACTTTTTAAAGTCTGAGATGTTTTCTGTTAAGTTTGGGGAAAACAAATGAAAAAATGCAGTAACTTTTACTGATGTGGATTGTTAGTATTTAGTTACTAAGCAGTGGGATTTCTTAGAACCTCGTGGGATCTCGCAAGAACTTAAAATCCAGAAGACTATTGCAAGAGTTTGGGCTTGAAAGTTAAGCTTTAAAAAAGTATTAATGTCTTCCCCAGCAGCCTGACACTTGAGGACCTTTTCCCCACTCAACATGCAGTGTATAATCCTTTGGGAAGCAGCACGGAGTGGATGGGATCACGTGTCAGGAAACACTTTTTTTTTTAAAGGACAACTGAATGTGTAGTTTGATGAGGCTGTTTCCTGGTGCTTTGGTTTTGGTGGGGTGGTTTGTTGTTTTTCTTTTTTTCCTCCCAAATTTAATGCTCTATTCTATGGTGAACATTGTTCCCTAGGAAGGATGTACAGTACAGTGCACTTCTAGCCCCTGGAATTTAGCAAAGATGCTTGCAAAATTTTGATTCTTGATTAAAGTATTTTTTCACTTGGATAACTTGCAGAGATTGTAAAAGGCTGATAGCTAAAGGTTAGCTTTGCTTGTGCATCGTTACAGGTGTGCAGAGTGCAATCCGAGGAGAAATCCCTGAGGAACAAAGGTAATGAACTTCAGAAAATGACAAACCAGTTTAGGAAAGAATTAGAGATCAAACAGCGCACAGTCCTGCAATTTAAAAAGGTATTCTATTCTTTTAAATTTTACTTGCTTTTAATTTTTTAGCTAATCCAGTAATGAGGCAAATGTTCCAACCAACAGGAGAAAGCTTACAGAAATTGGGGTAAAAACAGGAGTAGCCAGCTGAAGTTAGTCTTAACGGATGAATGAAAGATGTTTACAGAACTTCTCACTGCAGGACCTTGGCAAATTGTTTTAAATAGAGTAATCTGCCTAGTAAATACATACTTAATACCTGCAGGCACCCTGATTCTGATGAGTGACACTTAGATATGTCAGAGTAATGTCTTCTAAACACTGTTTTAGTCAGCTTGAATGCTCCTTTCACTATATGAAAACCTTTTAATTCTCAACTGTTTGTCTTTAAATACTTCATTTAATACTTATTGAGGCTCTGAATGAAAAGCTACTAATATGTATCATGTATGTTTGTTTCTTTCAACATGTTTTTGACATGTTTTCTTTAATTTGCTTTCAGTGTGGTGTTTAGGAGCAGCTGAATAATGAGAAGCTGGAAGAAATCTCCAAACAGTACGAGAAAGCGTGTAAAGGTCAGAAAAAGCCCTTCTTGTGCCATTTTTTGGGTGTGCAATGGCAACATAATGAGTTGTGATGTTAACTAATTTGGAGAGTCTTGCAGATTTATATTTTAAAATCTGAGCAACTCCAACCTGGGCATTAAAATGTTACAGTCAGGAACTACTTTTTATTGAATCATTACTAGCAGGAATGTTTGAAAGCCAAGAAGCAGTCTCAGAACAAGAAACTTAAGCCCCAAAGAAAGGCTGGATTTGCTCTGTCAGTGTTAACTTACTCGATATTGGTATTTATTTGCCACTTTAGCTGGCCATGGTAACAACATCGAACACTGACACATGAACTGGCACAGTACCAGTCTCTGCAGGTTTGATAAACACTCAGCAGTTGAACAATAGTTGGTTTTTCATATAATCAAGCCTTAGTCCGACGTTAACACTGACATGCTCACCTGAATCAAGTCGATGGGAATCACTTCAGAATTCTGCATTTGGAAAGTTCCGTAGAGATCCTCTATTTCTTTCTAACAGAGCTTTAGATCTCAGGCAATGGGGGAAGTTACTTGTGATGAAGGCACTTTGGGAGAGAATGGTGGGAACTAGGACGGGGGCTCATCTGTAACTTTATTCTCAGATCTGTGTGTGTTGAGGTTTGAGCTCAGCCGGCAGCCAGTCGCCACGTGGCAGCCGTTCACCTCCCGCCTCCCCTCCCCGGGGAAATAGGGGAGGGACAAAAAGAAGAGAATTTGTAGGTTGAATAAAGAATAGAATTGAATTCTGTAATTGAAGATCTGCAGATGGCATTAGAAGAACAAGAACAGACTCAGATTAAACAAGATCAAGTGCTTGAAGCCAAATTAGAAGAGACCAACAGATTAGTTCAGGGTAATCTCTCCATGGAAAGGGAGCGAGGAGGCAAAAGTGTTTTGGATGTATTGTGATAGCTGCTTTAAATCTCTGTTTTGATTTGGTGAGTATTAGTTAGGCATTAATTTTATATAGGACATAACAAACTTCTAACAGTTAACGGCTTCTGCTGTCCCTTTGTGGTCACAGCTGATAAATCCAAGTCACGTTAGTAGAAGGATGTGAATGTGGTCAAATATGCATTTAAACTGTGTGTTATATAACCTCGTTTTGTGTGCTGACTAGAACTGGAAGCATGGAAGCAGAAATACAGAGAGCTGAATAACCAGAGCAATAGTGACTGGCAGCAAAAGGTGAGCAACACCACGGAAAAAACCAGAGATGAAAGTGAGGAATGAATAAAGCTGCAAAGAGACCTGAAGGTAAAACATGGTGATGTAATTCATACTTAAGTTTAAAACCATAACTTTCATGTAGGAGTCTAAATTTTTTTTGCGTCACTATCTTCAAGAGCTGGGGCATGATGTGGCAAGTTCTTAGAGTGCTGAAGGAAACCTCCTCTAAAAACTGCAGTGCGTCAGTCAGCAAAGTCTGGATGCGGTGTCGTTGTAATACACAGCATCACTGATGGCCCACAGCGGGGTGCACCCTTCACTGCGGTGTGCTGCCATGGACGGTGCTTCTCTAGCCGGGCTCCTCTTGCAGCTGTCCTGAACAGATGTCAGGAGCTGGATTGTTTCAGACCTTTTTCCCATCAGTTGCTTGGGCAAATAAATCAGACTCTTTAAAGATGTTGTGCTTGTGTGACCTGTAAGTCCTTCCTGTTAGGCTGAGGGTTTACCTCTTGATTCTCCTTGGATTAGAAAGCAGACTTTTTTCCCAGGCAGCTTTTCAGGTGCCTCCTGTCTTGTGTGGGAGAATGTCTGACAAGAGGTTTGGTTGTGGTAGAGAAGGAGGCAAAGTTGCTGTGGATTGAAGTAACATTCCTGGTTACGCACTGTCTCTGTTTCCCACTCAAACTGTGCTGCATTTTTGGCCTTTCAGTCTTGAAGTAGGATTCCTGACATGACCTGCAAGGCAGTATGAAAGACTGGGAATTTGTGACTAAAAAGGGTCTTTTGGCCATGACCTTTGGTGTAACTTTAATAGTGTTTGTGGCTTACCCAGAGCATTTTTAGAGGAAAAAATGTCTGTTCCCTGAAGACGTGCCAGTCTGAATAATAAGTTCTGAAAGCTGCTAAACCATTTTTTTAAATGGAAAAGAACAAATGAGAATGTAATGCTTGCACTTGGGGATACGCTGGAGTAGAACTGTGCTAGTATTTCTGTTATCTTTTTGAAACTAATGTGCTTAATCTGGATTTTAAGACTTGTTTTTGTGTTGCTTAATCTCTGCCTATGGCTTTATTTCTGGTTCCACTGAAATGGGAGAATGAGGCAAAGTATCAAACTGATAGAAAGAACTGGCTGGAGGAAAAAATGAGACTCATAAGTCAAGTGAAAGAAGCTGAGAGCCATCGCAACAGAGAAATGAGAAGATTTGGGGAGGACAGAAAACGTTGTGTAGAGCAACAAGCAGAAATTGTAAGTGACTGGAGGTCTCGGCAGAGTCCTCTAGCGTAAGTCTTCAGTCCAGAGCAGATCTCGTGTCAGGTGTTAACAGTGTGGGCGCTTGAGGGGAGCTGGCCTTTGTCAAAGTCCCCCACGTTATCGCATGGCAAAGCCTCCGGGAGATCTTCTCCATGTGAAAAGGGAAGAACAGGAGTGTCACCAAATGAGAAAGCGTAACACCTAATGGAAGTGAAAGTGCCTGTTCCTTTCTATCCTGTCACCAGCACCGCCTTGCTGTGGATTCTTCAAACGTCGTCTTGTGTGTAAACCACCAATACGTAACCTATGCTTAAATGAATTGCCACTTAATGAAGCGGAGAAAACATACCTTGAAAAACAAGATTTGTTGCTTGGCTTTTCTGAAAAAAAGGGCAGGGGGGAGGGGGAGGAAACAGCCTATGAGGCTTTAGAAGGAAGAGAAGAAGCAAGCAGTAGTTGACAAGAAAAGCTTCTTTCCAGTAAAAATACTGGGTCGACATGCTGGTGGTTTTGCTCCCGTATCGCTTTCAAAGCAGAGTGACTGATAGTTAATAACAAGGTGGATACCTGGCCTGGTCACTGGGCTGTATCGAGGTTGTCATTTCCTGAGCATATGAAGTTATTATACGAATCTGTGCAATCTAAAACTGTGCTTGCATCCAGAAGTAGTTAGCCATGACCTTCTGGCCCTGCAGTCAGTACGGGGGGTGTTAGGAGCTTGGGACTACTTTCGCTTTGTCTGTGACTTTGCCTGCCTGAGACTTTCCAGTAATAAAAGCAGAAAGTGGGCAAGCAGGAGTGGTGGTTCTTGACAAAAATTCTCTCCACAAAGAGTATAAATATAGATACAATTTTTCCTAATTTGAAGCATGGTTTGCTTTTGTATGTTTATGGTGAAACTAGTTCTGCGTGAGCTTTTTAAGAGCTCTCGAGTCTACTGAGGCCATAAGATAGTACTGACTGTGCCAAACTAAGCTGTCAGAACAGTTCAGATGGTTTGTAGAAGTGGTGCTCAATTCTAACCTGTTTTTCCCCCATTCAGGAAAGACTGGCTGCACAGCTGGTAGAAGAGGCCAGCAATCTTCCAAAGCGGCGTGAAGAGAGACATCAGTTAGTAGAAGCTTTGGAAGTACAGCTCAGACTTTGGCTTCTAACGCCGTGCAAAAAGATAAAGAAACAGCAGAACTGAAACAAGCGGCGGTGAAGGATTCAGGAAAGGTCCTCTCGCGTTCTCTCTCTCTTGATTCTGTGGGATTTTTTTGTAGTTGTTTTCTGTCGTTTTTCTTTTGTTATTCACTAATTCTGCAAAACACCACGTTTTGGCTCTATTTCAAACACGTTGAAATTGTTTGCAGCTAATATAAAAAAAGCTTTATGCTTTTCTGAAACTGAATTTGTAACAGTGACTGAAGTTCCAAAAAACTGGAGTTCAAAGAAACACTCGAGTCTGTTTGATCATTTGGTTGCGATTTGATCGGACTGGAACTCTGAAACAACTATCACATCTGCTGCCTTTTTCGCAGAACCAAGAACTTATGAACAAACGGGAGGTGAACTTTTATAACCCTACATAAGTAGTGTAAAATAAAAAATGTTGCATGACATCTTCCCGGGCTGTTGTATGACCTTTCCTGGCTTGAGGCCGCTCGTACATGAAGTTGTTGGTTTTTGTTGGACAGCTGGCTGTTTGACCTGCAATTCTAAAACTGATGCCACTGAGTAACTGTAACGATGCTCATGCACATGTTAACTTCTTTTGCCAGTCCTGCAGTTTGTGGCAAGTTTTGCTGTGTTTATTAGGGTGAGGGAACTGATACAGAAGAACTAAGAACACAGCTGGCTGAGAAAGATGACTTTATAAAGGAATTGAAACAAGGCGTTACCCATAAAAGTCTTCAGTCTTTGGCAGAAGTACCTTTACCTGAAGGACAAGATAGAACAGATCAGTCTGTAAACAACGAGGTATGTTTGTTATATTTATAGAAAGTAGGTGCTAATGATGTGTTGTTAATAGCTCCTTTGTTTTGTTGTTTTCTCGGTATATATTTCAGCAACGTGGGGAATCTCCCCAAAGTTACTTTCTGTAGTTCTTTGTACTTTATCTATATCATTAGTTCATGCTGTCACAGCTCTGTCACTTTTGGAGCCTGAGCAGACAGCACCTCGTGATCCTGTCCTGCTTTGCAGTCATACCAGCTCACCTGAAGCAAGGGCTCCAAGTCATGCAGACATGCCCCAGACTGTTTAAATTCCACCCCAAGCCTTGTTTTATTTATGGGTTACTTCACACAGGTTCCAGCTCTGCTGGTTCCTGAGTCCTTCCCAAAGTATCTAACTCTTCCCAGGCTTTAGGAGAGGAGCCTGAAGGCCTCACTCAGGGCTGAGAATCATCTCAGACTGGCAAGTGTGTAAGACTGCAATGCCTAAAGCATAGGTGAAGATGTAGCCTGTGATATCCACAGGCATGTTGCCACGTCCCGTTCCTCAAACCCTTCATCAAACTCAGGACGTGCGCAGAAGTCAGCTCCTCCTACAGAAATCTAAATGTGTAGTAAAATAGGACATGGCCTTGACAAATAGAGGCAAAACTAACATCTCTTCATTCAGTACATCAACCACTTAGCACCGACAATTGCATGGTAAAGAGAGCTTTTTATTTTCCTTTAGTTATTACTCCCAGTTTCTGACAGCAACTAGGTTTGGTCACACTGTATGTAAGGAAGAACCACTCCGTTTTACAGGTAACTATTTTAGAATGTCAGTTTGATCATGTATTGACAGACAGGGTGTACACTAGGAAAATGTTTTGTCAAAAACTTGCCTGGAGAAAGCAGTAGTTCTGCTTGGCCAGCGAACTGAAATTCCAGTGAGGAACGGAGCGTTTCTGTTTCTGATGACTCTGAGCGACTGCAGTAACCCCAATACTGTTAAAGCCTTGAGAGTTGCCCAGGCAGTAGACCTGATGCAGAGTCGTGAAATGTGTTTCAACATTATAATGAAGTTTTTATGACTTGCAAAGAGTTTTTTACAAGCAAACTGAAAATATCCACCCAAACCAGTTAGAGAAATGACTTTCCCTCAGTAACTTTCTAGTTTGCATTCTTCAGTTTGGGGAATGTTTGTGTTAAAAGCTCCCTTACAGACAGTACTCAATCCTCCAGTCAAGTACAAATTCGTGCGTGCAACAAGTCGGTTCTTATGGGAAAGACACTGGATTTGTGACATAAATTGTGAGCTCACTGTATAATTGAGCAGGAAGGGAACATGGGATGTGAGAAAGACATCTGTTTATACAAAAACCATTTGATCCTAATAAAAAAAAATAGTAAGAGAAGTTACTAAAAAAACCAAACACTTCCCTAGCACTGCTATTTAAAAATTACCCCATCAGGCCAGGTTCTCAGTAATTCCCCAGATCTACCACTGAGTACCTAGTACTCCAGGCTGCTTTATTCCAACCGCATCACTGGGTTATGTTTCTTCCCGCTAAAATCAACAGGAGCTTTGTCACTGTCCTCACAGAGAGCAAGATTAAGTATGAAGTATTCCCACTCATTCCCTGACCTCCTCAGAATCTTGTACCTGTGGAAATTTAACCACAATGTTCAAATTGAACCCCCAATGACCATGACCTTTACACTGAATTAGGATCTGCAGAATCTTACAGGTCATAAACGGTGCAGCTTTTCCATTTTTTTGTAGTTCTTCAAATCTATCCAGACAGCTGCCTACAGATGCTTGCTTCTGCACTGCCACCAGCGCTTCTGCCGAGTTTTTTTGCTGGTCTAGGCAATGCACTTTTCAGCTGGCTCCTTCTTCTCTGCACACAATTACTCCCATTAATCTTTAGGAAAACTGGACTCTCAATCCAGAGCTGCAGCAAGACAACCAGACACCCTTAACAACTTCACTCCCTTTGAGAGACTTGAGCTTGCAGATGAGGTCCAAATTTTTCAGCATCACAGGACCACAGGGATGAACTTGGCAATATCTGAAGGTCAGTTTAGCCCTGTATCGTTCTCCACCACTGAGCGATAGTGAACGCTGGGGGACGGGGTACGGGTACAGACGGAGTCTTCTTACATTCCGAAAAATTGTCATGAGCAACAACTCACAGACTTCTAGCTTTAAAGTTTGCATTCATTTAATCACATCTAATACCCTTACCCTGCGTCAACTTGTCTTACTCCTTCTTTTGGCTTATCTGTCTGGCCTCCAAAAGGTTCGATGGCAAGACTAATTATGACATATGAAAAAGCACTTTATTTTAAATTGGCTGCCTGATGATTACATTAGCTGTCCCTCCCCTTCTGGTACTATGAGGAACCATGAATAATCATTTTGTGTTCATTTTTTTCCGCTTAGAGTCTTACAACTCAGATATTCCTGATGTGGAAGTCAGAGTTTTTGCAGTTTCCACAAATTTGTACTGAAATTCTTTGGAAAGCGGCTTGTTTGGCACCATCCTTCTAGTACCATGCTGCCCTCAGAAGTTTATTACACATTACACCTCTCAGTCCCACAATATCATCCTGGAGTTTCTTTAGACTTGAATACACCCAGCCTTGTCAGTTTGTTACTTTGAGTTTACTCCTCTGTCCTAAAATGCCTTTTATTGACCCCTCAGCTTAGGACTGGTATGAGGCTCTATTGCCTGTAAACAAGAACCAGCTTACTTTGAAAACTTCTTTATCGCTTTTGTGTTGAATATTGCTATAACCGACTTTTCTTTTGCCCCCCTACAGCCTAATTCCTCAACAGGCCCTTTCTATATAATCCGCCAGTTCTCTCTCTGGCAAGTGCCTGGCTTTTAAAGATATATTTTGAAGGCTTTAAAAAACAAAATAGCTTTTATGTTAGCAAGGTAATCCTCTGAATCTGTTTCAGCCTGGGTCCTTGGGGCTTTCTATGTCACGAACTTATGCAGAGTTCTTGTGCTCCTCGTTTGGGTAGGAGATCCACTTTTTGAAGGGTGGCACTTCTAAGTAAGCCTTTGCCTTTGCTTGCCCCAGCGTGGACACGAGCATCGAAAAACCCCAAATCGATCACTCGACGTGGTGTGGACAGTGTTGCAGCATCTCCCGGATGCTGGGAGAAGGGAACCGCAGAGCTCCTTCAAAATAAAACCAGCTGGGGTTGACAAACTTTCTTTTAAGCTAACGTACGCCCACCTAGTGGCTCTCTTGCGTTGGGGAAAACGCAGCGTCTCCAGCAAATGGGGAAGTTAACGATGAAACTCGCATTTAAAGAGGGTAAATCAGATATTTACTAAGTTGGCGTAACCGCTCAGTAGGTTTAGAAACGAGGATTTTGAATTCTTGTTTCGCTGTTGTAACATTTAACCAGAAACCAGGAACAGTTAAACTGCGTAACCCTGATTTTGTTTATAGCTGCCCAGTGTAGGGTTTTTTCATCACCCTTTTGGTTGTGTCACTAGGCTCTGTAGGAGAGACAATAGCTAGATACAGAAAGGCATTTAAAAATCATTCTGTTAGCTGTACTTAATGAATACCATAAAACCCCCCAAGATTCGTCGTGAGATTCTGTGTGTGTACAGTATACAACTATAGGTGAATGTGTGTATGTATATAAATGAAAAAACCACACAGAGCCCACAGGTTACGTTGCTTCAGACTTTCTTAATTGTGTCTCCAAGCATAGCACTATATCCTTAAGGCCTCAGGAAAACTCTAAAGAAAACTACACAGCAGCATCGTAAGTTGTTTAACTATAATTGGCACTGACAGTCCAGAGTCTCCTGACTTAAAAGCTGGTTGGCAGCTCACAGCAGCTGGATTATAAATTAAAAGGATGTGAGCTTGATAAATCGCTGCCTTTTAGGATTCTCAGAATAAGCTGGAATTCAAAGCCAAGTATGAACAGCCCAAAGAAAGAGTGGACTCTTTCCACTGTTCAAACTACAGTTAAGGTATTTTAAATATTTAAATCTAGAAAAAATAAAAATTAAATCTTGTTCTACACCGTTGCACTCAATGTCATTTATTTCCAGAACGGTGAAATATTCAAAAGGTAATGTGATATAAAAATCTTCAGCCTCCCTGGCAAGTTTCCAGGTAATGTCCAGGTCAGGTCAGGTATGACCAGAGACTTTACAGTTTGATGTCGGACGTCTGGTTGGTTCCAGTGCTGAAAAATGCTCTAGGACTTTCACAGAAGCTACCATCAATTCCAGTATTTTCCGACAATATTCGCAGAGAAATAAAAATCTGAGCAGTGCCTGCGAGGGGACTGTCTCCCATCTTTCCGAGCCCTCTGGTGAGTACTGAGACACCGGCAGTGGGACAGAAGGAAACCTGCTCCGTAGCTCTGTTTCACATCCTTGGGGAAAGAAAACTTTGGTGTCAGCGTTGTTGGGGCACTGGCCACGTTCAGAAGCACTAAGAACGCCAAACCTCTTTAATTGCTGTTGTGCAGATGTGCAGAGGATATTCTGCCGTTTCAGAATCCATTTAAAGCGTCTGCCTACAAAGCAGACGGGAAAGCATTGTGTAACAACGGAGCAGTACTGCAGGACAGGACCCTCCATCTCCCTCGGCCCTTCCCTCCTGCCCGTCCTTTCCTCCCTTTTGTTTCCCTGACATTCCCCTCTTCTCCCACCAACCGTTTGTGGCATTACTTTTTTCAGCAGTTCCCATCTGCTCCTTCCCTCCGGAGGTTGGCTGTGTTGCCGAGAACTGCGGTTTCGCGGAGTGATGAAAGGTTCGGCTTTGTCCCACGGGGTCCAGGTTTTTAGAGATAAAGTGGGAGCAGAAAGCAATAGTTCTGGAGGGAATGAGGGGAAAAACAAGCAAAGAGATACAATCCCTTATGCGCGTTTTACATCACTCTGCACTCAGCAATATTGGCCTAAAGCTGACTTAATTCAGTTTACACCAGTGAAATTGCTGATATTCAAACTCACCTAAGTGAGGACAGAACGTGCTTCAGGATCCATTTTTTCATATTCATTGCATATCTGCATGTTAAAACCTTGTGGCATGTGTGTCTCAAAGTGGTTTACAAAAAACCAGAAAGCAATTGGGTATGTTTTCTCTACAATTAATATTCTGTTTCCCCTAATGCTTATTCCTGCAGTATCAGATACTGTAATTTTGGATTTAAATAATATTCCAACTTTTGTAAGGCAGAAAGCTGAACGAGAACAAACAGCACCTTTCAAGAAAAAAGACCTTTTAGGCGCCAGAATGCCTTGTTTGGAGGATCCTACTGGGCAGGCATTGCAGCTACTTGATAACATGGACTGAAATGAAGTCTTTCTAGACAGCTTACTACAATTAGATTGACAATCATATTATGTCTAGGTTTTCTACAGAGACTTTTGTCTAAACTTCAGAGGACGTCTGCTTCCTTTCAAAGTATTTCCACTACCTACAGATCAACCTGTCGAGAGTGCAGAAATGCTACACACCCTCTTTTCCTGCTCCAGGCTATAGGACAGTTCACACTGACAAAAAAAGCTGATGCTTCTATTACAGTGTATTACAACTGCAGGAATAGCCGCTCCAGGAATACATATGCTGGGGCTTGCTAGCATTCCAGTGAAACAGAAGTTAAAAAACATTACGGGCTCCTGTGTTACAGCTACCTAAAATAAGTTAGAAGGGGAAGAAAAGCAACTGTCTGGGGCGGTGCTATAAAGTAAAACGTGGAAAAAAGGCCCTCTTTCCCCTTTTCAAATTTAGCCAAAGGAATAAATGGCATAATCTTGGCAGGACTCTGCCCTCGTTCCTCATCCGTCAGATTTGTGACAGTTTCAAAAAGACATTCGTGAGGAAACTAACTCGCTGTTAATAGGAACTGTGTAAAGCTTTAGGGCAGAGAGCATATTATTTGCAATTTAAAGTCATTTTCTAACCAGAATTTGTGCCAAATGCTTTTTGTAAATTATGCTGTCCCTCTTGTAAAATAATCCTAAAAGAAATTTCTAAACATCAGAAGTTAAACAGTTATATACTACGGTACTGATTCAATAAAGCAGTAAAAAATTAAATACTCTGGTAAATAACATTGTTCGGGGCCTGGTCTTCTTTCCCATCCTTTAGTAAATCTTCATTAAAAATAAGTGTATTAAAATAGGGCATTAATTTGGATGAGTGGTATTTATATATGTATGGGGAGAGGAGAAGAAATCACAACAGTGAGAAACTGTCCCTTTGCTGCAAACAGTTGTCACTCCTAGAAATGGGAATTAAAATGTTCATCGTCCTTCTCCTTCCACCACACTTACCCAAACAAGGGCTACTGAGAGATGAGCGAGATACGTCTCTTGAATGCACAACACAATCAAGTGCTATGTCAGAGGAAGGGGAAGAAATTAAAACAAGGTGGAATTCACGGGAGGCAGCGCCTACTTCGAGGCCGAGAGAGGCAGCTTACCCCCTACAGCTGTTCCGACCTGATGGAATTATGCATTGTGTTAAAGGCTAGAAGTAGCTAAACCTAGCTTTTTAAAACGGAAGATTGACTGAAGGGTTTGCTCACCGAGGATCCTGTCTGGTGTAAGACAAGACAAGCCATGTTTCAGAGAGCGCGGAGGGGAGTAACTAGTTTTGATTTAGCTGTGAGAAGCTTTCAGGTGCAAACTCTTCTGGCAGACCTGAAGTTATCAGATACACTGCTTGATTTGATAAAAATATTGTATTCCCCTGTAAATCTTGCCTTATCAGAAAAACCCAAAATATTCAGCTCAGACTTTATCACGAGTCACAGCAAAATCCAAGACCAGCACAGGTTAGAAACAGTTGTTCTTAGTACAATGTAGTAATACTGACCAATGAGAGTGTCAGAGAGGAAAAGCAGCTAGCAGCTGTGGGCAAGGGGGCAGTGAGAACTCTGGTACCCAATTCGCATGTGGGGAACAAAAGGACCCTTCATTTCTTTTGGAGAGGCAGGGCTCAGCGAGAAAAACGGGTCTTTAGTTCCTATGTCTGACTTTGGTGTTGAATAAGAGAGAATAACGTGGACATTGAATGCGTCTGGGTTATTTTGATTTTCTCTTTTACTCATGTCATGTCACAAAGGGAAAAACCTGATGGCAAATTTGTGTTTTCCTTGAGACCTTCAGCAGCTCAGTGCTGGAACAGGTTAACATTTCCCGCTGAGCGGCTGTTCAGCCCCGCTCTCCTCGAGCAGCAAACAGGCATTTGTACTGCGGGAATGGCTGTACCGGGTAACCCGCCCAGTAAGATGGCACTGCCACGAAATACAAAGAAACTGCTGAGGAGTTGGGTTGGGTTGTTGGGGGTTTTGCACTTAGAAGAGATTGTCCACCTTCTTTCAGCGCCTCCCAGCAGCCACAACAGCTGAGACACGTGGAGTTTGCTGCCAGGGAGTGAGCAGTTGCCAAGGTAAGAGGGATACTGAGCCGAGGTCAAAATGCCCCAAACTTTAGTCAACTTGATATGCCCCACATTCATTCCTGTTAAGAGGCTTCGTGGCCGATTTACGTGTGGTAAAAACAAGCGGACACCTGAAACGAAGAGGTGGAGAAATTTAACCTTGAAGACAATCGTTTTGGTACCTTGGCCACGCAGAACTTTTAAATGGAGGCATGTAATTTGTAAAATACATGATTAGTCTACCATGCCCTTATTAAGGAAAGGATAACAAGCTTTCTCTTTGGAAAATAAGCAAATTTGAGTAGGTAAATGTCTAAAATAATGGGACGATTTTATGGCAATACACATTTAAAACTAGATTGCTAAAAGCTCTGAAACGTATTCATAATGAAGATGAATTTGCATGTCCCAAAGTTAAGATTTCTGTGATTCTCTGCCTCACTAGTAAATACAATTGAGCGTTTAAATCTTAGGCAAAGGAAGGGAAGAAAACAGACCCATTTCCCTTAGGTCTTACTGAGCAAGAGGGAGCCACGCGACCCCAAGTGCTCTCTAAAGCACAAGCGCACCCCAGAGCATATCCTAAAGGGCCCAATACACCTCGTGAGAGCGGAGAGAAGCCGAAAGATCCAAACCCCACCAGCCAACTCCTGAACAGCTAAGGGCGAGCCCTCCTTCTGGAAAGGAGGGAGGGGCGCGGCGGGGGCAGCCAGCAGACCCGCCCTCAGGGGGGAGCTCTGAGCTGGCGGCGCTTCCCCCCCCGCCCGCCCCCAAGGCGCTGAGGCAGCGGCGCGGTCGCTGCACGCGCACTAACGGTATCCTTTCGCCCAGCCGTCGCCTGTTTTCAACGCGCTCGCGTGCCGCGTCCCGCCCTTTGCCTTGCTATGATTGGCTGGTGTCGCCTGTCAATTGTAGCCGTGCCCGCCCTGGCCGCCTGGTGATTGGCTAGGCGGGGCAGAGCGAGGGAAAGCGGTGGCCGCGGGGCGGGGCGAGGCGAGTGTGGCGGCTGGCGGAGGGATCGGTGGGGTTGGTGCGGCGGCCTCCTGTGGCGGTGTGGCGGGGGGCGCTTGAGGGGAGAGCGGGGTCTCTGAGGACAGAGGTGGCTTCGGGCCCTGGCTGTGCTGTGGGGAAGGGCGGAGACAGTGTCGGGGACGAGGGCGCGTGGAGACGGGACTGCGAGGAGACGGGGCCGTGAGGAGACGGGGCCGTGAGGAGACGGGGCCGTGAGGAGACGGGACTGCGAGGAGACGGGACTGCGAGGAGACGGGGCCGTGAGGAGACGGGGCCGCGGCGGCCACCCTCGGCGTGCAAGTCGGCAAGAATAGCACAGGGTATTTCCGCGCCTGCTGTTCCTCTCTCTTTTCTCTTCCTGCCCTACATGCCGTCTGGCCTCCTCAGGTGGCGTTTTTGCCCCGGGGCTTGTCCTGCTTCGCTTGCTTCCTCCACTGGTCTCTTATCCGAACTCTTCAAGTCTTTTTTCTTGAGGGGGCGGTGTGGCCACCCTCATCAACTCCCACAATTTTAATCTGGTGTCCCCTTGCTGCTCTGACAGGTCCCGTTTGTCTTGGCGGGATGTTTGAACTCCCTGAGACAAAGGGAAAATTAATTGATCTCTCCCTTGCCGCAAGGTTGTTGTGGTCTGTTTCCATACCTTCTTCTGCCTGTTAACTGCAGAGAGAATTCCTGATAACATAATCTTCGTGCAGTTTGTGGGCTGTGAAACCTTGCTGAAAGGAGATGGGAGGCCATTTGGAGCAGATAAGAGTGATGCTGTTTCTGCCGTTGCCTGTCGGGGATTTTTTTGTGCTTTGCCCTGTTTACTTTCTGGAATCTCATTTTGATGAAGCCAGGGGTTGTCTGAGGTTTGGCTTTTTTAACGGCCGGAGCAGTTGCTTTCACGGATTTGTTATAAATGCCGAGGCAGAGCCGCAAATCTCTTTTTATAAATGTATTTGCAGTAAGAACAAGCAAAAAGGCTAGGCACGCCGGGGGGCAGGGGGGGCTTCCTGCTCCGCACCGACGAGCACCGGGTGGTGCTGCCTCACTCCCTTTTATAGTCCCATCCCCACACGCGCAGCAGGGTCCCTCAAACTTCCCCGGGCTTTCTGGGGTTGCCGGGGCTCCTGGCAGGGTTCCTCCGATCATATTTCACCTGCACAATCCGCTGTTGCTGGGGGCTTCTGACGGGGGTCCCGCCAGTAATTTTCCACCTGCTTAGCATCAGTCACTGAGGGAAAAAACCTCCAAACCCCTTTTAACAATAAAACCATGATAAATCTCCTTTAACTTATGTACATGATAAACACTAACAAAGTCACCATATTTTAGCACGAATCACCACCATATTCTTCACAATCCCTCGCCTTTTGTTTTATCAAATTGATTCGTGTTTGGGTTTCAAAACGGGCTAAGGTTTGTTGTACGGGATTTGGGTGTTTTGTTTTCTTTAGTTTAACCATCATTAGTGGGTGTACCTCTCCTCCTTTGGCCAATTCAGGATCTATTGGTATTGCAGAGATTTGCATCCCTTGAACGAGTGAATGAATCAATCTAATAAAACATGGAATCATACATGGTATAAACATTAGGGCAGCAAATGCCACAACAGGTAAAATAAAAGCTGTTTTTACAATACCAGGACCCAGTGTCATTTTTCCATTCACAAGTTCGATTATAAAAACTGTTTCCTCGTAGTCTGGCATATTCAGTTTCATTTTTGTCTGACCAGAACCCCTTGAATCCTTTGCTGCGTCCTTGTTCGTTAAGCCACAACCATATATAGATACCTCTATCTTTGTTAATTAACTTATGTGTAAGTGTCCATTGACACTTACTCTCTCCCACATCAACTCCTCCTTTCTGAGTTCGGTTCAGACAAAATTTACCCTTGTTAGGGAATTGAACTGGCCATTTTTCACTATCTTCCCAGGCAGTATTATTAACATCACTATAGTTACTTACAATTTGTGCTGGGGAAGGGGCACAGAGACCCACGGCCAACTTGACAATCCCAGAGGTCCCCCACAAACCCAGCAGTGACTTAAATTGAAAGTTTTACTTATAGTTTTTGCTAACGGAACAAACTCATTCTCTTCAAAGGGGTCACATAAGCTGGTAGTGTTTTGACCCTTTTTAGCCATCACGAGGCCAACACACAACATGAGGGAAAAAGCCAGTCGCCATCGTGAGGTCCGGTATGGCACATTTTTCTGTTTACCCCTGGACCCATTGGGTTGCTGCCAACGGTCGGGTTTGTGTCTTCTTAACAGCAAAAATGGAGGCCAACCCAGTCTTGCCCTCACTTGGACTTACTCTCAGCTTTTCCCTCACTCTCTTACTTCCCTTTTTTTTCAGTTTCTTTGTTCAACTATACAAACTGACTTATGTTTTCATGTAAAACAGTCTAAAACCGAAAAACTGTGAATGCTACAACCTTTTAACATATATACATACACACAGGGTTCATGTGGACGATTCAGGATCTTTACTACTGTTGATGTCGCTCTGTCTGCCTCGATAAGTCCAGTCCTATTTTAACTCCGTCGCATTCGGAGCTTCAAATCTCCAGGCGTTGACTCGATCTTCCAATCTGAATCACCTGTGACTGGTCCTTTCACCCTGGAAATACGAGTCCATCCTCTTTCAGCAGTTCTTACAGCTGTCTCCGTAGTCAACACCACCAGGAATGGTCCTCCCCATCTAGGAGATAAGCTTTCCTCCTTCCAGATTTTAATCATTACTTTATCTCCAGGTTGTATTTTATGCACTGCAAATCCTAAAGGAGTCGTCTGGGCCAATATTCCCTTCATTCTTAATTCTTTTAGATTTTTCTCAATAGTTTTAATATATTGTTGAATCGTTACGTCTTCTATCAGTGGATGCCCCAGAGGCATACCTTGGGAATATGGCATTCCGTATAACATTTCAAAAGGTGAGAGGCCTGTCTCTGAGTTTGGCATAGTCCTAATATGAAGTAGGGCTAAGGGTAGGCATTTAATCCATGAGAGTTTGGTTTCTATCATTAATTTAGATAACTGTTGTTTCAAGGTCTGATTCATTCGCTCTACCCGTCCAGAACTTTGTGGATGCCACGGAGTGTGATATTCCCAAGTGATGCCTAGGGCTTCTGTAATTAATTTTATAATTTTAGATGTAAAATGAGTACCCTGATCCGAATCAAATACTTTTACAATTCCAAATCGTGGTATAATTTGTTCTAGCAATATTTTAGCTACTGATTGAGCAGTCGCTCTGGTGGTAGGAAATGCCTCTACCCAGTGAGTTAACTGATCCACCATTACTAGTAGGTATCTGCATCTCCCAACTTTTGGTAGTTCTGTAAAATCTACCTGGATCCTCTCAAAAGGTCGATAAGCTGTTTTCCTTCCACCAGCTGCGGCCTGTCTCATAGTTCTTTTGTTAATTTTTTGACATGTTAAACAACCATAAGTAGCTTGTTTCGCAATTTCATATATTCCAATACAGCCAAAATGCCTTAGGAAATGATCACTTAAAGCCTTAGTGCCCCAATGAGTGCTTTGGTGTAATCTATTTATTATTCTTCTAGTATATCCTTTAGGTAGTATCTCCCTCTTGTCTGGAAGAATCCATTTCCCATCTATCATAGTAGCCCCTAACTTCTGAATCTCGGTTAGTTCTTGAGGGTTATATACCTTTTTCCCATAATCTACCCCCTGTTCAATTACATATAGCTTTATTGGTTCCCTTAAAGCTGCCTTTTTTGCCTCTTCATCTGCTAGATTATTACCTCTAGTTTGATATCCTGTTCCTTTTTGATGTCCTTTTATGTGCACTAGGGCTATTTCTTCAGGACCTCTCAATGCCTGCAATACTTGAACTATCAATTCTTGATGCACCAGATCTTTTCCCTGAGTATTAATCATTCCTCTTTCTTCCCAGATCTTTCCAAAGGTGTGAACCACCCCAAAGGCACATTTGGAGTCTGTATATATAGTGCCTTTCGTGTCTTTCAAAATTTCAAGAGCTCGATATAGAGCGTATAGTTCACATGCTGGAGCTGACCATGCAGGACTGAGAGGGCCTGATTCTTTAACCACTAACTTGGTTCCATCGACTATTGCATACCCTGATTTCCTTTTCCCATCTACACCTCTAGAGGACCCATCTATAAACAACCTTTTGCCTTCAGATAATTCAGCTTCTTCTAGATCTGGTCTTATCTTGGTCTGTAATTCTATTGCTTCGATGCAGTCGTGACTCAATTCACCTCTAGGATCTCCATATAAAAATTGAGCAGGGTTTTGAGCACCGGTTACTCTCAGCTCTAGTTCTGGTGCTTCTATTAGGATAGTCTCATACCTCAGTAGTCGACTATCAGTGAGCCATTTCTCAGCTTTTTGTTGTAGTACACTACGCACATCATGAGGAGAAAACCCGAAGGTCACTTTTCGTGCCTCCTCAATGAGCAAGGCGGCTGCCACCAAAGACTGTAAGCATGTTGGCCAGCCCCTGCTTACGGGATCTAACAATTTTGAAAAATATCCAATTGGTTTTTTACTTCCAGCCCAATCTTGGGTTAGAACCCCATAAGCAGTTTGATTTGAGGTGGTTATAAACAATTGAAAAGGTCTTTTAACATCTGGTAAACTTAACACTGGAGGCTCAGCCAGTGTTTCTTTTAGTTTCTGAAATCTATTCTCATCCTCCTCAGTCCACTTCAACCTGTCAGACACCAGCTTTTCATATAAAAATTTTACCTTTTCACTATATCCTTCTATCCATTGTCTGCAGTATCCTAATAATCCTAATACCTGACGAATTTCTCTTTTTGTTTCGGGTGGTGATAAAGACAGTATTCCTGATATCCTTTCAGGATCTAATTTCTTCTCCCCTTTACTGAGCCAGTGTCCCAAGTACTTCACTTCATTTTCTACAAACTGTAATTTAGACTTTGAAACCTTTAATCCCTTTTCTCCTAGAAAGTTCAATAATTCTATAGTCCCTGTCCTGACATCATCCTCAGTTTGTCCAGCTATTAATAGATCATCTACATATTGTAGGAGTTTTATTCCTGAGGATGGTTTGAATGTCAGCAATAATTTCCCTAATGCCTGTCCAAAGAGGTTGGGGGATTCAGTAAACCCTTGGGGAAGTACTGTCCATCTGAGTTGTTGTTTCCTGGTATTAAATGGATCTTCCCATTCAAACGCAAAATAGTCTCTGCTCCCTTCGTCTAGGGGGCAGGACCAAAATGCATCTTTTAAATCAATGACACTGTACCAAATATAGTCAGGGGATAGCTGGTTAAGTAGCATATAGGGGTTTGCTACCACAGGGAAACGAGCCACAGTTCGCTGATTCACAGCCCTTAAATCTTGCACCAATCTGTAAGATCCGTCTGATTTTAGAACTGGTAAAATAGGTGTGTTATGTGGAGACATGCAAGGTTCCGATGTGCCTTTACTTAGTAATTCGTCTATTATTGGTTCCAACCCCTCTCGGCCCTTTAGGGGAATGGGGTATTGTTTTATCCGAATTGGTGTCTCCGGATCAATTAAATTAATTTTAATAGGTTTTATTTCAAGTTTTCCAGTCTCTCCTTTCGTATACCAGACCTTCGGATCTATTTGTTGTTCGTCTTTTTCTGTTAATGTACAAATTTTTATTTCTTTTTCTTGTACTATTATTTTTAATTTTAACTCCGTCATTAAATCTCTTCCCAGAAGGTTATTTTCAGCCTCTGGCAGCAACAGTAAATCCCCTATAACGATACGGTGTTGGGATTCTATTTCTACATCCCCGACACTTGGTACTTTAAATGGTTCCCCTTTAGCTCCTATTACTAGAGCAGTTTCTTTTTTTACTTTACATCCCCTCGGAATGTTTCTCACAGTTGATTTCTCGGCACCCACATCTACTAAAAACTCAAACTCTGGGGACCTAATTTCAATTTTATCAAGGGCTCCTCTGATGTCTTTGTCCCCAGGAAATAGAGCCCCTGACACCCCTATTCTCCTTTAAACATCCTTTCATCCCGCTCTCGCTTTCTACAATTCCGTTGTAAATGTCCCTTCTTTCCACAATAATAGCAGGCTGATGTGTTTTCTCTAATTACCGTCCCTCTCTTTTCACCACCTAAAGCTCCAGGTGATTCATCAGAGCGAGATCTCGGAGGCTTCTCCTCTCTCCGCTGAGTTTCTCTGACTGCTGCAAGATCCGTGCTCCTGCCCTTAAGCCAAGGCCATTCACACACTCTGTTATCTCTCTGCCACATACACTGAAAGGTGTGTTCAACAGATCATGTAAAAATGCATATGCATATTTAAAAATGTGGAGTTATGATCTGCAAATATGGCACTGCATTTTCCCAAAATATGCATTTTTTTAAAAAAAAAAGTTTGGTTGGGTTTTGGGTTGTTTTGAACAAATTGGACAAATCAGGCAGAAGTTTCAAAGGCAGACAAACAGTTACATCATAACTAACAGCTTTTTCTAAAGTTTTGACAAGAAAGGTTCTCCGCAGGAGACAGAGCAAGGAGCACAAAGCTGGTAGGAAAAAACCACAAAATTTGGGAAGTACTAGTCTGAAATGACAAAGCATAAGGAGGCAAGGTGAAAAAAAATTACTATTGACAAGTTCAAAAAGAACATAGTTAAATATTTTACTTTGGCTTGAAGTTCAGAATAAATTATATTTAGGTGATTTTGTAATGAACTTCAAACTTTTTCCTTCATGGAAGCACCATCGAAGGGCCCGTAATTTACTTGTGAGCAAAATTTAACGGAATGGGGACATTTTTGCCTTCTCAGAGAACAGATTTTCATCTCTAAGCTGTACGCTAAGAACTACATGGTACGCAGGGAAGCTACATGCATCTGGAGCCACGCTGCCACGGCTTATCTAGGAAAAAGCCCAGCTCTGGTTCATAAAGCATCCAACAGCTTTATAAACATTTCTAACTACTTCAGCTGAGGTCGGACAGGACACGGCAAGTAACACAGTTTGCCAGCTACTACTGCCATCACTCACATCATGCCAGTCGGTTGCCCACCCAAAAACCCATAAACCAACAGTGCACCGTTTAGGGGCTCCAAAGACAAAAGCAACTGCACACCTTAATTAGGACAAAAGGGGAGGAGGCTCTGCTGGACAGTGTAGGGAAGTCACGACGTTAAGTAACGATGGTCATTTATTACCTCGGCAAACTTTTACCATCATCCTCAGTCTGGTAAATCATTCAACAGTGACTCTCACTAAGTAAATGCCACCTGCCATTCAAAAAGCCCCCCTTCTAATCTTAAAGCTGCCTACCAAATTAGCATTACAGCACAGCACTGCCAGCTGGGATTAAGTTATGACTCCTGCCTTAAACCAGACCTGGTCTGTGCCACGTTTGCCAATGAGCGACATGTATTTAACAGAGCAAACACGGAACAGCTAACCAAAAGCACCATTCCTCAAGTAGTTACCAACTGACCAGAGAGTTTCCTTGACCGGGTACTCGAGTCATCCTCTGCGGTCTAGAGAAGTGGTCTGTGCGGTGGGTGGGGAACTGGCTGACAGGCCGCACCCAGAGGGTGCTGGTAAATAGCTCCTTTTCAAACCGGCAACCTGTCACAAGTGGGGTCCCCCAGGGATCGATGTTGGGCCCAACGCTGCTTAAGATCTTCAGAAGTCATCTGGGTGATGGGATCAAGTGTGTCCTGATGCAGTTTGTTGACAGTACCAAACTGAGTGGGCAAGTGGACACTTGGGAAGGGAGAGCCACCCTGCAGGATGACCTGGATAGGCTGGAGGAGTGGGCTAACAAGAACCTCAGCAAGTTCAGCAAGGACAAGTGTAAGGTCTTGCACCCGGGAAAACGTAATCCAGGAGTGCAGCACAGGCTGGGATCTACCTGGCTGGGGAGCAGCTCTGTGGAAAGGGACCTGGGGAACCTGGCGGACAACAAGCTCAACATGAGTGAGCAGTGAGCTGCAGCGGCAAAGCAAGCCAACGGGATGCCGGGTTGCATCAACAAGGGCATCACCAGCAGAGATAAAGAAGTCATCATCCCACTCTACGTAGTGCTTGTCAGGCCACGCCTGGAATACTGTGTTCAGTTTTGGTCCTCACTACCCAAAAAAGACGTGGACGGGCTGGGGAGGGTCCAGAGGAGGGCCACAAAGGTCATCAAAGGACTGGGAAATCTGCCATGTGAGGAAAGGCTGAAAGAATTGGGTTTGCTCAGCCTTGAGAAAAGAAGGCTTAGGGGAGACCTTATCACCATGTTCCTGTATTTAAAGGGCGGCTACAAAGAAGATGGAGACTCCCTTTTTACAAGGAGTCACATGGAAAAGATGAGGGGTAATGGGTACAAGTTACCTGGGGAGATTCTGATTGGACATAAGAGGAAGATTTTTCACGACGAGAACAATCAGCCATTGGAATGATCTCCCCAGGGAAGCACTGGATTCCCCCACACTGGACACGGTGCTGGGCCATCTTGTCCAGACTGTGCTTTTGCCGAGAAAGGTTGGACCACATGATCCCTGAGGTCCTTTCCAACCTGGTATTCTATGATAGATTCTATGATCACTGGAGGACACATTAAACAAGGTTTTTTTGCAGCAGCAGCAGCTCAAGCAATCAAACTTCAATTAACATTACAGATCTCACTAACAGCGGGAGGATTATAACTGTGCCATCTCAGACTTTCTTCCATGTAATTCTAATGACATCATTATGTCTGCAGCAATCTAAGCGGAGGACCCAAAGCAATGAAAATTCATTTTCTTAACCTTTTTGGTTTTTTACACTACACTCTTCAGATACATTTCCCACAGGTGGCATAAACTGAACAAGAACTGTGATGTTGCCAACCAAAGTGGAAAACAAATACATGATTTTTTAGGGCAATTTTGAAGACAGATCAGCTGCTTGCTCTGGATAGCGTGCCAGTCAGAAGAACAAGATGGGAACAGGAAAACAGAACTGACAGTGGGACTGTCTCCTTTGGCAGCAACACAAGCTCACAGAAACCACATCTTAAACAAGCAAAATTCACACCGACACTCCTCATTTACAAACAGTCATTGTAACTTCTTACAAGCCATCTCAAACAGTCAAGTCTCACCTGGCCTAGAAAACCATTTATAGTATGATAATACATGAAGATTTAAAGGAGAGGTGTACAGATATAACTAAGGTCAATGAACAGATTTATGGAATCTAGGGAATTTCATGGGATTTATGGAATACTGTAGGAGTCTGGGCCGCGCTGGGAGAAAGTTAGTGCAGACAGAAGAATGCAAGGACGAAGACAAGGCCAGCAAAATAAGGCTGGCAAAACCACACAAGATAGCAGATAAGTGAGAAACACCTGTGGTCAGCAAAAGCACACAAGTCTGAGCAAAACAGGGTATGAGATAAGGGAGTTTTGGCACGTTTGGGGCTTTACGTGCTAATTGCAATTAACCAATGCAAATGCTTGTAGAGGCGCGTGAACAGCGCGTGTAGATGACCTGTAGCCTATTAGAAGATAGATGAGTGCGTGTACGGAACTGAGTAGAGTATAAATGTAACCAGGATTGGAATAAAAAAAACCCAAAAAGATGGACGACCTGATCGTCACATTGGTGTTGCGTCGTTTCTGTTCCCGCACGGAGAAATAAGGACAAGAAATTTTCAGCCGTGAACTAGGGACTTACTTGTTCTGTGGATTATTTTTTTTTTTTAATTTCTTTTTTCCTACCGTCCAGCTCCAGCCCGTGAAAACTGAGGTCTGTTTCTAGAGGAAAAGTGTTCAGTGGTTTTGGCTATTGAAGAAAGGATGGCTCCATATCCTACCTTCCTTAGGGAGTCCTGTTTTAGTGGATGAATGAAGAAGGTGGAAGCAAAATGTTTGGACCTTTTGAATGATGTCCAGGAAGAAAATAAATCTGCACGGGCACCCTGAGCAAAATTTCTTCAAATACGGTCAAGAAGTGCAGAGAAACATTTGCAACTTTAAAATGTTAGAATGGAAAATACAACTGCAGTTCTCTCTCAGTTATCACCTGTCAGTTGTATTAATAACTGACACAGAACTTCAAGGGGTGAAAAGCGATCGAAGCGTAGACTCTTACAGCAAACCTGTCAGTGCTTTAAATAATGCTGGGTTCAGTGGGTTGTCATACAGAGTCCACTGGAAAAACCAGAAGATGGGATTAAAAGAAATACGAATTGTGGGCTCATGGCATTCTGTTATCCAAACATAGCAAAAATGAGAATTAAATAACATGATAATATGCTAGTTTTAAGTTCAGACTAAAAATAAATAAGTAACTCCCACCTCCACATTGGGGGGCGCAGGGGGGGAGCGCCTGTCTGGCATTTGTACTGAGACTGTTGTTGGATAATTTATTTTAAGGTTGGGCAGGTCCTCCACCACCTCGTGGATGTGAAGTTTTTGTGAGTAAGATTCCTCGGGATCTGTATGAAGATGAATTAGTTCCTGTTTTCGAGAGAGCTGGGAAGATCTATGAGTTCAGGCTGATGATGAGATTCAGTGGTGAGAATCGAGGCTGTGCTTTTGTGATGTACACTGCTGAAGAGGAAGCCCAGCTAGCCATCGAGATTCTTAATAATTACGAAATTCGTCCAGGGAGATTTATTGGTGTCTGCGTCAGCTCGAACAACTGCAGACTATTTATTGGAGGGATTCCAAAAGAAAAGAAGAAAGAAGAAATACTGCGTGAAATGAAAAAAGTTACAGAAGGAGTGGTAGATGTCACTGTTTGTCCAGATGCCACGGACAAAACTAAAACTCGTGGCTTTGCTTTTGTGCAATACGAATCTCACAGAGCAGCTGCAGTGGCTAGAAGAAGCCTAATCCCAGGTAAACCTATTTGGAAATCAATTGAGTTTTGGGGGAGTGTCTCTCTCCATTGTGTGGGGGCGTGGGGTGGTGGATCATCGCGATTTTCCTTTCTTGAAGGGATTTTGAGAGTTCCAAAACTGCAGTAATGCCTTTCAGGTAAACTTTTTTGGTTCATGAATCAGGGTTTTTGGGTTTGGGGTTTTTTTGTTGGGTTTTGTTTGGTGGGTTTTTTTTTAAAGAAGCTGAAATTGAAGCAGTTCCGGGAATGAAAGAGCGCACATCTCTTTTTATAAACACAAGTTACTGTAATTTACACCAGGATATCTGTTTGCTGGGGCGCACATCCAGTTTTCATTAGCACGCACTAGTCCCTGCACATGAACTCTCTTAAAGCTGAGCTTAACAAATACCACGCTTGGAATGTGTCCCTTATTTCCTTTGAGTGTCATGACTGATGTTATTGATGTTTCGTATTTTAAAAACGTTTGAAAGTAGGTCTTTCATCTGTTACTAGAAAATAATTTTAAGAGTTTAACAAGTAGAAGATGACTTTCCTTTGCACCTCATTTTATACATTTTGAGGGTGGGAAAGTAAAAGGGATAAAATAGACAAAGAGGAGGGAATAGGTAAAGGTACAGTTAAAAAGGGGAATTCTAGAAGAGAAATTAAGTAGGGAAGAAATGAAACAACATGGTTGGAGAAGCAAAGTCGTTAAAATGGATAATACAGCCTTGGTGTTGCTGAAGTGAATGACAAACCTCCCTGTATTCATTAAGGCTGAGATGTAGGCAAGTCTTGCATTAACTGCTGATGGAGGGTTAGGAAGGAGCGTTCCGTAAGACTGATACAGGCCTTGGAAAGTAACGGGAGAAATACGGCCGGATCACGGAATGTAAAATAAACTGGCTGTGTGATATGGAAATGTTGGCTTGGAACGAGTCACAAGGTGGGATTTTTTTTCAGTTTGTGGGTTTGGTGTCTGCTGCAACATAGAGTAAGGCTTGCGCTAGTGCCTAGATATTTAGATGACTTTTTCCAGTTGTTGACCTCGCTTTTTAAAGTGGTAATATTATTAAAAAGTAAGTAAAACAATATGTTGCTTATGGTTGCTTTATATGTGCATGTCTATGCATGTCACAAAATCACAACGTCTGTGTTTCGACAGCTTATGGTGAACCCAAAGGGTAGAGATTTTGAATCTTTGAATTTTTTCGGAGTCTTATTTTCTTTAATAATGTCAAGTAGCAATATTTTGCATATTTTGCTTAAGCAGATGCAGGCAACAAACCCCAGTTTCGTGTGCCATGCATCATGTTTGCTTTTTATAGAGGTAGTTGCCAAGAATGATTTTGTTTTCCATGGCGTATTCCTTATTGATGTAACGCTCCTTTGCTGGAGGAGCACTCCAGCTCTGGGGTCATACCATTCGGGTAGACTGGGCACAGCCTGAGGAGGAAGCTGGTGAAAAAAGAAGGCAGAGAGTTAAAGAATTACGTGTAAGAAATTTGCTGAGATCTACTACAGAGGACACAATTAAAGCTGAATTCGACAAGTTCAAGCCAGGAGCAGTTAAACGTGTAAAGAAGCTGAGAGACTGTGCTTTTGTTCATTTTTTCCACCGTGAAGATGCAGTTGCTGCGATGTCTGCAATGAATGGAAAGTGCATTGATGGAGCTAGTATTGAGGTAGCGCTGGCAAAGCGAGGTAAGAAAGGAAGAGCTTGGAAGCAGCGTTTTAATGCTCAGCTGAGTCCTGGTTCTGAAAATCTCTTAGGGTTTCCTGACAAAGGAGCTGGTCATCAAAAATCCTTAGGGGAACCAGCAAGTCCTTCAGTTCGTCTTAATGGTCAGCGCAGTCCAGGCCCCTCTGAAGTTGAAGGGTGCACATACCCTTTTTTCCCAGGCACAAAGCTTACTCTAACTAGCAGGTATTCTTTAAAACCCGGTCACTTCAGTTCTGCAGTGATGCATCTGGATTATGTCTGCAATAAAAGTAACTGGACACCACCAGAATACTCCTTGTACTCAAGCACAACTCAGGATGGGAAAATACTCCTGGTGTTCAAGGTGGTTATTGCCAGTATTGCAGATGGTTATTTCATGCCAGACAAACTCTGCGCGACAGTAGAAGGTGCAAAGGAATTGGCAGCACAGTTCACACTTCTACATCTACGTAAGTATAAATGCTTTCGATTAGTTCTGAAGAACTGAAGCTAGAAAAGCTACTTTACAATTGTTCTGTGTGTATATATTTCGGCACGTGTGTGAGAGCTTTGTATAAAGTGCAAGTTAGTCGACAGAAGAATTGTTTCTTGTATAGTCAGCTGAGTCTGAACCATCAGGTGAGAGCACTGAAGAACACTGTGGAAGCATCTCTACAGTGCAGTGCTGGGGTGATTTTTGCTTACGTTTCTCTGCCATAATGGTTCATAAGGAAGAACTAGATGACATGTTAATTGACTTAGGTATACGGTCATCTGCGTGTTGATGATGGTGCTGAAAATTTATTTGAAAGGCTGTCTGTGTTCTCGATTTATTATCAGTAGGGGAAACGGAAGTGGTGGATCCATATTCAGATAAATAAATAGGTTTGGGAGGCTGTTTTTATTCCTCTTTATAGACGTTCTTAAGGCTATAGCAGAGTATCATTACATGGCTCTACATGTACTGTCTTTGGGTAAAGAGTGCTGTCATTTTTTTTTTTAACCAGAAAATGGGAGAAAATAGAGATACAGTTATTCTTAATTACTTTCTAAGTGTAGATCTTCATTTTTATATATTCAGTTTCTTAAAATTAGAATGCAACTACTAGAAAACGGAGGGTTTTATATTATAAAAAGCTACGGTGAAATCTGTTCCTTTCGTAACTAAGAGTACAGATCAGTGCAGTTCTGACAGTGTTATCCCTGTTGCTCTCTAACGTGAAATATATAAATAATACAAAACGTAGCACTTCAGCCATCCAGTCCCCGGCCCAGCGTTTTTCAGAACATTCAGCACACAGCATTCAGAACACAGAACTGATTTCTAGTGCCAATTTTTCATTAGTAATTATAGTCATCATCTGATCAAACTTCATCCTCAAAGAAATAAGAATTTTGGCTCTTTGGGAGTTGGATTTGAAGGCTGTTACAGAGCCGTACCATAATGGTTGAAAACTCCTCGTACCTCCTGGGAAAGCTTCGTATAATTTATTCCACTTGTTCTTTTCAACAGTTTCTCTTCTGTTTAGCTCCTTTTCTGGCCTTTACATCCTGGTATATTTGAAGATGAGATAGGACTGATTGTTATAATTTTGCAAGTATTACGAACCGTCCCATACTTTCTCTGATCTGCTGAGTAGTGCTCTTGTGGTTTTGTTGCAGGGATTCTTCCAGCAAGACTAGATCAGTAGATGCTGTATCATTCAATGAATTCTTAGTAGTCTTTTGTGGGACAACATAAATACTCTTCTGTCATTACAAACAAATGTTTCTAATGAGTCCTAGAGCCAGAGGTTTGGTTGTTTTCTTTTTTTTTTCTTTTGGTGTAGAATTGTGTCTGTGAAGAATTACATTGGAGGTGATGGGCTTGTTCAGATAATACAAACTAATTTCTTGTCTAATTGTGTGTAGAAAGCTGGGGGGTTTTGGGTTGTGAGTTTTCTTGTCGTTTGGTTTCTGGGTTTGTTTGTTTTGTTCAGAAGTGGAGCAATGCCAGAGTCGTTTGGGAGGGAGTGTTTTGGGGTTTGGAATGGTGGCAGGCAAGTTCTCTCCAAGTTTCTTCTAATCCCTGGGAAGTTCAAACACGTTGTGCTTCAATTAGTCTTGTTTCCATGTATTAAGACTGCTGTGTCTTTTCACATTCTAGTTTAGAATATCAGCCTTCTTGAGCCATGGACTTCCAGGTTTGAAAGGAGTGGCATTCTCTGTGGATAGTGGCTACTGCGTGTGGGGCGGGCAGTGTCTGAGGCATCAGCCTTGGTGATCCTGTAGAGTCAGCTCTGGACAGAAGCGCAGTGAGATCACACACTGCAGTAAATAGTCCTTTTCTGATTAGCTGTGCATGCGTACAGGGCCCAGGACTGCCTCCACATGATTTAAAGCTTGATTCTGCTTTGGGAATGTAAGGAGGAGAAATCAGAACAGGTGAAGAAGTGTTTCTTAAAATGCTTTTACTTCATAAAATTTGGGCCCAGCGAAACTAAATTTTCAGAGATATGGAAACAGAAATAGGAACTGAAAGGTTAAGTGGAGTCCTGTGTTAGTGATGACTCTTTCTGTTCCTGAGAAATGCCTGAAGAAAGACTTTTCTGTTCCCCTCTATTGCCGTCTCCCCCCCTCCCTTTTCTTCCTTCCTTGTTTTTTTTCCTCTCACCTATTCTAGTTTTGGTGGATTGCCAAAGCTGCTGCTGATAGAGAACTGTTAAAATGGCGCTGCCATCCTTCTCTTCCTCATACTGTTATTCAGCACTTGCTCTGAAGGTCTCTGGGGAGATTTTTCTTTTGGATGAGTTTGTAGCAGACTTATTTCAGGCTTGACTATGATGCCTTTGTTTTGCAATGCATATTTCCTCTTGATTAGAACCTTGCTGCTCCTTTGTTTTGATTTTGCATGCTGTACCGGGTCTGGCTGAGCCAGAATTGGTTTTCCCCTGCAGCAGCCCCCATGGTGCTGTGTTTGATGTTGGAGCTGGCAGGGTGTTGATAGCACACTGGTGCTGTGGCTACTGCTGAGTGGTGCTCACACAGCACCAAGGCTCTTTCCGACATTTCCCCCCAGTGGGACGGGGTGGGCAAGACCTTGGGAGGGGACACAACCAGGACAGCTGACCCCGACTGACCAAAGGGCTATTCCAGACCATCTGACGTCTGCTCGAGGATAAACTGGGAGAAAGGAGGACGGGGGGTGTCACCCTTGGTCCTCCGAGGCAACCCCTCCGCGTATGGGAGCCCTGCTTCCTGAGAAGGCCCGACATCGCCTGTTCATGGGAAGTAGAGAATAAATCTGTTTGCTTTTTTTTGCTTCCGCGCGCGGACCTTTGCTTCGCTTTGCTTATATTAAACTGCTGTTGTTTTACCCACAAGGGTTGTTTTGTTTTCCTGTCTTATTTTCTTTCCCTTCTTTGCCCTGTTGAGAATAAAAGGGGAAAGGGGGGGAAGTGATAGAGCGACTTGGTGGGTACCTGGCATTTAGCCAAGGTCAAACCACCACAGTCTATTTTGGCGCCCAACGTGGGGCGGGACAACGGCAGTTTTATATTAATTGTGCTATAGCTATAGCAGTTAGTAAGCGACAAGCTCTTGTGCTGGTCACGGGTTTGTTGATTGCTCTGCTTATCTTTATTTTGCTAAGCTCGGGAACATGCTGGAAGAAATTGGGAACATCATGAGTGGTTTTATTCTGCAAGCTCCCGAAGTACTTATTCACCCTTATGTCAGCTCTTTGATACTGTTCATTAATGCTGTTCGCCTATTGTGGGCTGTGTGGAGCTCGTTAGGTTTTTGGTGTAAGAGAAAGCAAATTTTGGGTGAGAGAATACCAAAATGTGCCCTGAGGCGGCCTGTCCCTGGGTGGCAGGGGGAGTGGAAGGATTTGGGAAGATTCCTAGGACGGTTATCACCTCCTGTAGCCTGGGATCTTACCCCTGAACAGGCAAGCAACCCCGCAAAACTGACACAACACCTGAGAGAAGGGTGCCTTGTCTATCCCGATGAAAATCAGCAACTCCCAGTGCTGTACTGGGGCCTGGCCTGTGCTTATCGAGCTGCAGTTCAGTGCTCTCAAAGGACTGTGGTGGAAACGGGAACTCAAACAAAAACAATAACAGCAGAGATTGCCCCAGTAGTAAAAAAGAAACAGTGGACAAGGAGAACAACAGGTCCATACCCTCGATTAATAAGGGACGAAAAAGAGGAGGAAGAAGCGGGTCCTTCAGCAAAGGGGTCAGAAGAGGGAATAACAGAACTCAAACAGGAGGCAGAAACTACCCGGTCCCTGACGTCATCAGAACCGCGAGATCTGCGGAAAGACTATCGCCGCCAGCCGGGTGAGCGGATTGCTGCCTGGCTGCTTCGATGCTGGGATAATGGGGCTGATGCTCAGCAGCCGGAAGGTAAGGAAGCCCAACAGCTGGGTTCCCTTGCTAGAGATCGAGGAATTGAAAGGGGAATTGGAAAAGAAACAGGAATTTGCAGTCTGTGGAGACGGCTCCTTTCAAGTGTTAAAGCAAGATATCCTTTCAAGGAAGATCTTACGGACAACTCCCCAGGGAAGTGGGCTACTGCGGATGAAGGTGTCCAGTACCTGAGAGAACTAGCAGTGCTGGAAGTCATCTATAGTGATCCAGATAATGATGAAGCCCCTAAAAATCCAGAGGATGTCCTGTGCACACGGGCCATGTGGAGGAAGGTGATTAAAGGTGCGCCATCCTTGTATTCTGCGGGCTTGGCTGCAATGTACTATCCAGAAATGGATATGGGAGAAGGACTAAGATGTACGCCAGCTGTGGAGGCAGTCTCTTCCTGGCTTCAGAACTTTGAAGAGAGTCTTGGTACCTCCTCATCTCTACGGGCGAGTGCCTTAGATGTCAGGAGCACCCCAAGAAATCGGTTCTCTTCCACCCCAGTCAGAGGGAAGGGAAACCTAGGCGCATGACACGTGGCGAACTTTGGTTCTTCCTGCGTGACCAGGGGGAGGACATGAGGAAGTGGGATGGTCAACCCACCTTCAAGTTGGAAGCTCGTGTACATGAATTGCGAGGAAAGACCCCTGCCAAGAAGAAGACATCCAAGAAGGTTGTTAATGTAGCTGGCGTGAAACCGCAAGAAAGTAATCAGCGATCTCCCAGATACAGGAAGACTGAGATCACCTCCCTTGGCCCTGATGAAGGAGTCTCCGGCCTGGCACAGCAAGGGTCAGACAGTGAATACTCTGACCAAGAACAGGAATAGAGGGCCCCTGCCTCCAGCCAGGAGGAGGAAAGGGATGATCGGGTGTATTGGACAGTGTGGATTCGATGGCCTGGCACATCAAATCCGCAGAAGTACCAGGCTTTAATCGACACCGGGGCACAGTGTACATTAATGCCATCAAGTTATAGAGGGGCAGAACCTATCTGGATCTCAGGAGTGACAGGGGGATGTCAAGAACTGTCAGTACTGGAGGCCGAGGTTAGCTTGACTGGGGACAAGTGGGAAAAACATCCCATTGTAACTGGCCCAGAAGCCCCTTGTATCTTGGGCGCTGACTACCTCAAGAGGGGGTATTTCAAAGACCCAAAAGGATACCGATGGGCTTTTGGTGTGGCCAGTGTGAACACAGAGAAGGTCAAACAGTTGTCTAATCTGCCTGGCCTCTCAGGAGATCCTTTTGTTGTAGGACTGTTGCGAGTTAAAGAACAACAGGTGCCAATTGCTATGAGGACCGTGCACCGACGGCAGTATCGCACGAACCGAGACTCTCTGGCTCCCATCCAAGAACTGATCCGTCAACTGGAGACCCAAGGTGTCATCAGTAAGACACATTCGCCTTTTAATAGCCCAATATGGCCAGTGCGGAAGTCTGACGGAGGGTGGAGGTTGACAGTAGACTATCGTGGCCTGAACGAAGTGACGCCACCACTGAGTGCTGCTGTGCCAGATATGTTAGAGCTCCAGTATGAACTGGAGTCAAAGGCAGCCAAGTGGTACGCCACAATCGACATCGCCAATGCATTCTTTTCAATTCCTTTGGCAGAAGAGTGCAGGCCACAGTTTGCTTTCACGTGGAGGGGTGTCCAATATACCTGGAATCGACTGCCCCAGGGGTGGAAGCACAGCCCCACTATTTGTCATGGACTAATTCAAACTGCACTGGAAAAGGGTGATGCCCCTGAACATCTACAGTACATCGATGACATCATTGTGTGGGGCAACAAGGCAGAAGAAGTGTTCAAGAAAGGACAAAAAGTAATTGAGATTCTTCTGAGAGCTGGGTTTGCCATAAAGAAAAGCAAGGTCAAGGGACCAGCACAGGAGATTCAGTTCTTGGGAATAAAATGGCAAGATGGACGCCGCCATGTGCCTATGGAGGTTGTCAACAAGATAGCAGCTATGTCTCCACTGACCAACAAGAAGGAAACACAAGCTTTCTTAGGACTTGTGGGATTTTGGAGGATGCACATTCCAGGTTACAGTCAGCTGGTGAGCCCTCTCTATCAAGTAACCCGAAAGAAGAACAATTTTGAGTGGGGTCTTGAGCAACAACAAGCCTTTGAGCACATCAAACAGGAGATAGCTCGGGCGGTAGCTCTTGGGCCTGTTCGGACAGGACCAGCTGTGCAAAACGTACTTTACACATCAACTGGGGAGCATGGCCTCACATGGAGCCTCTGGCAGAAGACAGCAGGTGAAACTCGGGGTCGACCATTAGGATTTTGGAGCCGGGGATATCGAGGATCAGAAGCCCACTACACTCCAACTGAAAAGGAGATATTGGCAGCATATGAGGGGATTCGAGCTGCTTCCGAAGTTGTTGGTACAGAAGCACAGCTCCTCTTGGCACCGCGATTGCCTGTACTACATTGGATGTTCAAAGGAAACATCCCTTCTACACACCATGCAACCAGTGCTACCTGGAGTAAATGGGTAGTGTTAATCACGCAACGAGCTCGACTGGGAAAACCCAACCGTCCAGGGATCCTGGAAGAGATCATGGACTGGCCAGAAGGTAGAGATTCTGGAGCACTGCCTGAGGAGGTGGCTCGTGCCCAAGAGGCACCACCATGTAATGAGTTACCAGAAGATGAAAGGCGGTATGCTCTTTTTACTGATGGATCCTGTCGTGTGGTAGGAAACCATCGGAAGTGGAAAGCTGCTGTGTGGAGTCCCACAAGACAAGTCGTTGAGGCCACTGAAGGAGAGGGCGAGTCAAGTCAGTTTGCAGAAGTAAAAGCGATCCAACTAGCCCTAAAGATTGCTGAACGAGAAAAGTGGCCAGTACTGTATCTCTACACTGACTCCTGGATGGAGGCTAACGCCCTGTGGGGGTGGCTACAGGAGTGGAAGAAGACCAATTGGCAGCGCAGAGGTAAACCCATCTGGGCTGCTGCACTGTGGCAGGACATCGCTGCCCGAGTGGAAAACGTGGCTCTAAAGGTACGTCATGTAGATGCCCACGTGCCCAAAAGCCGTGCCACCGAAGAACATCAAAACAATGAGCAAGTAGACAAGGCTGCTAAAGTTGAAGTAGCTCAGCTGGACCTGGACTGGGAGCGCAAGGGTGAGCTATTTGTAGCTCGATGGGCCCATGAAACATCCGGGCATCTCGGGAGAGATGCAACGTACAGATGGGCTCGTGATCGAGGGGTGGACCTGACCATGGAGGCCATCTCACAGGTCACTCATGAATGTGAAACATGTGCTGCAATCAAGCGAGCCACACGAGTAAAGTCTCCCTGGAACAGAGGGCGATGGCGGAGTTTTCGATATGGTGAGGCCTGGCAAATTGACTATATTGGACCATTGCCACGAACACGCCAAGGCAAGCGCTACATACTCACCATGGTGGAAGCAACTACTGGTTGGCTTGAGACGTACCCTGTAAATCATGCCACTGCCTGAAATACCATCTTAGGTCTTGAAAGGCAAATTTTATGGCGACATGGTACTCCTGAAAGAATCGAATCAGACAATGGGACCCATTTTCGAAATAATCTCATAAACTCCTGGGCAAAGAAACACGGCATTGAGTGGGTGTATCACATCCCTTATTACCCACAAGCGTCTGGGAAGACTGAAAGATCCAATGGACTGTTGAAGACTATGTTGAGAGCATTGGACAATGGGGGATGGAAGCACTGGGATATAAATTTAGCAGAAGCCACTTGGCTAATTAACACCAGAGGATCTGTTAACCGTCCTGGTCCTGCCCAAACCAAACCCCTTCATACTGTGGGAGGAGATAAGGTCCCTGTAGTACACACAGGGAAATGGCTGGGAAAGGCAGTGTGGATTGCTCCTCCCTTGGGAAAAGGCAAGCCCACTCGTGGGATTGTTTTTGCTCAGGGACCTGGATGTACTTGGTGGGTAATGCGGGAGGATGGGGCTACTCAGTGTGTGCCTCAAGGAGATTTAACCTTGGGGGGGAAATAATCTGTGGGCTGAGTTGTATGTTGCAGGAAGTGATGGAGGAAGTAGGAACGACGAAGAGTGAACCAGATACGTGCGATGATGACCCAAACCTAGCCGGTGCTGGAGTCCAACAGTCACACATACTGCTCTGTCCTGAACATCCATCTTGACAGATGGGAGCCAAGTCACTGAACATCTGGAGGAGTGAAGAAAGCTTACGGAATGGATAAATGAGTGTTATGTGGGACCTGGGCATGACGTAAATGGTATGGAATAAGGGGTGGAGACTGTACCGGGTCTGGCTGAGCCAGAATTGGTTTTCCCCTGTAGCAGCCCCCATGGTGCTGTGTTTGATGTTGGAGCTGGCAGGGTGTTGATAGCACACTGGTGCTGTGGCTACTGCTGAGTGGTGCTCACACAGCACCAAGGCTCTTTCCGACATTTCCCCCCAGTGGGACGGGGTGGGCAAGACCTTGGGAGGGGACACAACCAGGACAGCTGACCCCGACTGACCAAAGGGCTATTCCAGACCATCTGACGTCTGCTCGAGGATAAACTGGGAGAAAGGAGGACGGGGGGTGTCACCCTTGGTCCTCCGAGGCAACCCCTCCGCGTATGGGAGCCCTGCTTCCTGAGAAGGCCCGACATCGCCTGTTCATGGGAAGTAGAGAATAAATCTGTTTGCTTTTTTTTGCTTCCGCGCGCGGACCTTTGCTTCGCTTTGCTTATATTAAACTGCTGTTGTTTTACCCACAAGGGTTGTTTTGTTTTCCTATCTTATTTTCTTTCCCTTCTTTGCCCTATTGAGAAAAAAAGGGGAAAGGGGGGAAGTGATAGAGCGACTTGGTGGGTACCTGGCATTTAGCCAAGGTCAAACCACCACACATGCCCAAAAGGTCTTACAGGAAGGAGAATCTCCAAAATGCAAAGCCTTATCCGTTGTCTCCGCTTTAGCAGTGGTGTTTGGTTTGCATTAGTAGGTCACCTGCAGAAGGTGATACTTTCAGATGGTCAAAGTGATGAGAATTACTTATTTTTAATAAGAAAGTATCTGTGCCTGGTTTTGTACACGCTGTGGGTGGCATTTTAGTGGTTGAGTGTCTGTTCCCATTTTTTTCTAGTTATGAAAATTAGGGCCGTACCTTTATAACCTGTGTAATCCTGAACACAAACGGTAACAAGGATGCTAAACTCGAAATGATGGTGTGAGACTCTCCTTCTTTAAAGAAGGATGAAGACAGCTTCAGGTTCTATACTTGACCATGCACACCTGCCCCTTTTGTGGCTTAAAGATAGCATTATCTAAAAATATTTTCTTTCCTATACGTTTTTGGGAAAGAATCACCAGAACAATTAAAAAACATTAGACGGAGAATGATTATTCACAGCTGTGGTCAAATCCAGAATGCAGATAAGTTGTTGAAAAATTAAGGAAGGATGTGTTGAGATTTTTCTCTCTTCAATTATAGTTGCAAGTGCTATAGGGAAAACATTGTAAGGTGAATTTAAATTAACTATTTTAAAGCTTTCTAGCACTTCAGTGTACCATATGATTACAGTTCATGTGAATTCTTCCTTGGAATTCCCAAATCCCAGGTTGGTTTTTAAAAGCTGTCTCCCTAATGGCCTAGTGCTAGTGGTGCTGTCTTGTTATCTTTGAACTATAAAACTTTTTTCTTTCGGTGGCCTCTTTGGACTCTTGTTTCTGAGGATTTGGCCTCACACAGCGTGTGCAGAACCCTATTTCAAAGCAAACATGCATGGCTGACTTTGGAAAGATACACCTTCCGTGCTGATAAACACCCTCTTTTTGGTGTTGGCCTTGCCATGATAGTGAAACATAGTCGTAAGGAGCCTAGAATAGAATTTCTTTTCCCTCTCTAATCTACAGAAGTTGTTTATATTCCAACAGGACGTTGAAAGAAATGTCTGCAGCTGAAGAGGAGTTGCTGGATGTGACGGAGGATCCCTCCTCACTGAAGTGTCTGGTGGATGGTTTCGCATGTTGAATGATGCTGCATGGATGCAGGTGTTGTGTGGTTTGCGGGTGTTTTGCTGGTTCGTTTTGGTTTTTTTAATAAGCAGCAGTGATTTTGAGAAAAGTCTGTGTTTCTTCTTGGAAGCAATTTACTATAAGCATGAGTGTCCAAAGATGCCACAGGGAATAATTCCTTCTGGTAAGTAACTTAATTTTTTTGGCCACTTAATTTTTGATGATGTGTATAGGTATTTTTCTTTTTAAAGCAGATAGCAGACTGAGGTAAGTGAATGAGAAGGGGCTGCTCTGACAGAATTTTCAAATGGCACTGTTAGGATTAATAATCTCAAAGCCCTCTGGCTTTTTTTTGGTGATATGTATTTACTTTCACATAACAGAATTCTTGGTTATTCCTGCATACAGTAGTCCTGAGCAGACAGCAGTACAACAATTAACCACTTGGTGACACCTGAATATTTTGAAAAAGGTGCCTGGAGGAAATACAGAAAGCTGTGATTTCCCTAAAAGATAAGCTATGTTTTAATATTACTAGATAAACCATGAACCTATCAAGGGAGTGAAAAGAATCAGATTTGTTTAAATATATGGAAAGTGCATGTCTAGATGTCCGTTTGTGAGAAGGGGAGCAGAGCTACATGTTGACGTTCCAGAAGAGGAATGACTGGGGGGGTGGGATCCAGACTAGGAAAAGCCTGAATGCCCCACAGAAGAAACTAATACCTTCTTCATTTAGTTTGAATCTCATCTCCACACAAATAAGTCTGTGTCTTTAGAAGTTACACAGCACCCTAGTGTTGTTTGCAAAACGGCGCTCGGCTGTTAGATGTGGTGTCCAGTTAGAAGAACGTGTCAGACTTCCTACTCTCGCGGGTCCTGGAGGCTGACTGGATGTGAGGCAGCTCCGATTTGGACTGTATGGTTGGGCTAATTAGCACAGACTCTATATTCCACCCCTGGTCCAGAGGCAGTGTTAGTGCAGAGTCGATGCCAAAATAGGAGGCATTCTTTATAATTCAGGTCCTTTGCATCAGTAACGCAGCTTTACAGCTTATGGAATCAAGCTGGCGCATTCAGATGACTTCAGAGCGCGGGAAGAAGAGAACTCGAAGTGGCATCGATGTGTGCTGAATTGGAGACCTTCCACCTCCCTTCCTTTAGTAAGAGTAAACATCTGAAGCTTGGAAAAGCAGAACATTCTTCTGAGAATGTTTGGGTTTGGGCTCTTTGGTTTGGTTTGGTTTGGTTTGGGTTACTACTGGTGGAATTCCACTGGTTTAAGGAAATACCAGAAGATGTCAGAACCTCTTTCTAGTCGTTAAGATAACACCCTCTGTAGCAAAGGCTGAGTCCTGGGCAGTTTTGTCCCTGCTGAGCGTGACTTAAGGGTGACGGGGAGGAAAGAGGTTTCGGTAAAGTTTCCTCGGTTTTGGGGATCTGCCCTGTTTTAAACTTGTATTCCACAACAGGGTATTCTTTGTCCACTCACACACGCTATTCCATGCGGCATCTCACTAAGACACAAGTTAAGAAATGAATTTTTAGGTAGAAGAGAGTATTTAAAAGCATTTAACAGAAAGTATTTAAAAGAAAATAGGCGGATAAATCTCCGAATCAAGGAAAAACATTTTGATAACTAACTGTAGCATCTAAGTTCCAGTTTAATTCCAGTTCACCGCATGGAATGTGTATAGTGAACAGTACTGAAGCAGGTGGAGCAGGCATTCTATCTTACTGCTATGAATTCGCTCCTTTAAGCTTCTTAAATACTGCATACAGTAGCAATTTACAAGTCAAGGATAAAACTTCTATAAACTAGTTCAAGAGTCTGTACGCAGCATCTTGGAAGAAATTTATCCGTAGACTGCTGTCTTAGATTTTGGACGGTAAACTTGAAGTTCAAGCAAAATGCTTTTATTTTACTGTTTTATTGTAGGGTTTTTCTTCACTTCAACACTGCCTCGGTTTGCTTTATCAAAATTAACTATATTGCTGTTGGAACAAGCAGCAGCCTGGTACAAAATGTCAGATGTTTAAGGAAATACAGAAATTGCTGGCTTTGTTTAGCAAATACAGATGACAACTGGTGATTGGTGTGTTTGGGGTTTTTTAGTGATTTTTAGAAAGGCTCAGAATGTAGTGTAAGATGTTCCTTAATCGTATGAATTTAGAAGTCTTAAATATTTATCAGATGACTTACACATAACGGTTTTTATCACAGCCCCAAGCAAGCATATATAACTTTGCTGTCCCTGAGTGCAGCACAGTGGGACAGTAGAGGTGAGTAAACCTCCTGGGATTGTGTTTGGTGCAGGTTTTACCCCTCAAAGGCATTGTCTCAGCGGCACTGTTTGGGCTGTTCGTTAGAGAAGTTGGTCTCAAGGTTATTTCCCCACATACACACGCCTCTGAGAAGGCTTGTGAAAAAATTCTGTCCAGATTTGGTTGGTTTTTTGGTATTTTTGTGTTGTTTTGTTTTTCCAAGACCACCATAGCTATGCTGCTGCTGCTGGATCACCCAGGCTGATGTTCCTGTGCATTGTGCAGCACAAAGGAAGGTTATGGTTTTTACTCCTAAAATGACTGAGGCGTATTTCAGTCATTCAGTCATTTCTGAATTACTTGCATCTCCAGCTCGGGTTTAAATTGATGTTGAGAAATGGAGTAGTTACTACACCAGTGACCTGGAATACTTCTTTGGGTAGTTGGTTTTATGTAAAAAGGAGAGACTGATGTCTCCTCCGATTTGCAAAAAGTCTTCCTTTTAACTACAATTTTATGCTACAATTTTTTTCAAATATGCTATTGTCGATGAATTTATGTGTGAATGTCACTTCTGAGGCCTCTTTAATTTTTTAAAAATAGAGATTATCATCTTCTCTGAGTGTTGGGAGATTGGTTCTTTAAAGCTTGTAAGACAGTTTGGAAATAGCATTAAATACCTGCTCAGTGCTGACTTTACTGCTGGAAACTTCTAATCTGAGTCTCGCGGGGTTTGTCCTGAGGATTCAGTTATTTTTCAGTTGCTGCTGCTTACAGACAGGGTGTATAAATTTGTAAATCTGGGCCTGTGTAGGAGAACGTGGAGAAAACAAAGAAATGTTGGACTGTGGTTATCCGTGAAATGACTTGACTGACTTCAGCAGAGTCAGTCACTTCAAAACAGGACTGAGTTCAGTGCCCTTTTCTGGTCCAGTGGCGAATGACAGTGAACTTCCAACAGTAGAGTTGGGTTTTGTTTATGCAGCGTGTGTGTGGCAGAACTTGTACTTAGTCCATAGTGCATTTGGATCTGAAGTGTTCAATATGCAATATGCAAGACTGCTGCTGTGATCTGTGTGATGTGTTGAGTTGTTTTACAGAACTCGGAACAGTGGTCTAATATGCACATTCAAGCTGTTGCCTTTAATATTTTGTGTTCAGTGGAGGTGAAGCAAAGGGTCATCGGTGTAAAGTTTGGTTAAAAGGAGAGAGAGGCTGAGCAAATACTTAGGTTCGGTACTGAAGAATGGCTTTTAAAAGCATAAGGCTTTAGGAAAAAAAACCCTGAGATTAAGTTTTGGGTTTTTTTTTTACTAGGTCCTTTCTGATCTTGCTTGAACTGTTGACTAAGTTCCTTAATGATTTGAGTTAGTATTAGGGGCGCAGAGGACAGGGCAGAACGCGGCATTGGCATGACACCGACTGCTTTCACTGCAACATTATCTTAAGTTCCTTAATAGTTCAGTCCATCTTGGACTAGATGATGCAGTGTGCTTGCTGAAATCAAGCGTCTCTTTCCTCTCCCATTCCCCCTCTTTTTCTGCAGCCACTATATGCCCTTGGCTTGAATTGCCCTGAAGAAGAAAACTTTGGAATTTCCTGCTTCGGATCTTGCCACAAAAGAAAAGAAGACCACCACGTGGATAACATGAATTTCCATTAATTATAGTATTCATATTATTGCTCTGCCTTAAAAAGTTCGTGTGCGTGGTGGTAGTAGGTGGAACACACTGATTTTTGTTGCCAATTTACACAACCACTGTCCTTCTCACATAACTTCTAACTTCAATTAGATTTGACCTTTTGCTGCAGCAAAACCTCCTTTCCCTCCTCTTCCATTCAGGCAAAAATAAACCAGACAGTGACATAATCCCTCTCTTCCCGCTGCTAGAGTCCTCCCAGTTTGAGTGTTTTGGGTTTTTTTTCTTTAGAGTGGCTCTTCATAGTCTCATGGACAGTCCTCCAATAATAACTCCAGATCACTGCTTCCAAAAGTCCTGTTTTCCACACACACCCCCACACACCTTCTGCTGTAACTTCAGTTTCAATGCCAACTTCACCTGCTGCCATTTCAAGAAAGCAGCAATTACTTACAGAAAATGTCAATTGTCCAAAACAGTCAAGTCCATTATAAGCACAGATTTAGATTTTTTTGTAAACAGAAAATTGAGATGTCTTAGACTTACAGAGTCTTTTATGGTTTCTTCTAAACGGGATATCAAATCTTGCAGTCTCATGGTAACATCATCTTTTTGCTCCACGATGTCCATTAGTTCTTGAATCCTTTTATTCTGCGTATTCCTTTTCTTAGAAAAGAAAGTAGTTCAGTCAATGTTCAATTCTTGAACTATACGATGCATTTAGAAGCAAGATCAGTTAAGCTAAGCTTGATATAAAAAAAAGCTAGAAACGTACTACAACAGCATTTTAAGCTACTGAAGTTTTGTATTAAAGCAAGTAATTCTGCACAAGGGTTTTTTTGAGAAAGTCCCCTCAGCTGGTTCTTTAAGCTGCTCAGCAGACTCGTCCGATTTAATCATCTGCATTTCCAAGTCTGTGACAGGAAGAGAAGCCTGCAGCAAACAAGCAGCCATTACACAGTTTACTCAGGAATCCATTTTTCCAGATCTTCTGGTACTTTAGGAGCTTTTGAATAGACTCATTTCTTTTTGTGTTGGCTTCTACTTGCAGGACACATTTCAAAAGTTCAGGTTTTTTGGATAGAATTGGGCCCTGCAACCCGTATAAAATATAGATCACGTCAAGAGACTTCTGCTGAAATCGCACTATGAGGTATTGCTGCTTTTGTCTATGAATGGTCCACAGAATACCTGAAACCACTGCGTCAGCACAATGTGAAGGGCTGGATCACAACATAACCATGAAATCACGAATAAATAATGTTGACGTGTTGCCCCACAGTTCAGAAGTCTTCAAGTGACAGTTTTAAGTTTTGTCTTAAAAATGAAATAATCAAGGCCTGTGGGATTGTTCAGCCTGAACATACACCAAACAATTGATTATCACCTCTATGCACACGATTTGGTTCCAAAATCCTGCTCAGATGGATTATTTCTATTTTACAGTGTCATTTCTTTTTGCTTTCTCATCACACACCCCCAGCTCACCTTTGGGTTTCTGTGTCAGCTGCTCTTCAGTTTTGATTAGTTCATCGGTTTTCTTTGTCAGCTTTTCTTTGGTCTGAGTTAGTGCAGTGGTAGTTTTGCTCAGCTGCTTTTCAAGCCAACCTGTAGCTTCCTGGGGGTCCTCTAGAGACACCACGTGTCTGTGTGTTTCTTCTGCCTGCTTTTCGATATCAACGACATCATCCTGCAGAGAATCAGTAACGCCCTCACGATCAATGTAGGTGCCTGGCCCTATGCCATACTCTTCATTCTGGAAGATAATTTATATCCCTTTAGAAATAGCAAATAATGACACAATACCCATTATTTCTACTGAAAATTTGGAAGACCATTATGTCCTCAAACACCTAAGTACAGTTAATTCTGACTTCAAAGCCATCTTGTGGGTTCACAGGCAATTTGATGGCCACTTTCTGTCTACCTTCACACAGAAGTCTCCAGCATCCAGTAACAGCTACTTTAGTTTTAAAGCATTTAATGGCCCACCATCACATTCCCTTTTATATCACCACTAAAGCATCCCCTCCAAATTTAATATAAAAGCTAGCATTTTTACCCGATGAGAACACCGAATGAACACAGCAAGCAAACAGCTTTAGAAGGAATACATCCGAAAGTTTCAAATATCAGTAGAAGGTTGGGAGGTCAAATAACTTTGCGGGAACTTATCAAATTAAGTTGTATTTAAAACATTGACTTTATATCTTTCCTCCTTGTTTAAAAACAAAGGGTTGTTTCAAACTCACAAGAACCAGCCTCAACCTAAGAGCTCAGTTATGCTTAAGTGTATATACAGTTGTCATTGCTCCAGCTGTAGCCACAACAGCCTTAAGAGGGAAAAAGTCTCTGGCACCACTCCAGTACAGCGCATATATGGGGCCTAAGAATTCAGCTTCAAATGCCTTAAACAGGCACTTAATGCAACAGTTTATAGCATAACTGCAGCTTTTCCCCCGGCTTCTCTGTACACAGTAACTTTGTGTTGCAGAAACGCAGAAAACCCCAAAGATTCCTAAATGCATCTCCGAGGCACAGCAGCTACTCCTATTGAACACGCCAATGTACCTTGCTGAGGACACAGTCACACAGCATGCCATTCCTTGGGACCGCTCTGCTCCTTCTGGAGACGTCCCATCACCACAACAGGTGGTTAGTGGAAGGGATGGCAGCAGGGGGATAAACGTACCAGAGGTCCAGCTTGTTCGCTGCAAGGCTGATCCTTTAGTTTATTTTCTTCCTCCACGTCTCCAAGATAACCATCTACAAGTTCCCTGAAGATCTCCAGGCGCGTGTCAGCATCTTCTTCAAGCCGTTCTCGTTCGTAAGAAAGGCACTCACTAGAGTAGGGAAACAAGTCAGATACAAGCTAGCTAGCAGGAGCTGCTAAGAAGTTATTAGTACAGCTGCTATAAACAAAGATGGGTTTTTCTTTATTCTGGCACAATAGAACAATACACAAATGGTGTTGCTACACCAAAGCAGAAGTGTATTTCCTGCACACACACTCCTGAAGAATGAGGGGGAGACATACACACACAGGTTATGGCTGACACTTAACTACAAGCATTGTTTCTAAGCTTCTGGAGCCAGAACACCCATCCGAAGTACCACTAAGGCTGCAGGAACCAAAGGATTTGCAAGTGTCACTCTTTCTACAGACATCCTATCAAAGCTCCTCTGTCAGGGAGAGCTCTGCAGGAACACTGCTGACAGATTACACACCCCCCTCCATCCCCCCCAGATCAAAGCCTTTCCTACACAGTATTTTTCCTGAACTCATAGTCCAAACACAAACTGATCTATTACCAGAGGCAGGAAGTCTGGCAGAAGAGTGTGGTCTCTTATAGCCAAGGGACAGAGTTAAGAAATAAGTGAATTGAATTTCTTTTTTTTTAATCAGTAACATTAAAAACCACTCAAAGCTAACTTACTTGAAATATATTTCCTGCTCAGCAAAATATTGGGCAAATTCCTGCGTCACCTCTGCACGAATTTGTAGCTCCAGCAGTAACTTCTTCTTCTTTTCAGCAAGAAGTTTGTTCTTCAACTCTTCTGTGAGACTCAGCAGCATCTGGAATTACCATTAGGATTAAGTTTTTCATAAAGAAATGGTTTCCCAGAAGTGAGATTTTCCTCATTCCTCAAACACTACAACACCACTTTACTCGTCCACCTGACAAAAGCCCTTCCACTTCTTTCATTAGCTGATTCATAAACAGAAGATTTGTGAGGAGCTCAGAAGATCTCTTTGGTCCTAACGCAGCAGTTTATAAGTTTGCACAGAGCAGGCATTTGTAAAGAACATCCATTTGATGACCAGAATTGCTGAAGTTGTCTTAAACAGGCTTAAGCTCCACAGGATTTGGCTCTTGTTTTCCAGAGGCTCATTTTGGGGGCAATATTAATGAAACCTCCACAAACCAGTTTCTAGTCCTCCGTTCCCTCCTCGTCTTCCCTAGAAGCGACTACATTTGCTTAAGGAACAGTTTTCAGCGTTTCCTTGTGCAGAGAATACAGAGGAACAGTCTGTATTGCTAAAAGCAGGTAATACTTGCTGTGCATTGACCATGGGCTCCAAAGGGAGAGAAAGCCCAATCTGCAATTCTTACTGCTTAGTCTGTATTTAGACACATTATAGAGTTTGCCCACAACAGGCACCACACCATGAGTAATCCCACTTTTAGTTCTTAATGCTGGATTTAGATAGAATAAGGGTGATCAGGAAAAAAGAAAAAAGGTGGGAGATGGGGAAAACCAGAATAAGACCTTGCTTCAAGACTCCGTGCTACGCTAATTCTTAACACAGCCCTGGCACATACCATGTACTCTTTTTTCCCAATAAGAACTGTATTTTCTAGGTATTTCTGCACTGCTTCTTCTCTTGACATATGCTGTTCCTCCCCGTCATTGTCATCTTCGATCACATCTGAAGTGCTCAGGCTTGGACAATAATCCCAAGCCAGAGTTGACCTATAGATGAATCCTGTATGTTTTATAATTGACAAACGTTGTATCAATAGGTATTGTACTAAAATTATAACAAACCACCTGTCCGGATGTAACAGGTGGGAATATTGAAACCTGAACAATAAGTCTTGAACCGAAATGACTAACTCCGTATGTAGTCAGTAGTGAGATATGTATAGAAAATGTGACTTAAACATCACAAAACATGTATCCTTCTTTGTGTGTGTAAACAAGGTAACAGGGCCACAGAGACAGTTGTCTGGCCCTTGCTCATAAATCACCTAGATAAGCTGGGAAAAATCCCTTAGTTTTTTCCCTGAGCCCTGGCCAGGCTCTGGAAAATCTAACGTGAGACTGACTCCAGATATTTCCGCTCAAAACAAAGGTGCCAGCTCTTCTGGCTTACTGATTTCAGGTATATAAGGCTGGGCCCGCTCACAGCGACTTTGGAAGCCTCACCTACGGGTGGACGCCCCGCGTAGGATTTCCCACTTGCAGGGAAAGGTTCTCCAAATCCTCGCTGTAACCGGGGCTGCCCAGCGCCTGCGGGGCTGGATGATGGTAACGTATGCAAGTGGTGATGGGTCTTTCTTAACCACTACTCTCTCTCTTGTAGTAATGATGTGATGCATTACCCTGGATTTTCCTATTTGTTTAAGCGTGCTGCTCTGTCTTTTCTTACTGTATGTTTTCTGTATTATTCTGATATATTATTTAGTTATTTCTAGTAAATACACCTGCTCTTTTCACTCTGGTGTCTGCGTTTAATTGATATCCCTGATCAGCAAAACAACATCTTCTAAGCTCCTGTCCCATGGGGCAGTAACTCTTTTCCTTGAGATGGGCATTTTAGTGTGACTAAGTAGTGAGGATGTTGTTGCTGATTTCTGGCCAAACGACTGGTCCTGGACAAGAACAGATGTGTCCATAGCTAAAACCTACCCAGAAAACAAAGAATAAAGTCTTCAGTACTTTTTAATCCTCTACTGGCACTTCCAAGACAGACCTGTTGCACTTCCCTAGAGGTCTCTGAGCACAGCACTCCCCCAGTCTATCCTCAGGATGGTTTGGGGAACTCCAGGTGTAGTTTACACATTATTCTTAACCTGGTGAATCTAGAGAGTCTGGAAATTTTTTCTTATTGGTGTTTTGCTAATTCAGGATTCCGTATCTTGGGGCTTCCTAGGTCACCTCTCAGAAACAGAGGGAAATGTAGAACACTTGTTCACTTAAGAAATTAAGTGAACAGGCTGTATCACAGTTGAAATAAAGCCTAGGTTTTAGGAAGAGAAGGAAAACTTCCTTCTGCTGAACTCTTTTAAAAACAAAAAGTAAAACAAATCCCTACAGACAGAGGTTAATGCACACACACTCCATTCCCACTCTCAGTTTTGGTTGTTTGGGTTTTTTAGGCACAGAACTGCAAAGAAGTGCAACTCGTCTACCAAAACCAGTATGCTTAAGAGAAGAAACATGGATTAAAAACCAGGTGAGATTTGGGTTGGGTTTTTAATGTTTTGTCAAGAGCATATGTCATATAAAGCTGGGATTCCATAGAGCGATTCCTGAAATAGTTAAATTCGTGTGTAACCAAACCTTCCAGGTTTAAGCTTTACACACATAAAACACCCACCCAAACCTCTCTCTGCTGAAGTAGGTGCCAACTTCGAAAACTGTTGCTATAAGAACAATACTTCAGCTTATGAATTTAGTGGCAAAACTACAGGGACACATACATGATGGTTTTTCTGAAGCCCTTAGAGACTGCTAGAGCTAGATAGAACATACGCCTGTGCTTTTGGGGTGAAGTCGTGAAGAATTCTGCTGCCACCTGCCTTCCACACTGGAGAATTCCAGTTAACTAACTCGGATAAAAACCACGGGAACGGACAGATTCCAGCCCACAACAGCCACACCACTGGATTATAACCCAGCATACCACTAGGGAGAGGCTTAATTCTTTCCACTACAAATAAAAAATGCACTGCGATCCTTTCTAGTTCCAATTCCTAGCCTATGCTCAGTTTTCTCACATTCTTGCATTCATTTCAGAACTAAAGACACCAGGAAAAAGGTATGCTTACACAAAATCCAATCCCCGTAACTCTCATTGGACTGAACAGCTTTAGAATTCCAGGCACTGAAGTGGATTTCTGGACTGCTCAACAGGGATCTCTTTAAGAATAAAGCCCAGCAGAAACCTGTCTGAATTCAAATCTTTACAAGTCCAACAGCTTTGGAGCTCTGCTGTTCCAAAGCCACTTTTGCTTCCTTTGAGGTTATTTGCACAGACTGGAAGAGGGGAACAACCTCAAAATCACTCATTTCTTTCAAGTATCCTGACAGAGAGTAAATTGTCCAAAGGAGCAGAGCTACCAGCATCCCCGCAGGTGGCGAGACTATTTGCATTCCGTCCTTACTAAGCACCAGTAACCCCAGAGGATAAATGATCAGGTGCCCAAGCTAGAGAAAAAAGCTCCGTGTTTACATCCTATCAATATTCAGCCACAAGGCAGAAATCCACAGACCATCAGCAATATTGCTCACTTTGCTGCTCATCTGGCAGCACAGACACATCCATACTGAAATACAGAGAGTTGCTTCCCACTGGAAAAGGGAGAGCCCTGAGCTCTCTAAAGGTGCATGGACCCATCAGCACAGAAAGAAGTGCTCCTCTACCTCCTTCGCTTGGCCAAGTATTGGGCTGTCAGCAGTCACAGCGCTCGCTGCGCTGCCCAAGGCAGAGCCTCTGTAACACCTGGTTGCACTCAAACACCCAGCTAGGAACCAAGGAACATATTAAGTTAAAGGACAGCTGGATTACATTGGTTTCTCCTCATCTACTCATAACTTCTTGTTTATTGTAATGCCGCTTGTAATTCAACCTCCCACGAACAAGGTAACAGTCACTGGCAAACAACGAACAGCCCCAAGAAGCTGTTGCATCCTGCACTGCAGTCCCTTGCCATGGACTGAACACAGACTGCCATGTACTGCCAGAAAGGAAAGGCTGTGTTGGCAATACTGGGAATAACAGGAGAGGAAACCACGGCACCCCGCAGGCAACATTCTGCCCTGACAGTTCTGATCACATCGTTAAGTCCTAGAAAAACAGAAACCATGAAAAAGTCCCCGGAGTCTGAAAAGACACGAATGAAAAATTCTTGAAAACCCACACAATACAGCCCAAACTAGTCAGGCGTGGGGGACTGTACACTTTGGGAATGTTGGGTTCTGTTATTTACCTGTTCTTTATTAGGACAGAGCACCCCATCATCGCCCCAGATTAATGCTGACTGAAAACACTGGCAGTGGGCTTTAGTTCTGATCTACCCAACAGAAGATCACTTAGAAGACAATGTCGCTGCAATAAAGATCAACTTCAACGGCACAAGACTCATTGTCCCTCTACTACTTCTGAGTATAAAATCAGCATTACAGCCTCTAGAACTGCCATTTCATTGTAGGAGAAATTGTTCCCGCGTAAATCAAATCACCTTATTTGTTAAAATGCTTTGAAAAATAATTAAGGAATGACACCTTCTGACCAGAAAGGATATTGAGCTTTAACAGTACAGAAACAGCACATCAGGAGACAAGGTCTCCTAGGATATTACTGATCAACTCAGAAACCTGAGACAAGACAGAAATACTTGGAAGGACTCAAATATGTTTTAATTATTTATGCTCTGCCTGTAATAACTGAAACAGACTCAAATACTATTCCTTATTTGAAGACAAGGCATATAAGATGTATATGACCTTTACAATAATGATAAAAACCCCAAATATGAGTCTGGACTTACACACTTTTCCCATTCTGACATCTAGAACACATTTTCTTAACTCCCCCCTCCTCCCTCTAGATACTTGGAGGAAAAAAAGAAGTCACACACACCTGGCTGAAATTATTACAGCCTTACAAAGCAATACACTCTATGTTTATGTAAACTCTGGCAGTGACTGTCACCTGGCAGTTTAGGATATTTGTAACCATTCTATGATTAAGCTGCTCCAAGCTGGCAATTAGCCTCATTCACAGAAGGCTGATGCTCCCAATCAAGTATCAGTGCAGTGCCACACAACTCAGTCCAATCCTATCTATCTCCTCCAAATTAAAAACACACTGAAGATGCTTTTCCTCTTCTCTGTAAAATTCTGATTATTCTTACTGATGAAAAGACTAAGCTCATTAAAAAATATCCAAACAATGCAAACATTAAAGCTTTCTTACCTGCCTCGTGTTTGAGCTTGAAGAAACCAAAGACACATCAGGAGAGAGATCTGTTTTAAAATCTTCCACGCTTCCTGGTGCCGTTCTCTGAAGTGGCTCAGCACCAGCAATACAGGATGGTCTGAAAAAGTCCTCCTTATCCAAATTCGGTTCCATCCTGCGAGATAAAATACAGCCCTTTTTTTGCTTTCTGATCACATGCCATAAAGCTTCTGAAGTCTCTCATACAAGACAAGTCAATCTGAAACTGAGAGCTGCAGTTTCTCTAAGGAGAAAGCTTTCTTTATCCTACTCAAAATTTACACAGCAAGTTCCTGATAGCTGGGAGAGGCTCTGCAGTGGGGTTCACATCATGATGAAACGAGACCAGCCATTCTTCTTCCAATGCAAAGCAACTGTTTACCAGGGAAAAACCCTTACACATATACCACAACCTTGCTAAAACCCGTGTCTGACAAGGAAGAGAGAATTAAAAAAAAAACCCACACCAAACAATCATATTGTTCTGCATCCGCTTCTCCATCATCCCATTATAGCGGCCATTTAGAATAAAAGTTCATTGCAAGAGTAACCCAAACTTCATGGTTATCTCCGCAGGACCTGATAAATAATTGGTATTATAAGTGTAACACAAAGTAGCTGAATACGTGACAGAGTCCAGAAAAATTCTGAAGACTAGCAGATACTTTTAGCTCTTAAGGGGACACCAGAAAATGAGAAGACCTCATGCCAGAGTGCAAGTTAAAGAACTGCTTTTTAGTGATTTTTTCAGTTGTTTTACAGATCAGCAATTCATTTATTCATCCAAAATTTAATGATTTTTGTGCATCTCAGAATCTGGGCAGTGAAAATTTGCTATAGGAAATGGAAGTAAATTGATCCAGTGTTGATAGTAGACAGGTAGATTTCAAAATAATCTTTAAAAAGTGCATTTTATTTCAAAACATTAGCATTTTTGTCTGCCCTTCACTCTCCAGTTGCTTTTTCCTGTGATGTTACAGACGTGGCTTGGCAGCTTTTGCTCTGGATTAAGTTTAACTCCTTGGGCTCGCAGACTACGACAGCAGCTCCCTGGGCTCGTAGACTCCCAGACTGTGGCAGCAAGCACCCCAGCAGCTGGACACCTACCACGTGGCCTCCTGCAGTTTTGAAGCTTTGGCCAGGATGAGTCAATGGTCTCTAATACTACATTCCCATGTCTGTGCTACAGCCATGCAGACACATTTTGTCTCTAAACACTGACGGGGAACACCCGGTGTTCATTAAAGCAGCAGACAGAGCAGGGCTGGTTCAAAGCCCTTTTGCTCCGGAAAAGCCTTGCCTGTTAAGCAGCCGTAATATTTCTGTTCCCCCCAGCAAAGAACCTGAAGGACACCAGCACTTTGGGGTCAGAACAGTTAACAGCTCAGCCTTCCCACCCAGCTTGTAAAAGGCGGATCCAGGACTTCGTGAAGCCAGACAAACTTCACAAGATGCAAACGAGGTAAAGCGATACATAAACGAGGCGGCAACGTTTAGTTTGATCTACAGGTCTTATTTTTGCCAGACACTACATGAAAACCAGGAACAGCTTGGCCTGAAATACTGCCAAAGCTCGAACAAACACTGAGCTGGGAATAAGCTGCTACTGGAAAGCAACATACCTGTGCTGTGCCGGTCCAGGAGTGTTATTCATCAGCTGCACAAGTCCCGGGGCAAAACTCTTACCAGACCTTGGCAGGAGACATAGCTGTTAGGCAACTGGCAGTTTATATTTTGTCTGAAATACGAGCTTATTTTAGAGTGTGATTGCTCAAGATTACGCCCTCACTCTGGGCTTTCTTACCCAAGGGGCCAAAGGCCAACACGAAGCTCTGCGAGCCAAGCTGGAATTCAAAGCATTCCTGCGAGCCCCGCACTCCGAGAAGTCAGGTCCCACCACTAACACAGGTCCCAGACAAGGTGCGACTGTCCGTCTGTCTGCACACTGTGTCGGTCACACAGCACCGTCATTCCCTGGGATGTGCTGGGGGAAACGGGCACACTGCCTGCCTGGGGCCACTCCAACGGACTTGTGTGCGGGGAGATGTCCCTGTAATTCTGCTCACGGTGCCAGCAGAGTTCGGAGCTGCAGACACCTTCCGAGGGGGATCCCGACTGGCACACCAAGCCAAGCGTGTCACCGCACACACACAGCCTGCAGCGCTGCCAGGCAGCACAGGGGCTGGAAAGGCTCCAAACCTCACAGCCGGCAGCTTATAAAACCACAACGCATCAGCGCTTACACTGCAAGAGATTCAAAGGAAAAACCTTCCCTCAGCGCAAGGCTCCGCAGGTTTCCCGCTCTCACGGCCGCCGCCGCACGGCCTTGCCATGGCCCCGGCCGCTCCCCGCCACTCGCAGCCCCACAGCAGCACCGAAAAGTTTCCCCCCCCGGCCCCCCACAGCCTTTCCCCCCCGTAACGCCGGGAGTAACCGCGGCCGCAGCGGGGAGAGGCGGGGGAAGAGGCCTCAGCCCCGCCCGCCACGCAGAGCCCCCAGCCCCGCTCCCAGCGCCGCCACCCCCAGGCCGCAACCGCCGCCTCCTTCCCTCCTCCAGCGAGGGGCCGGCAGCCCCGCAACGCCCTCCCGGAGAGCCCCCGCCAGGCCGGGCCAGCCCCGGCACCCACCTCCGCCAGGCGAGGGCCGAGCTGCCGCCGAGCTGCCGCCGAGCTGCCGCCGCTCCCCGACGGAACCAACGGGCCCGGCCGCGGCTTCTCCCCATCGGAGCAACGGCGGAGCGCGGCGAGAGGGGGCGGGAAAGGGGGGGAGTAAGGGAGAGGGGGAGGAAGGGGGCGGAAGGGAGGGGGGGAAGGGATGGGAAGGGGGGGGGAAGGCAGAGGGGGAAGGGGGGGGAAGGCGGGGGAAGGGAGGGGGGAGAAGGGAGGGCTTAAGGGGGGGGAAGGGAGAAGGGGGGCTAACAAAAATCCCCTCAAGAATTCCTCAGTTTTAGAGCCGTTTTGTCCCGTTTGGTTCACACATTTCTCACGTTATTAGATAGTTATGGGCGGCTGTTGGTCTTCCAGCCCTGCAATTTAAAGGGTGAAAGAGCATTAAAACACATTTTCAACAGGTGTCTGCCTAAGGCTCTGCACACTCCAAAAAAGTATGGGTTTTTCCCCGTTCTGGAAAGGAAGGAGGGAGAAATACTGAACTCCTAGATGTGGTGCTTCCCTTCTGATCCGTGCGATAGGTGAATATACCTAAACCAGCAGCATCTGGTTTTTTGCAAGGAATGCTCTTCATATTCTCAAGTTACTCGATTAAGCTGTACTGTGTTCGCTTTATTTTCAGAGGGGAGAAATTGAACAAGACCCAGTGTGACCTTCCTGTGATAGAGCACCAGGGTAAACATGGACTGGAGCTGGGAACAGCAGTGGCAGAGTGCCGGCACCCCTGGAACATCGATCTGCCAGCAGCTGGGCCACAAGTCTGTTCCTTCACTCCTGGCTTTGGTTAATAGAGTTTGTGTAAACGGAGAAGACGTGTACGTGCTCCTCATTGCTACTTCTCTCCAAAATAGGACCAAAGCTTTGTATCCGCACGGCTTTGAATTAGAATTACCCCGCTGGCGCTCTGTGAGATCCTTTTTTGGTTCTCGGGTAATGGATTTACCTGTGGACTGCCCCTGTTCGTGCTTATTTGAGCTTAGTCTCAGAGCAGGGACATAGGGGTCTGCGGAATGAGGGAGGAGGAGTCTCAGAAGTCCAGGCCAGGTTGCCTGTGATAACATGCCCGAAAGGGTGGTGTGGTTTGGGTTGGGTTTGGGGGGTTTTTCAGTTCCATTGGTTTTGAAACTGTAAGGGCTGGAGCACGGCGTGTTTGATGCTGTGGCAGAGTATCTTAACCACAGGGCAGTCATCAGTTTGCTGAAGCTGACTTGTAGAGTTAGAGGATCGCAGCCTGGCTCTCGGGGTTTATAAACAAATAAAGAGAGGTGATAACAAGCTGGGAGTCTGACGTGCAGGCGGGGATGGAATAATCCAGGAAGAGTTTGCTGTGCAAGTGTGTCATATGCAGTGAGTCAGTGTAGCAGACTTGTTCACTCTTCCGAGTCCGTTTGTGTCCTGGATTTCTTCAGCGTACGATGTGTTTGCAGTCCTCTTCCCACCAGATTGCTAGGGAAATACGTGGGAAAATATTTTAAAATAAGCAAGTAGTTTCCACCTACTCCTGTTCAGAAAAGAAAACAGAAATACTGAAAGCACTGTAAGCATCCTCAATTTTGTCTTTTGCTTGAGTAACTGATGTTGTTCTTCTGACAACCCCTATACAGGTTACCAGATGGATTTGTAAAAATATTTGCATCTAAAAGATTACTGAGGCTTTTAAGTGCTCACTTTGTAGAACTTCAGAGTAATTGATCTTATTGTAACACAGGACAACACTGTAACCACCATGAAAAGAAAATGCGCAGAAGAGAACTCTAAGGAAGTGATTGAAAGCAGCCAATTCAAGGCTTGTGAGGAGACTGTGTTGGAAGTGGGGAGAAAACGTTGCTCTGAAAGTAAGCCTGTTGGGGAAAAAGAGGCACCCGCAGAGAAAGGTAAAATCTCTACCATCACTCAACAGGGGCCCTTCCAAAAAACCTTAATTACTACTCCAGAACAGAAGGGAAAAGCTGTGAAGTGTAAACATGATGTTGTGAGGAGAAAATCTACCATGTTGAACTGTAAATCAGAGTAACTGCTGTGTAAATACCATCTTTTGCAGAAGGTCCTACACTGCTCACTCCTAAATGCTTAAAAGAAAAGTTAGTTTTTAGACTCTGCTTTCTGCTGCATCTCTCATCTGTTGATGCTCTTGCAGACTCCGCTGTAGTTCTTAATCAATTTCTTAACAGTTGTTTTGGTACTAAACTTGCTGTTGCTGGACTTCTGGGAAAGGAGCATCCCCTGCTCAAGTTTCTGACACCCCTACGCAAGCGTCAGAGGTGTCAGTGAGTTACTGATTGTTCAGTCCTACAGCACGTGCTGTGAAACTTGGTGTTTCGTGCTGTGTGCTGCTGTGAACTCAGCAGCTTTGGGCAAGGTGGCAGTGCTGGCAAAGGAGAAAAGCTTTTCACTTGAGTGGAAGTAAAATTATTTTAAGTCCACAGGTACATATTTTGTGCGCTTCCAATCTTTTTGCTTCCCTGGCTTTATCTGTGAGCTCACCAGTCTTTCTAGAATGAGGTGAATGAACCAGCTACAGCTGAAGACCTTCAATATTTATGCTGCTTTGCTACATGATTGTGGTTGTCAGTACAGAGCATCTCGATCACCTCTAAATCCTCTTATGAATGATCATACCCTTCTCACTAGAGCTGTTGGGCAAAACTCTGCTACGTTTTGTATCTTGGCACCTTAGATGGCAAAATATGTCTTAAGACATCTCGGCACCTCTCCCTTTTAGTGAAGTATGTAAAATTCATGTCCAGCGTGAGGAGTTTGTAGTATTTTGTCTGATACGTTTTCTTGAGACCACACAACCAGGCTTTCAGAGCAAACCATCTCCCAGTGCTGAATTTTTAATCTTGTAGTATTTAGAAGCATGGCTTTCCAAGCCAAAGTAAAGCTGCTGTTTCCTCTGCCCTAGCAGGAACACTTGATACATCTCATTAGAACAGAAAAGAAAAGGTACAGAAAAGCAGGAGGAACAAAGTGTCCTGTGGAATTTGATCCCTCCTAAAAATAATCAAAACCCCAAACCTGAATGGAGATGGAAACCACCATTGCTAATGCTTCGGTATGACTCTTTGTTAGTGACTCTATAAAACCCGTTGGGTCTGTTCAGAGGATGTCTCCGTGCAGTACACAGGTACCCGTGTGCTTAGTGCTCCCAACGCGAGATGGCTGCCAAACTCCACCTTACTGTAGCTGCAGCACTCACAGAAATCTGTAGTATCACTTTGGAGTGCAGAGCTGGGATGGCCTAATCCTGCAGTGATAGTCAGGCTTGGGTTTAATACTAAACATACCTGCATGTTACTAAATGGACCCAGCTGGATTCTGAAACGTTTGTGTAAAGTACGGCTGGAGTCAGTTCTGAAGGTGGTGAAATGCATATGATTTTACTGCAGGGCAAACCAGTCTTAAGCTAATAAAATGTTTATGGAAATTTGGGATCGTGATGGGATGTTGTAGATCTCTCCGGGAGAACCTTACATGCGACACATTAGGTGTGGGCGTAAGTAGTTCTCCTTGTATCTAGTTTAGAAACCAACTGAAAAAGGAGAAGGAAGTCCCAAACACTAAGCAAAAACCTTGTGCTGGATTTTTAGCTTAATTTTTAAAGTAAGGGCATATTGAGTATGAATGAAAATTCTCAGGAAAGTGTACAATGCCATTGCTTTTCTGAATGTAAAATGGGGGATGGGCTGTATTAAAAGGGTTGTTGGACCAGTGGAAGTGGAAACCAGACATAACTGTGACCGTTATCCAGCTCACAGGTATTACTGCGTATTAGTAAAACTAGCTAGATTTTTCTGTAGTGGGGCAGAGCAGAAGGCTGGAGTAGAGCCATGGCAAAATGTTCTTTAAGGCTCCTGAGCACCCCTTGCTGCAAACCACGTCTGTAAGCCGAAGAGGCACCTACTGCATTTTAAACTGCTCCGAGGGGCTTTACTGCAAGACTTCACAATGCCATGTGATATAAGGGTGTGGCTTTCAGCTGGTGACCATTTTCCATATAGTAATTGCTGTTTGGCAGTGCGAGTGACTTGTACTGTTGATGTTCATCATCCTGAGCTGTTGTTGTGGTTTGTTTGGTTTGGGTTCTTTTTGAGGAGGTGTGCAGGAGAGTTGGGAAGATGACTCTGGACCAAAAGAGAACTGAATATGTGAAAGCAAATCATACTGAGAACTATGCAGAAACACTAGCACTGAGGGAAAGAGCTGAAACCTGGGAAGGTCAGCTGGCTGCACCTGAAGAACAGCGCAGAAGGGAAAAAACCAAAAGAGAAGAGTTCAGTGGGCAAATAAAAACCTTGAATCTCCAGCTCTCTGCTCTGAAGAAAGGGCTTCTGGCTGAGGTGCAGAACTCCAGCAGTGTCGAGCTGACCATCAGGAGATTGTTTCTGAACTGGACAAACAGAAACTATCAATAGGGAACAAGAAGAAAAGGTGATTCAGCTAAATAGCGAAGTAGAAGGTGCTAAACAAAATATAATTTATAAAGTGCCACTAATTCAAACAATGCAGTCCAAAGCAGGTGAGTTGTATAAATGACACTTGGAGTCTTACGCTACGGATATTGATTCCGTTGATCTAAAGGATTCCTGAGACTCTCAGAAAGATGAGCTGGAGAGAGCTGAACTGAGTCCTGTGTGCATGGAGCCCCAGACTGCTTCCACAGCAGCTCTGGGACAGGAGAGCTCCTTTCACTGCAGTGTTGGAAGCATTTGGGAAGGATGCCAAAACATTGTTAAGGCTTCTCACAAACAAGTCAGCAGATTCAAGAACTACTTCGACGAGTTGAAGACGTAAAGAAGGGACTTGATGATGCTGAGGATTGCAATAAACAACTAAAAATAAAGTTAAATGAGACTGCAAATCAAGATCATCAGTCCACCAAGGAAGAAGATCTTATGAACCAGTTACAAGAGCACATCCAGAAGAAACCCCAGGATTTTGGAAAACAGGCTGCAGAGGATCACAGAGTAATTGCACCGTTTGAAGAGGAAGTTACCGGCTCCGAGGGAGAAACAAGAGAGCTTGAATGGCTCTTGGAGGCTTTTAGAGCTAAAGCTGAGAGCATAGCAAAGTTAGAAGAAGTAGCTAAAGACAAAGAATCTATTCTTTTGAATCTGGAAAGGAATACAGTAGCTCTGCAAGAGGAACGTGCCAATTCAGACAAAAACCTGAAGGAATTAAATGATCAGGAAGCAAATCTAAAGGAGGGGGTTGTGTCCTTGGTGAACAGCTTGGAGAACATGAAACACACTCTTCAAGGAAAAGAGAAGAATGAGGATGAGCAAATACAATCTCTAGAATTGTAAGTAAATAACGAGAGAATTCCTAGCCCTTTGAGAACAGACTCAAGTTAGAACTACCTTCTGTGAACATCCGTTTATTTTGACATCACACACTTGCATGTTTGTCAACTTTACCAACCAAACTGCTTAAGAACTTTTAGTGCCCTACTGGATTTCTGTCTTTGCATATTTTGCTAGCTCTGTTTTCCTCACCTGTTTGTGTATTCTTTCAGAAATATGGCTCTAAATCCTGCAGAACTGTCGTAGGGGGAAACAGGAAAGGATGAATTATTTGGGGATTTCTAATAGCATTATGGTACATACCCTTTTTGGAGGAAATGGCATAGTTTAATGTTTATCCTGTAACTCGTATAAAAGCTGGCAATGTTTTCTTTAGAAAGGACTGGATGGTAAAAAGGGGAAGAAGAAAGGGAAAAAAAAGCCTAGTAATGAAACAGTAATCAGGTGGGTTTGGTAATAGCTGTTCTAGGGGAGCACAGTGTAGTGTAGGAACGTGAAGGTAATGGGTGTGGGAGAGTAGAACTTCCCCAGCCCCCTCGACTTTTTAAACCTTTAAGAAATAAGAGATTAAATGTATCTGAGAGATTATATTTGCTATGTGGCAAGAAACTGCAATCCTGTAAAAATGGCTTTAAGATGCTGTGTAGCCCTTCTGACTGGGGTTTCTTCAGTTCCAACATCTGCGGGCGCCTGCATGTGCTCTAAAATACAATTTGGCGTGAAGGTCTGGGGCACTTGGAAAGGTTTTCCTTTTGTGAGACCTTATTTTGTACTGTTAATTACAGAGTTTAAGAAATCTTCTATTAGGTAATTGCGAAGTGAAAATCCAAGATGACTTACTGTAAGCTTTTTAAAAGAAATACGACCACTGAAAAATAAACCCATTAAACTTCTTAATGACTTCGTAGCACTTCATAACAACGGGACTTGTTACAATGTTGTTGGTTTTTCTACTTTCTTTTGATTTTTATTTATTTTGATCCTTACAAGGTCTGGGATGTAAATGTCAAGTTTATACTTAATTGATATTAACCTTGTCCCTTTTGTTACTGTGTAAGGACACCTCATGATAGAAACGGTTACTCTACTGTGCTTAAAAACAAGAATTTTAAAAAATTGCACGGTTCAAGAGTGAATCTGAGCGGTTTGTTACTTGAGGATCATATAATAAGTAGCTGAAGTCCCAAAGTAAAATTACAACGCTTGTCATTTAGCTGATAGATCTGGGATTCTGTTCACGCATAAAACCGGCCATCAAAGAGCCTGAGTTAATGTGTAAAAGCTGCTTCTTTGAGACGTGTAACACTCATGTTATTTCTGTCTCTTCATTTCTAACACAAGGCTACGTAAAGATCTTTCTGAGAGCTCTGCCCTCGTACAGAGCTTGGAAAAAGGTTTGCAGAGGAAAGAGGAAGAACATGGAGAGAAACAAATTCAGCAAGTACAAAACCAGGTTTGTAACCCCAGGCCAAATGTTCCTTCTGCAAGTGTGTGTGGGGTTCTGTTGGTAAAAGCTGTTTTCACAAGTCTCAAGCCCCAGCTGTTAGAAGTGGTTCATAACAAGGCTGCGTTCAGCGATCCATTTAGAGTGAGAGTGAGTCTGAAGTTCCATTGCCATTGAGCTGTGAGCTAAAGCCCGGAGGTCAAAACAGGGGTTAGTGCTGACATTGAAGGGGGGAGTAAATTGTATTAATACCCTTGAAAAAGGCTTGTCAGAAGTCGGCTTGTTCCCTAGGAAGGATGTACAGTACAGTGCACTTCTAGCCCCTGGAATTTAGCAAAGATGCTTGCAAAAATGTGATCCTTGATGAAAGTATGTTTTTACTTGGATAACTTGCAGAGATTGTAAAAGGCTGATAGCTAAAGGTTAGCTTTGCTTGTGCATCGTTACAGGTGTGCAGAGTGCAATCCGAGGAGAAATCCCTGAGGAACAAAGGTAATGAACTTCAGAAAATTAAAACCCAGTTGAGTAAAGAATTAGAGATCAAACAGCGCACAGTCCTGCAATTTAAAAAGGTATTCTATTCTTTTAAATTTTACTTGCTTTTAATTTTTTTAGCTAATCCAGTAATGAGGCAAATGTTCCAACCAACAGGAGAAAGCTTACAGAAATTGGGGTAAAAACAGGAGTAGCCAGCTGAAGTTAGTCTTAACGGATGAATGAAAGATGTTTACAGAACTTCTCACTGCAGGACCTTGGCAAATTGTTTTAAATAGAGTAATCTGCCTAGTAAATACATACTTAATACCTGCAGGCACCCTGATTCTGATGAGTGACACTTAGATATGTCAGAGTAATGTCTTCTAAACACTGTTTTAGTCAGCTTGAATGCTCCTTTCACTATATGAAAACCTTTTAATTCTCAACTGTTTGTCTTTAAATACTTCATTTAATACTTATTGAGGCTCTGAATGAAAAGCTACTAATATGTATCATGTATGTTTGTTTCTTTCAACATGTTTTTGACATGTTTTCTTGCAACAAGTCAGTTCTTATGGGAAAGACACTGGATTTGTGACATAAATTGTGAGCTCACTGTATAATTGAGCAGGAAGGGAACATGGGATGTGAGAAAGACATCTGTTTATACAAAAACCATTTGATCCTAATAAAAAAAATAGTAAGAGAAGTTACTAAAAAAACCAAACACTTCCCTAGCACTGCTATTTAAAAATTACCCCATCAGGACAGGTTCTCAGTAATTCCCCAGATCTACCACTGAGTACCTAGTACTCCAGGCTGCTTTATTCCAACCGCATCACTGGGTTATGTTTCTTCCCGCTAAAATCAACAGGAGCTTTGTCACTGTCCTGGGGGGGGTGGGGAGTCCCATTATACCCCTGGACTGTACAGGGTGGTCCTGGGGGAGGTGGGGGGGGTCCCCATTATACCCCTGGGCTGTATGGGGGGGTCCTTGGGAGGGGTTTTGGGGGTCCCCGACAGACCCTGGAGGGGGTGTGGGGGTATCCTATTTCCACACACCCTGCTTTTAGGAGGTCCAGGGAGGCTTCCTATTTCCCCCAAAATATGATTGGAGGGGTCCCCATTTCCCCTCGGGGCGGGGGGAGGTGTCTTATTTTTCCCTCCAGTTTGGGGGAGTTTGTGTTCCCTTTCTTCCCATATTGGGTGCTGGAGGGGGCCCATTTCCCCCTCCCAAGTTGGGGGGGTGCAAGGGGGGTTACCCCTTTCCCACCCAATTTGGGGTGCTCAGGAGTGTTCCTATTTCCCTGAGTTTTGGGGTGTTCACAGATGTTGTCCCCCTTCCCCTCCTGTTGAGGGGGGGTGCATGGCACCTTGCCTTCCTCTCCTATGGGTGGCCTGGGGGGGGGTCCTCACTAGCCCCCCCCGCGCCCCCAGGCCTGGAGGGGGAACCCCTCTTGCAGGAGCTGGCTCGCCGGTACGTGGCTGCCATGGGTGACATGGAGGGGCGCAAGCCAGGGCCCACCAGCATCCTGGGTGAGTGGGGGGGGGGGACAGTCTGGGGGGGGGTTGGGGGGTGCCAGGGGGGTCTCACCCCCCACACACCCCCCCACAGGCACCTCGCAGCTGCGGCCGGGGGAGCCCGAGCGGGGCCGCCATGCGCAGCCTGGCCATCGGCCTCAGGTGGGGACAGGGACACGGGGGGGGGACAGTGGCGGTGGGGGGGACATGGGGGGACACATGGGGATGGGGGGTGGGGGTATCAGAGCTGGGGGGGCATGGAATGGGAGGGGGATGTGGGGGTGTTGTAGCTGGAGGGGACAGGGATGGGGACACTGGGCTGTCAGATCTGGGGGGGCGGGAGGGGGACGGGGGGTGTCACAGGTGGAGGGATGGGGACATGAGGGGATGGGGACATGGGGTGACAGGGACATGGGGGTGTCAGAGGCGGGGGGATGGGGACACAGAGGGGGATGGGGACATGGGGGTGTCAGAGCTGGAGGGATGGGGACATGGAGGGGACAGGGGTGGGGACATGGGGTGTCAGACTGGAGGAGGCAGGATGGGGACATGGGGGTGTCAGGGGTGGAGGGGACAAGGACCAGGGACTGGGGAGATGGTGGTGCTGGAGCTGGGAGGCCGATGACAGGGGAATGGGGACAAGGACAGTGGGGCCAAGGGTGGCGGGATGGGGATGGGGACAAGGCCGGGGCTACAGGGACAGGGCGGGGGACAAGAGGAGGGACAGGGACAGGGCTGACGCCAGCGCAGGTACCCCCACGCCTGGGAGCTGCCGACGCTGATCCGGGTGAGCATCGAGAGCGGCCGCATGACCCACCACCACCCCACCGGTGGGTGCCAGGCCTGGGGCGGGGGGGGACGACAGGGGACACCGGAGACCCCCTGAAACCCCTGTCCCCTTTAGGGTACCTTGGGGCACTAGCAGTGGCCCTCTTCGGGGCGCTGCGGGCTCGGGGGGAGCCCCCAGAGCGGTGGGGGGCCGAGCTGCTGCGGGTCTTGCCCCTCGCGTGGGACTACGTGGAAGGTGCCGGGGTGGCCGTGGGGGACAACGCTGCTGCCTGGCCCTTCTTCGGGGATGCCTGGCACCGGTGAGGGGGGCACTGGGAGCACTGGGAGGGGCTCTCTCCCAGTCCTGGCGATGCCTCCGTCACTGGTGTCACTGCTGATCCCAGTGCCCAGTCTGGCCGCAGGACCACCAGTTCCCACCCTGTGTCCCCATGTCCCCAGTGTCCCTGCCAGTGCTGCCACCCTCAGCCCAGGGCCACCCCCCACTCCCAGTGACCTCAGTGTCCCTGGTGTTACTGATGTCCCCACTGCACCCACTGCCACCATACCCCAATTGTCCCCAACATCCCCACAAGTACCTCGTGTCACAGGGGCTGCTGGAGAGCCACAGCCCGGTGACCCCCCGTGTCACTGCTTACCCCACTGTCACCGGTGACACCGATGACCCCAATGTCCCCAGTATCCCTGCTGACCCCAATATCCCCAGTGACCCCAGTGTCCCCATGACCCCAGTGGCCCCATGCCCTCAATGACTCCAGTGTCCCCCGTGACCTCACTGTCCCATGTCTCTGCAGGTACCTGGAATCCCGGGGGCTGCTGGAGGGTCGTGGCCCGCCACAGGTGCCACCCCTTCTGTCACCAGCTGAGCGGGACGCAGCATACCTGGGCTGGGCACTGGAGGGGTGGCCTGGGCGCAGTGGCCATGATGCACCCATGGTGGCCCTGGAGGCCCTGCTGGCAGCTGGCGGATGCTGGGGGGACCTGTGTGCCCGGGGGGTGCTGCACGGTGGGGACAATGACTCGACGGGGACCATCGCCACTGGGTGCTGGGGGTTGCGGCGGGGGGGCTGGCGTCCATCCCCCCTGGGCTGCACTGCCGCCTCGAGCACCGCGGGTGGCTGCGGGATGCTGCCCACCGCCTCCACGCGCTGGCCTGGGGGAGACACTGAGCCCCCGCCATGTCCCTGGTGTCACCGGCTGTCCCCCTCCTCCTGAAAAAGGTCCTGTGGGTCCCCAGGGTGCAGCAGAGACATTTGTGGGGTCCTGGAGGGGTTTGGGACGTTCAATGTGGGGCAGAAGGTCCCTTTATGGGGTGTTGAGGGGCTCAGGAAGGTTCCTGGGGGTCAACAGGGACCTCCATGGGGTGCTGGGGGGCTCAGGAGGGTCCCTGGGGGTCAACAGGGACCTTCATGGGGTGCTGGGGGGCTCTGGCAGGTCCCTGGGGGTCAACAGGGACCTTCATGGGGTGCTGGGGGGCTCTGGCAGGTCCCTGGGGGTCAACAGGGACCTTCATGGGGGGGCTCTGGCAGGTCCCTGGGTGTTAAAAGATTTCCCCAGACTGCAGGTACCTCTGGGCTGGCTTTATTAACAACTCAGAGCTGGGCCAGCACCTCAGGGAGTGGCCACAGCTCACAAAAAGCGCCCTCTCTGTGTACGACATAACATACAATACAAAGAGTCTCTGGGGAGTTTCCAGGCACTTCCAGCTCTCAATTCATCACCCATTTCAAAAGTCCATTGTATTCCACAGTTTCAGCTGGTTCTGACCGTGCCGTTCCAATTCCCCTTCGGACACCACCGCTCACTGCTGCAGTCTTCGGCCGTCGTGGTCACTTATCTTCAGGATTGTTCCTAGAGCACCTGTGCTCTATAAAACAGTATCTGTTTATTAATTATTCCTGCTATTAATAACATCCTAAGAGAAAAGAGTTTTCTAAAGCTTGTGCCTTTTACAACGGCCCGGCCAGGCCGAGGCCGCAGCTCGTCCCTCCGTAGACCAACGCCGCCTCTTCCTCCTCCTGGCAGATGATGGTGACGGCACCGGCGGGATCCGGCGTCACCGGCTGCAAACACGCCTGGAAGGACACGGGGGACAGAGGTGACACGGGGACATCCCTGCCCCTGGCGGCATCCGAAATGTCCCCGCAGCTGCACTGACGCCGTCACCCGCCGCCATCACCTGGCGGCGTCACCCGGTGTCACCCACCCGGCGTCACCCACCAGCTTGAGCCGCTCCTCAGAGACGAGGCTGTCGCGGCGCAGCTGCTCCACCAGCCCCTCCATGGCCGCCAGCCGAGCGCGGTGCCGCCGCCGCCGCTGCTGCAGCACCTTCACCTTCCGCTGCAGCACCATGGCCACGGCCACCAGCTCCTCGGTGCTCAGCTCATCTGGCGGCGACAACGGCGCTGGGGCCGCTCGGGACACGATGGGGACGGTGGAAACGATGGGCACAGTTAAAGCCGACGAAATGACCGTTTCCGGAGGGGCCACGGCTTCGAAATATGGCAGCACTGGCACGGCGGGAGGTTGGGGGGGCACCTGGGTGATGACGGTGTGGCCAGGGACCACCTCGGGGTTGTCCCCAGGTTTTGTCACGCCCGGTTCTGGGCTGGTGGATTTGGGGACGAGGGGTTGGGCCGGCGGCACCGGCTCTGTGCCGCTGAGGGGCTGCTTAGGCTGGGTGCTGAGTTTCTCCTGTTTCCGTCAAAAAAAAAAAAAACCAACCAAAAAAACCAAATTCTAATTTCTGGACATTCTGGCAGCAATAGGGCAGAGCAGGGGATGAGCAGCAACGCAGGTTTCTCCCCCAAAACACACATTTTGGGGACAAAAGCCACCCTGAGGTGACACACCGCCGCTCCAGACCCTTCCGGGGAGCTTCGAAATCCAGGGGGGACACACCTCGAGGACCCTCTGTGGAGCTTCCAGATCCCTCCGGGACAACCCACCACCCCTCAAAGAGCTTCACGCTCCTTCTGAGGGGCCTTCCAGAACCTTCTAGATTCCTCCAGAACCTTCTAGAGTCGCCCAGAACCTCCTGGGGACCCCCAAGATGCTCCCAGTGGATGCCCGAGATGCTTCTAAGGGACCTTTCCCTCTCTCAGCCCCTTCTGGGGGAGCTCCTAGATGGTTCTAGAACCTTTAGAGGGGGTTCTAGACTGTTCTAGATGCTTCCAGGGAGCGGGGTCTCACCGTGGGGCTGCAGGGGAAGATGGTGGGGACAGCGTCGGGCCGCAGGTAGCGCACGCCCCAGCGGTACTGGAAGCAGGAGGGCTCGAAGTGGTCGCTGCAGAGGTGCTGGTGGCGGGTGGGCAGCCAGTTCTCCCGGCGCATCTGTGCCAGCCACCGGCGCAACCGTGGCGCGTCGTGCAGCGGGAACCTGGGGGGGGAACGGGGTGTTTGGGGGGGGATCCCCACATCCCCAGTCTCCAAGAGACCCAAAGGGCCCCGGTTTAGGCTGCCCCACGGCAGGGTCTTTTCCCCCCACCAACCACACACACCCTGGGGGCTTCCCGCCCCTCCTCAAAGAGCTCACTTGGCCCTTCCACAGGCCCCACTGAGGTTCAAGTTTTGGCTCAGGCTCAAGCTCAGGGCAAGGCCCAGGCCCCACCGAGGGTCAGGCTCAGGCTCAAGCTCAGGCCGAGGACCAGACCCTGCCAAGGCCTCACTCAGGTTCAAGGCTCAGGCTCAAGCCTAGGTCCAGAGCCCACTCAGGTTTATATCCAGGTCCAGGCCCCACTCAAGTTCAGGCTCAAGCTCAGGCCCAGACCCTGCCCTGGCCCCATTCAGGCTCAGGCTCAAACTTAGGCCCAGACCCCACTCAAGTTCAGGTTCAGGCTCAAGCTCAAACTCAGGCCTAAGCCCAGACCCTGCCCAGGCCCCACTCAGGTTCAGGCTCAAGCCCAGACCCAGACCCCACTCAGGCTCACACTCTGGCCCAGGCCCACTCAGACTCAGGCTCAAACTCAAGCCTCGGCCCAGCCCCTGCCCAGGCCCCTCCCCCGTGGGCGTGGCTCAGAGCAGAGGCCACCCCCCCGCCCCTCCTCGCCCCGCCCGGGCTCCCCGGTACCGACTTACAGAAGCTGAGGCAGCGGCCGAGCGGCCGGACCTGTCCCGCCGCGTTGGAGCAGTGCGGGGCGCGCCACTACTTGGGCATGGCCGCTGCCGGCAAACGTGACGCTGCGCCGTATTACGTCAGCACGCACGTACGTCGCCATGGCAATGCGTGGCGCCCCCCCACTGCCCACCCCCGCGGCCACGCATGCGTACTGAGGAAGGGGGGGGCGCCGCGGCCTCCACGCCGGGGCAGGAGCGGGGGGACCCCCGCGGGGCTCCCCACAGTCGGGCCGGCCCCATTCTCCCGGGGCGGTTCCCGCAACCGTTAAGAACCGCCTTCGCCTCCCGCCGTGACCCAATTACCTCCGGCGGCCACGGCCGAGCCAGTTGGGCCGGGCCCGCAGGGCTCGAACCCGCGGACATACGGGAGCGAGGGGGCGGGGTCAGCGCCGGCCGGCGGGTCGCTATTGGCCGAGCGCGGCGTGGAGTGACAGGAACAAGCGGGGCGCAGCCTAGCCGCGCGGCGCCGCGCTGCCATTGGGCGAGGAGGGGGAGGCGGGCGGTGAGCGGCGTGGGCGGTGGCCAATAGGGACGGGACGCCGGCTTTCCGCGCGCAGTTCGGAGCAGGAGCGAGCGGCGGCGGCCCGGAGCCATGGCGGCGGCGGGCGGCGGGGCTCACGGCGGCACCGGCACCGGGCCCGGCTCGCCTCCGATCTTCAGCCTGGGGCGGCGATCGCGGTACCAAGGCCCGGAAGAGGCGGTGAGGGGCGCGCGGGGCGGGCGGCCGTTGGCCGGGGGGGCGGGAGAAGGGCGGGGCCTCCCCGTGAGGGTGAGAGAGGGCCCCCACGGGGATGGGGGGGACACACGCAGGGTGGGACACAGAGAGGCCCTCGGGTGCTGCCCCAGGGCCACCCGTGCGGGCTCGGGGCCCCATCCGGGGCCTCCCCCCGCCCCCATCTGCCCCCGGCCTCCTCCAGCCCGGGGGTCCCCTCGTTCTCTCCCCCAGGTGACGCTGGAGAAGGTGCTGGGAGTCACCGCCCAGACCAGTAACGGCTTGGCCTGCGACCCGGCCACGGGGCTGGTCGCCTACCCCGCCGGGTGAGACCCCTCCCCCGGGACCGCTCCGTGCCCCCCCAGGATCCCAGCTGGGGAAAAACCTCCCCTCTTCCTATCCAGGTGCGTCATCGTCATCCTGAATCCCCGGGAGAACACACAGAGACACATCCTGAACACCTCCAGGTACCCCCAAATACCTCGGGGAGCCCCTCAATACCTCCAGGGACCCCCCAAATACCTCCTGAACACCTCCAGTTACTCCCCAAACACCTCCAGGAACCCCAAACAGATTTCAGATACCCCCCAAATACCCCCCAAACACCTCCAGGAACCCCAAACAGATTTCAGATACCCCCCAAATACCCCCTAAACACTCTCAGGTACCCACAAACACCTACAGATACCCCCAAATACCTCCAGGAACCCCCCAAATATCCCCCAACACCTCCAGGAACCCCAAATACCTCCAGGTACCCCCCAAATACCTCCAGGTACCCTCCAAATACCTCCAGGAACCCCAAACACCTCCAGGTACCCTCCAAATACCCCTTGAACACCCTCAGTTACCTCCCAAATACCTCCAGGGACCCCCCAAATACCTCCAGGGACCCCCCAACACCTCCTGAGCACGTCCAGGTACCCCTCAAACCCCTCCAGGTACCCCCCAAACGCAGGCTGTGCCATACACCAGGTTTCAGGTGCAACGCTTGTATTTCCCCTCCCAATAAAACCTCAGTTTTCCCTCCGGACAAGCCCAGTTTTTAAAGAAAACCTGCTATTTCCCAGGAAAACCCTGAGCGCGTTGGCCTTCTCACCCGACGGGAAGCTCATTGTCACCGGCGAGGTGGGTGCCGCCAATTTGTAGACACTCAACACCCCTATTTTGCCTGTCAAGGCAAGATTACTCCTCCCTGGCTTTTTTTGGGGGGGGTTTCCACCCCGTTTTCACTCACGCCACCGTTTTTCCCCGCAGAACGGGCACCGCCCGGCCGTCCGCGTGTGGGAGGTGGAGGAGGGGGCGCAGGTGTCGGCGCTGCAGGGTCACCAGCACGGCGTCGCCTGCGTCGCCTTCTCCCCCACCGCCAGGTACCTGGTGTCGGTGGGGTACCCCCACGACATGGCGGTCAACGTTTGGGACTGGAAGGTGAGCTTCGGCTAATCCCGCCTTAAAGCAGCCTCAAGTTCCCCAAAAACAGGGAGAAAACAGCCCTTTTCCACCTTTCCGTCCCGCCGCTCGGGGTTTTTCGGCGGGTAACGCTTCTTGTTCAGACCCAACCGCGTTTTTCTGAGCAGAAAGGCTCCCTGGTCGCATCCAACAAGGTGTCCTGCAAAGTGACGGCCGTGTCCTTCTCCGGGGACAGCTACTTCGTCACCGCGGGGCACCACCATGTCAAGTTTTGGTTCCTGGACTCCTCGAGGGAGCTGAAGGTGAGGGGGTGCCCCTTTGCCGACGCCGGGGCACCGGAGCTGAACCAGGCCCGGCAGCTGCCCCGACCCTCATCACCGAAGCCCACGCGACCTGCGAGCGGGCGGTTTCTGTAGGAAAGAACCAAAAAACCACCAGGTTTTCCCCCCAAAATTCACGCTGCATCATCCCTTTGCTCTGGCCGCACGGCGCCAGACCTCGAAGCCGTGGGCGCTTGGGCTCAGCTGGCTCCAAGAGCGGCCGGAGCCATTTTCTTCGTTAGCGCTCGTTAACAAATCGCTTCGCAGATCAACAAGACGGTGCCGCTGGAGGGACGCTCGGGGCTGCTGGGACAACTTCACAACAACCTTTTCTGCGGCGTGGCCTGCGGCCGGGGGCTGACGTCGGGCAGCACCTTCTGCGTCTCCTCCTCGGGGCTCCTCTGCCAGTTCAACGAGAAGCGGGTGCTGGAAAAATGGATCTTCCTGAAGGTGGGGGGCAGCTTCCCCGCACCCCCCCCTGCGCCTCGGGTGAATCCCACCGACACGGAGCTCACCCCGCTGCGGCCACAGGTGCCTCTGGCGAACTGCCTCTGCCTCGGCGACGAGCTGATCTTCTGCGGCTGCGCCAACGGCACTGTGAAGATTTTCCAGGCTCGGGACATGCGTTACCTCAGCGACCTCCCCAAACCTCATCCCCTGGGCGTGGACGTCACCCAGACCCCCCGACTGAGGTACCAACGGCTCACGGGACCCCGCGTGCTCCCCCCCAAACCCCCCAGCACGGTGTCCGTCGCTGAATCGCAGGGTTTCAGACCCCGCAGCCCTCACTGCTCGTCTCGGTGGGGGTCGGGTTTGAATCGGTGCCCAATTTTACGCACAGTGAGGACAGGGGGGGCTGTCAGGCTTACGGGGGGTGTGGGAAGCCCCAAAACTTCGTTTTCCCCTTCGTTTCGGGACACGGACACCGTTTCATTTGCAAATCAACTCTACCGCTGTCAGAGCGCTCAGCAGGCTCTGGAGGGGTCACCTTCCCCCCAAAAAGCTGCGACCTGACTCAGTTTCTCCCTCCCCGAAGGCGGCCGGAGCTCGTGTACCCCGACACCATCGCCATGGCCTATGACGTCAGCAACCGCTGGCTGTCCTGCGTCTACAGGGACCACAGCGTCTACGTCTGGGACGTGGGGGACCTGTGGGATGTCCAGAAAGTGTGGTCGGACCTTTTCCACAGCTCCTTTGTCTGGAGCGTCGAGGTAAGCGGGTCCCACGGGGGCAGTTCGGGGCAGCCACAGCCCCAATTCCCCTCCACACCCCCCCCAAAATGTCACCTGGGCGCAGGTGTACCCCGACTGCGAGGAGCGGAGATCCCGTCTGCCTCCCGGCTCCTTCCTGACGTGCTCCTCCGACAACACCATCCGCGCCTGGACCCTGGGGAGCAGCTCCGCGTGTGCCCTCCAGGGCAACACCTACAGCACGGTACAACGGGGAGGGGGGGGGCTGCATCCCACCCCCCAGCCCCCCAAAACCACGACAGCAGCTGGGGGAGCTCAACCAGCTCCTCGTGCTCTCGTCTTGTGGGATTTGCCTCTAGAAAATGAAGTCGATGGAGGTTTTGGGGAGGTTCCCGTTGGCTTCTTGCTGCTTTGGATACAGAGCTGCTGCCCAAGCAGGAGAGGAGCGGCGGTTTTTAGTGGGTTTTGGTGGTTTTAGTGAGCCTGGAAACGGCTTTCTGTTCTCCTGCGTTGGCTCTTTCTGTCTGAACAATCAAAGGATGCCCGTTGTGCTCCTCAAATCCTGGTGTTTCTTCAGCGGAAAGCGTGGAAAAAAGAAAGTGGGGAAGTTGGGAGCAGTTGGGTGACGTGGGCGGGGTCCCCTCCTCCCCAAAGAACCCCCTGAGCTCTGACAGGCCCCTCCCCTCCCACGCTAAGACCCTCCTGAAGATCATCTACGTGGACAACAACACGCAGCACCTCCAGGACTCCGCCAGCAGCCGAAGCGAGACCGTGGGGCACCTCGACGTCAAATCCGGGGTGCGGGTGATGCAGGTCAGCCCCGACGGGGAGCATCTGGCTTCGGGGGACCGAGCGGGAACCCTCAGGCAAGTGGCACCGCACTCGGCCAGGAGCCGAAGGAGGAGGGTGGGGCCCCAGGTGGGCTCCCCCCGTGTTTTAGCTGGTGCCCGTTTGCCGGGAGCCTCCCGGCGCCATTCCCCTGCGGCTTCCCTGGGCTCTGGGAGCCGCCGCCGTGCTTCCCTCGCAGGATACATGAGCTGCAGTTCATGCAGGAAGTGGCTAAAGTGGAGGCGCACGATTCTGAAGTTCTCTGCCTGGACTATTCGGAGCCGGAGACCGGTAAGGCTCCGTCCCGAACCTCCATCCCGGTGATGGGCTTTTCCCTTCTCCTTCACCAAATAAGCTCAGACATCCTAAAAAATGAACTTTGCAGGGAAGGGCCCCTCCCCTGAGGAGCCACCGGGAGCTGGAGATAAGCCCCGGGGCCGCTCAGATTAAAACCCGGCTCAGCCCGTGCTGGGGGTAACCGTCCCCGTTAACACCCAACTTAAAAACCAGTTCGCATCAAAATTTTTGCAGTCGACGGCAGCAAACACACCGTTTTCTCAACCAAAACCTTCAGCGTGGCGCTGTTTTAACCCTCTCTTTTCCGGCGGCTGCAGGAGCGGCGCTGCTGGCTTCGGCGAGCAGGGACAGGCTGATCCACGTCCTGAACGTAGACAACAACTACAGGCTGGAACAGACCCTGGACGATCACTCCTCCGCGATAACATCGGTCAAATTTGCTGGTAAGTGGCTGAATTGCACCCGAATTGCCCCGTTGGGCTGCCCTTTGCCTCGCCCTGCCTTAAAAATGGGGTTTTTCTCTCTGGATTTATGTCCCTAAACTTCAAAACCTGTGTTTGAGGAGGGTCCTCGGTAAAAAAAAAGCGCCTCCAGACGAAGAGCACCCAGGCCTCCATCGGGGGGGAGCGTAGCAGGGAGATCCCTTGGATTGTGCCTAGTTCTTAAAAAACTCTTTTTTTTTTATTGATTCATTCATAAATAATCATTTTTTGGATTCACTCACTGGTGAATTTGGGATGATCGCCTCTCCCTGTGCTCTCTTCGCTCAGGCAACGGGGACCTTCAGCTGATAAGCTGCGGCGCCGATAAAAGTATTTATTTCCGCAACGCTCAGAAGGTGGGTTAGGGGCCGACTCCACCCGGATCTGCATTTTTCTCCCCGAAAGTTAGATGGGTGAGAAGGCAACAGGGCGGCTCTTCCTGTCTCCCTGCAGCTCCCGGACGGCTTCAGTTTCGTCAGGATGCATCACGTCGCCGAGAAAACCACCCTGTACGACATGGACATGGACATCACGCAGAGATACGTGGCTGTCGCCTGCCAGGACAGGAACGTCAGGTGAAGGCGCTTTTCTGTCCCAGCCCCCCGCGGGGTTCGCTGCCGTCTGACCCCCCCCGCCCCCCCGCAGGGTGTACAGCACCGCCAGTGGGAAGCAAAAATGCTGCTACAAGGGCTCGCAGGGCGACGACGGCTCCTTGCTGAAGGTACGAGGGTGATTTGAACCGGGTGTCGGCGCTCCCGGGCCCACCACGGGCGGCTGGGTGGGCGCTGAAGGTCCCATCGACCCAAACCCCGCCGTGTCCCCCCACCCTTCCCTCCCTCAGGTGCAGCTGGACCCCTCGGGCACCTTCCTGGCGACCAGCTGCTCCGACAAGACCATCGCCCTCATCGACTTCCGCTCTGGCGAGCGCGTGGCCACGATGTTCGGCCACTCAGGTCCGTGTCCCCTCGGGAGGCGCCCGTGGAGAAATGAGACGCGGAGGAGAGGGGCCGGGAAACCCCCCAAAAACACCCCCTGCGCGCCCACGACGTCGCTCCGATCTAAACGAGTGCAGGGGGGTTGTGGCCCTGACGAGTGACCCCCTCCCGCCCCTGCGTTTCCTTCTCTTCGGCACAGAAATAGTGACGGGGATGCGGTTCACCTACGACTGCAAACACCTCATCACTGTCTCGGGGGACAGGTAGGGGCTGCCAGACCTGAAATGATCTGATTTATGCCTCGTTCCATACGTCTCACCCTATAGGCCTCACCCTACACACTGCGTGACACGCGATGGGAGAAGAATTGGCGTTTGAGGGCGCTGGGTGCGGTGCTGGAGGGCTGGGGGGGATTAAATTAATCAAGGGAATTAACATAAAGCCCCTGGATCCAAAATTTGGGGGCGATCTGATCCCCCCAACCTGCCTTTCTACCCCCAAATGTGTCAGAGGGCTTGGGTGGATTAAATTCATTGAGGGAATTAATGTAAAGCCCCCCATATCTAAAATTTGGGGGCGATCTGACCCCCCCAACCTCCCTTTCTGCCCCCAGCTGCATCTTTATTTGGCACCTGGGCCCCAAAATCACCAGCAGCATGAAGGAGCATTTGCTGGAGCTCGACCCACTGCAGCCCAAGCGGGAGGAGGAGCCCGATCTCCTGGCACAGCTCAGGTAAAGCCCCTCACCCCCACATCGCACCCCGGTTTTTGCTTTTGGGGGGCAGGGGGGGGGAGGCCCCAGTGTTCTCCCCTCCTCCAGGCCGGAGACCAACGTCCCCATCCCCGGTGGAACGGCGGCGCCCGAGGAGCCCCAGGAGAAGCAGGATGAGGTTTCGTCCCCACAAACCCCCTCTAAGGAGGACTCGGAGCCGCGTACGTCGTCCCCCCCCCGCAGCTGCGCCCCGTTTTCTGCCCGTGGGCGCCGCTCCTGACCCCGCTCTCCCCCTCCAGCACCGGCCTGTGTCCTGACCAACGGCAGGCTGCCCTTGTGGGCAAAGAGGCTGGTAAGTCGCCCCTCAAGATCTAAATTTAATTGCGTTTCATTGAACGGCGCCTAATGAAGATCCCTTCAGCGTGTCTCCACCACACCCCCTCTCCTCCTTCCCCTTTTCCAGCTGGGAGAGGCGGAGGATGGGGACATGGCGGCCACCGGCCCCCCCCGAGGCTACCGGCCGCAGGGGCGATGGGCAGAGCGCGCCGAGATGGGCCCCATCAAGACTCTGCCGGAGTCGGACCCCCCTTATTTCACCCCCCTCAAAGGCGATGCGGAGCTGGGCCCCGGCAGCCTGGACCGTCTCCTCGCAGAGGTCAGTCGTGGGGCTGGACTCTGGTTTTAAACCATCCCCGCCCGCCAGTGCCCGTTTTTCCGGGAAAAATCCATCTGCGGAGGTCAGCTCCCCATCTCTGCAGGCGGAGGCCTCTCCCAGCGGCCTCGGCGAGGATTTCCAGCTCTCCGAGCTTTTCCTGGGTGAGGAGAGCGACGGGGAATGGGAATCGCTGGATACGACCGGGACCAGCCCGGAGGAGCCGCGCGAGCCGGCGCTGAGCAGGTCGGTGCTGGATGGGGAAGCAAACGCCGCCTTTATCGGCGTTAAACCACCCTCTGCCTGCTAGTCTGGGCTTTGCTAAACGTCACCATGCCAAAGCCCGGCTCACGCCGAGCTCCACTGTTCCCTCACCCCCATCGTGGCTTTTCCCTTCAAGCCAAATCTCAGAGGTTTTTGGCTTGGAAGGCACCAGCCCAGGGGCAGGACAGGGTTGGAGGAGGGAACATTTTTAGGCGCGACTTAAATCAGATCCCTTAAATCTTATCCCAGCTTAGAGCAACCGATGGAGCTGCCACTGCGCCCCACGACCCCAGAGGAAACTCCGCAGCCTCGCGACCAGCCCGAAGGTAACGGTGGTGGTGCGGGGGCTGCGCTGGGCCAAAACCCTCATAACTGAGAGGGAAACTTTGGCGGGGGGGGCTTTAGCGCTTGGGGGGGGGCTCAGAATAAAAACCGCCCGGTGTTAACGCTCATCGCGGGTGGGGGCGTTTCCGGCTCTGTCCCAGCAGATGAGGACTCGCCGGGATCCGCCAGGGAGGTGGAGGAGCCGGAGGAGAACCCGCTGCAGAGCAGCTCCCTGCCCCAGACCCCCGAGCAGGAAAAATTCCTCAAGCAGCACTTTGAGACGCTGACGGACACTGCAGGTAACGGGGGAAACTGCGGGCGGGTGGCACCAGGGGGTCAGGACGGCCGAGCCAACGCTTCCTGCCCCGCGGCTGCAGAGAAGTTCGAGGGTTCCTTAAAGGATTTGAAACCACCCGAACCTGGAGAGGACGAAAAAAACTTGTTCTTGAACCCGCGCTTGAGCATTTCAGCCCGGTTCCTCTGGCGCTGCCAGAAGAGCAGGTAGGTGGCAGGCGGCGTGTGTGTCCGTCTGTCCGTCTGTCCCACGGGGGTTTCCTGCTCCTCACCCCAGCTTCGTCCCGCAGGCTGGTGGCCACCGTCCCCCTGCGGGCACCGGCCCGGCCACAGAGCCCGGCTCGTGCCCAGGAGCTGCTCAGGGACGAGCTACAAACACCCGAGGAGCTCCAGCAACCGGAGGCGAGTTGGTTTTCTACCTAAGCAGGAAATCTTTGGGAGAGAAACCCAAAAATAGGCATTTTTATCCCTCGGGCCGGGCTCAGTGTTGCTTCCATCAATTTTTAGAACCCCCCCGGTGAAAAACCTCAAGAAACGGGCGAGGAAATGGGCTCCGACAGCCCCACGGGTGAGTGTTTGAGGATGAAGAGGGGCTTCCCTCACCCCCAAACCCCCTCCCAGACGGGGACGAGGCGGATTTTTCAGGGGGGGACAGAGGGGTGACAGCAGCGCGATGCCCGCAGGCTCCCGCCGCCGGGTCGAGGCCTTCACGGCAGCCCTGGGGGTGCTGCGGGGACACTTCCAGGAGACGCTGGGGCTCTACAACCAGGTCGGTGCCTCTTTTTGGGGGACGACACCCCTCAATTCACATTTTGGGGGGTCATTCCCATCTCCCTCCCTCGGCGGGCGACCCGTGGGCGTATTCACCCACATCTGCGGGGTCGAACCCCCTCAAAAACCCCCCATTGGCGGCTCGTTTCAGAACTGAGACACCAGGGGTGTGTTTTAACCCCCCCAGCATAAAACAGGGGGTGACCACGGGACCCCCGTACCCCGCAGGTGACTCTCTGCACCGAGGCCACCGCGGAGGATGTTGCAGGGGCGCGGGCGGCACTCGCCGGCCTCGTTGGCTGGATGAAAGCCGAGCTGCGCGCCCGCGCCGTCACCCCCCACGCCGATGCCGCCACCGAGGCCCCAGCCCTGCCGCTGCACCCCGAAACCCTGCGGCTGCTCCGCGCCTACTCCGACTCCCTCCTGGAGATGGTTCGCAGGAGCCTGGAGGGCGGCAGCCCCGAAACGCTTTAAATCGAGGTATCAGGGCACCTGGTTACTCTTTTTGGGGTTTTTTTTAACCATTTCCAGGCCTCTCAGATTGTGTTTTTCTCCACTTTCCGCCTCATCCCGCTCTGAGCCTCCCCAAAAACCCTGCCCGGTTTCCGTGGGGTGGAAGCGGCTGCGGCTGCCAAGTTTAAACGTTAAAATAATAAATATCTCTGAACCAAAGCGAGAGGTTTTGGGGTCGACGAGACCCTGGCAGCCCCCATCGCACCAGGAGGCGATTTGGGGTTCGGTGAGGAGATGTGGGACGGCTGGAGGGTGGTTCAGGGGACGAGGGAGGCAACTTGGGGCCCAACTGGGAAATCTGGGGGACGGGGGAAGGAGATTTTGGGCAAGTCAAGGCTTCAGGGAGTGATTTGAGACATGGTGGGGGCGATCTGGGGTACCCCGAGGGCAATTTGGAGCCTGAGGGGGCAATTTATGGCACCAGGGATTATGACTTGGGGTCCACTGGGGCCAACAGCTGCATTTTGGGGCCCAGTGGAGCATTTTGGGGTACCAGGGGTGCAATTTGGTACAAATTTTGGTACAAAAGAACAAAATTATGACACAGGGTCAGTGAACTAGAACAGAGATACAGAAAAGAAAATTTTAAAAGTGACAGCTCTAAGGAAACACAAAATAGGGACAGCGAACTAAAAGACATAGAATGAAAATTTAAAAAGTGAGGGCACTAAGGGCAGAGATGGAAGCCTAAGAAAAGGAGAGAGAGGGAGCAGGACAAAAGCTCAGAGAGAAATAAGAAAAGGGAGCAGTAGGACAAGAGAAAGCGAGAGTGGAAGGGGGAGCAGGACAGAAGAATAAAGAAGAGGAGAGGTATAGGAAAGGGCGGGGTAGAGAAATCACAGCAGCATGGAACAGAGAGGAGAGGGGCAGGAGGGGAGCTGGACCCACCAGAGGGGTGACAGGGCCCCGAGGGCCGGGACTCACCGCAGCTCTCGCTCTCGGCGCTGCCGGGAGAATTTGACAGGTCCGATGCCTCTTTCTCCTTCCTTCCTGCCGCCCTTCTTCTGCTGAAACTCCCATCCTTGGCTGTCCTCCCCCTAAAAGAACCCGCGGGTGTCTCCCAGCTCTTACAGGACGCGGCTCCGACACACGCAGCCTCGCTCGCTCGCGCCCTACGCGGCCGTCCCGCCCTCGGGGGACACACACAGCCCTGGGTGCCCGCTGCGGGCTGTGGAGAGGCTCCTTCCTCCCCAGAAGGCAGGCTCTCTCTGCCCGCACTGGGAGGCAGCTGCTGCCGGACAAGTATGGGCTGTATTTTAACAAAACACCCCCCTCCCCCCTTAAAAACCCCTCAATAACCCAGCGCAGCCCCACAACGCCTCAAACCCCTCCGCCAGAGCCCCCCCAATACCCCCCCCCCCCGACAAAGAGAAACAAAGACACCTTATTTCCTACCGCTCTGCGCCCGCCGGTCACACCAACATTCCCTCTTCTACTCTCCAAAGGGTTTCCGCGCGGCGCGGATCACACCCGCAGGGCCCAACACCGGTGGCTCCCACCGCACGCGGCCGCATCAGCTGAATTGGGCAGAAAAAGGGTTTATTTCCGAGAGGAAGCGCGGCTGCACGGCCCTGCCCCGGGGCTGGCTCCGGCCCCGGCTCCTCCTCAGGGCCGCGGCTTCCGGACGGGGTCCTGCCCTGCCCAGGGCGCCCCGCCCGCCCGCCGGCTGCCGCCCGCCCGCGGCACCGCTGGAACGCGCCCGCGCGGGTCAGGCGCTGGGACGGGCCCCTCTAGCGGGGTCCTCGCCGGAGCTGCCCCGGCCCCGGCCCGCGCCGGGACGCTCTTTCCCTTCCGGCGGGAAGGGCCCGGCTGGAGCCGCCGGCGCCTGGGCCCGGGGGGGCTTCGGGCCCGGCCGCTCGTCCCAGCGGGGCGGGGACCCCGGCAGCGGGGCTGAGCGGGCGATCGGGTGCCGCGGGAAGAACCGGTGGGTGTTCGGAGGGGAATTGGTGCCTCTGCTCGGGCGCTGAGCTCGGTGCGCGCGGCCTCGGCAGGGGCGGGGGGAGGAAACGCGGCGGGAACTGTCTGAGGGAAAAACCGCCCGGGGCAGAGCTGTTCGGGTTCATCTGCTGAAGAAGGTGTCAGTTTGGGAACGCTGTGCTGCTGATGCTCCTCCGCTGGTGATGTTGTCTGCGTCCCTCGTGAATTCTGCAGCGGGCTTCTCCAAAGGCTTCTTAGCTGCGGGTTTTCCTGGGATTTTGTAGCCCATCGCTGTGGGGTGTTCCGAATGCTTCTGGTGTACGATGAGGTGAAAGATGCGTCTGGCCAGAGGGAGAGGAAAGGTTTGGCTTCTCTGGCTGTTGATAGGCACAGAAATAGAGATTGCTGCGTATTGAAATATATTGAAATAGCGGTGGAACAATGACATGAAACACACGGTTATGGAATAGCTTTGGCGTACGTGTGGTGTGTTTACGCTTTAGTACCATACAAAAGAGGTCTTGTGGTAGTCTGTTCTTATGTTGTGCTCCTCAAATCTGCTTTTTTCCCCTCTGTTTGACTTGAGAATTCTGTTCAGCGGGTCTTTCTTCGGTGTGCGCTTTTCCCCAGGGCAAAAGGGCTCCGTCTCAGTGTTACTTGTTGCCCTGAGGTCACTCCGCCGTAGCTGAAATGTCTCACCATCTCTTCTGTCTCCTGTTTTCTCTCTCAGGGGCCCCGTGGTGAAGAACAGTCCCCAGAGGGCTCTGGTGCTCCCAGACAGCGGCTTGATGGCTTGTGCCGTGTCCCTCTGGTGCCGTCTCCAGGAGCGGGTGAGTGGCGTCACACCGCAATAAGGCAGCGTCCTGCTTTGGGAAGAAAGTGTGCTGGGTTGGAACCCCTTGGGCAGGCCGGGAGGAGGCTGCCTTCCCGGGTCAGGGCTGAGCGCTGGCCTGTCTTACCTGATCTGGAGTTGATGTCTGTCCCAGCTTTAGCTCTAGAATTACTCTGAGACCCGGGGAGCTCCGGTTCCCTTAGGCTGTGTCCTTGGAGCTTTTCCCTGCTGTGGCATCCCGTTGGTGTCCCAAACTCTCACCCGGTGTGAGGAGAAGGGGCACAGTTTGAGTTTTCTCCCGTTTGGGCGCTGGGGAGGCAGAGTTCTGGGCTGAACGCTGGTGTTAGAGAAGATGCTTTCCCGTTCCCTGCCTGCAGCTCTGGATACCCCAGGGGAACAGCGTTAGCAAGTGCTGGTGGAGAGACGTGGGGGTGATCGTGCCCAGCCTGCCTGGGTGAGCCTGTTCCGAGTGCCCCCACCCTGTTCAGTCCCACCTGCACCTCCAGAAGGCTGGAAGGGTCGTGGTCACATCTGCCTCGGGTCGCAGTTAACAGGCACGGGTTCAGATTGGCTTTTTAAGGCGGAAAAGCAACAATGATCTATTTTCTGCTGGGGCTGTACGTTCCATGTGCATTTGTGCCAGACTTAAATTTTAGCTGGCGACTGTAATACAGATTCCAGCAAACTCTGGGGCTGGGAAATGAAAGTTGTTGGCGTTTTTCAGGGTTGCCCCTAGAATATTCATCTGATTCTTCATAGATGTTGTTTATAATAACTGCTGAATTCCTCTTCTCCCAGATGGCACGTGTTAGGAGTAAAACCCTCAAGGCAGCTGGGGCTCAGGAGCAGCACTGTTGTGTTCCTGTGACCTTGTGTCACGGGGCTTCAGTGGCTCAAGTCAGTGCTGGCTCAGAAGTCTCGGTGTTCCCTACTCAGAGCTTTCTTTTTCCCTCCCTGTGCAGTTTGTGTCTAATCCCTTTGCCCGTGTTGTTTTCCTGAAGTTACTGCAATTTGCTTTTCGCTCCTGGTGTTCCAACTGGACCATCAGTAAAAACCTTGCCCTTTGGAAGTCGGCGTTGCTGGCAGCTTTGCCTGCAGGCGCTCTTCCTCGGCAGCTGCTCGAGCGCTGCCTGCGCGTGGGCAAACGGCAGCAGCGCCCAGGCTGCGAGTCTGCAAGTCCAGGGCGCCGTTACCCCATCACGGAATTCCCCCGGCATCAAATCTCTGCTGTTGGACCCAGTGCAAATAAAGTAAAACTGACTCAGCCCGCTTGTGGTGTTGAGGGAAGAGGTGGGAGTTGGGAAGCAGGGAAGAGTTCCCCTGGAGTTTTTCTTCACCTTCGTCTGGCGACCCCTTCGTGGTTTTTGACAGCAGTAGCTGAACTGCAGGGAGCCGAGTTTTCCGTTAAGTATCTTGCCCAATAGTATTTGCAATCAGTTAAGCGCAGTCTTCTATAAATCCAAGATTTTGATTTTTCTTGAAGAAATAAATGTTAAAACCTTTGCCCCTCCGTTGTTTGTACCGTGGTGTTTTTTCCCCAGATTCTTCTCGGATGTCTCCGTGTTGCTGACGGAAATGAAACTGCTGACTCTCTTTAGAGAGGGAATCGGCAGAAAGAGGGTGGAGAGAAATTGGGGTAATTTTTCGACCTTGAAACTGCAGTGCCTGGGTTGGCGTGGGTGAGTCTGTGAGGGCAGGGTTCCTTGGACGGGCTCTTTGAACGTGTGTTGGTTTCCCGTTTAGGAAACAGGAGGTTTGGTGAAGGACGGAGTTGTGTTTCGTTGCTTTCGGACAGATTCTAAACTTCAGGGCTCTTGTTGCCTGGGAAAGAAATAATTCTGCCCGTAGAAAGGAAACCTTTGGGCCCTGGGCCTGCCAGCGCTGGGATAGGCTGGTTACAGCAGTGCCGGAGGGCTGGTTTGTGCTGGCGGCCGAAGGGCAGTGAGCTGTGGCCTTCGCCCGTGCAGGCTGGGACAGGCATCTCGCTGGGTGGGACGGAGGAAAAAGAGCTTTTTGTGCTCGTCGAGCACTGTTGCTCCTGATTTTGTCCTGGCAGTGAAGAACTTGTGCGGGACCGAAGGCAGCGCTGTGAAGCTGCAGCACAAACCCTCAGTCACTCTGCGCCCGCAGTGTCCGTGGAGCTGACTTTGGACTCGGAGCTGCTGCTGCTGCGTGTCCCTGGCGGTGTCGTTCCCGTGGAGCTTTTCTTGGGAGAAAAAGTCCCCAGCGCTTGGGAGAGGCCCCGGCCCGGCCGCTCTCCAGCAGGGCCCTGCAGATCCAGCGCCGCAGTAGCCGGCGGTGTGCAGGGGGCACTGGCTGGGCTGGTGTGGGGGTCTATCGCAGGGTACCCCAGCTGAGGAGGAGCCGTTTGCTTTCCTGTGCTGTGAACACACAGATCCCTTGGTTTGTCACCTGCGCTTGGTGATTCTTGAGGAAACTCTCCGTGGGCTGGAAACGGAAGCGGGACAGGGGGAAATTTTGAGTTCATTGTTGTTGTTCTTCACTGTTCCACCTGGGTCTTATAGCACTTTCTTTCCTGTTTTTCAGTGGTGGCTTGGATGTGGTGGTGGTGGTGTTGTTCGTGATGTTGATTTTGTTCCCCACCCCGCTCCCTTCCAGGAGAAACCCCTCCAGGCTGTCCCTCTGTGCCGCAGGCCGTGGCACCGTGCAAGGGTGCGATGAGCAACCAGGGCCCCGTTCCCTTTGGAGAACCGCGTGGCCTGTACAGCTGCGTTTGGGACGAGGAGAGGTGAGGAGGGAAGGGTCGACTTCTTTCAGGCCAGCTGTGCTTTTCTGAGGAGTCCCAGCCCTCGCTCCGCGTGCAGAGTTGGGGCTCGGGTGCACGTTCCCCAGCCCCTTCTCTCTTGCCCTGCGCTCCCCCGTGACGTCCCTGCGGGAGCTGCTCTGTGAGTTCCCCTGGTCCGGGGTCGGTGTTGGCACGTGTCACCTGAGCGTAAAGCTGGAGAGGGGCGGTTTAGGTCCAGACTTACCCTGGAGAGCTGGGGTTGCTCCTTTCCCTGCCGGGAGGCTGCAGCTGTATTTCCGTGGGGCTGCCTTGGTAGGACGTGGTGCTGAGACTGGGCACAGCCCTGCCCTGCGCTGGCTCGGCCCGGGAGCCACCTCAAGCAGCAGCATCGGGTTTAGGGGCGCAGGTTGCCCGACGTAGCCCCCAGCAACTGGATTCCAGTTCCAGGAGGTGAAAAATGTCAGTAACTGCTGATGTCTGAGTGTCCCCAAGGAACTGGAGGCACTCCTCCGGCTTACGGTGCTGGTTGCTGCGCTGAAAACAGGCTGCCGGTCAGGTGGGTGGCATTTGGTAGCCACTTAACATGGAAGGTGCTGTTCAGGGAGATCCTATCCGCGGGTTTAATGGCATCTAAAAAGACGTGCTCGTGTTTATGTAACAGTAGCATATTGAAAAAATAAAATGTCATGAGTTTGCCGTTTTGATAAGGAGATGGACAAGGATCTTTACAAGCTTGGTCTAACGTGTAGCTAATCCTACTCGTGCTGTCTTCCTCCACCTTCTCTGAACAGGGCTGAGAGCACTTCTGGAAGTTTCCCTCTTTTTCCTGCCGTCACTTCTGTGAGGCAGTGGAAATTCTCACCTTCCCCAGCTTCCCCCAGCACTCGCCACACCGCAGAGGAGATGAAGGTCGCAGTGCTCGGCGTGGCCCTGCTCTTCCCCATCCTGCTGTGCGCCGCGGGAGATGCTCAGGTGAGTCCCCAGTGCCACAGGGAGGGGCTCAGGGCTGGGGATGGGTCTTGGCTGCAGGACATCAGCTCCTGCAGAACGGAATCGTAGTGGGGAGCACGAAGCCCCTTGCCTTGGCCTCTCCCTTTCCCAAGCAAGGGGCTCCTGCAGGCTCCCCTGCTCCCCCAGCCCTGGGCAGTGCAGTTTTCTCCCCTCCACAATTGTGTCTCTTCCCCCACTTCCCCCACAATTAATGTTCTTCTGCCTGGAGCCCGAGTTCCTCACTGAATGGTCAGACCTGTGTCCTCCCTGGAAGGGTCCCAACCAGTTCCTTGTCTCGGTGCTCCCCCCTCCATCCCTTCTGTGCATCTCCGGGCCATCCTTTTGGTCCCCTCACACATCTCATCCCCGGGATCTCCTCCATGTCCCATCTAGGGTACCCAAATTCCCTCCCTTTGATCCCTCCAAAGCCTTTCATTTTGTCTTTCCCCTCAGTCCTTTGCCTTTCATCCTGTCCACAGTGGTGGTGTCCCCAGATCCCCTTCCTTGAACCCCCACTCCCAGTCCCTCTCCCAATCCCCTCATTTTTGGCCTCTGCAGTCCTCTTCCTTCTGTCCCCACCAACCACAGCATTTGAAGTCCCCGTGTCCCCTCCACTTGGATCTCTTTACCCCCCACTTCCATCTGACGCAGTCCTGGCCCTTCAACATCCCCAGCCCAGGCCCTTGGGGTCCACTAATTCACCCCAGTGCCCTGTCTTTGGCTGCCCCCATCCCCACCCCGTCCTGTTTGGAGGCCCTGAATTCCCCACGATCTCCTTGTCCCCATCCCCGCCCCTGGTCCCTGCATGGACAGCTCTCCCAGGTGACACTTGGAGGAATGGGGCTGGGGGGTGCAGAAGGGATGTTCCTGCTCAGAGCAGGGGGAAGCCACAGGCCTGCGGGGACTGCGGACACCTGTGCCCCAGCCCCAGCAGGGTCCAATCCAGAGCACCCTTTGCTCTTCTTCCCCAGGCATTATTAGAAGCAAGTGGAGGTGCTTGCCTGGGGGTCGGTAGTGGGGTGGACTTGGAGGGCACCCAGTGTGGGGGACTGGAGGGCACACTGGTCCTCCCATCCCTTGCTGGGACTGGGGACATCCCAGTGACCAGTGAGGTCTCGTGGTCTCACTCCAGGGGGGAATCAGTGTCGGGCGAGTGAAGAGGGCTGGGCTGGGTACCACGGGTTCTGCTGGCCCCAGACCCTCCCCTCCCATGGCCACGACACTCCAGGGCAGCCCAGTGTGACCCATTACACCCCAGTGTTTTCCCAGGGAGGCCCCCTTCCCCGGGGTCCCCATTGCTGATGCGGAAGTCCCGGACACAACTTATACGACGGCTGTGATCAAGTTGATGCCGCTTTATTAAAGGATACACAGAAATTTATACACTATCACAAGCTTCACGCGCCGCTATCTTATTGCTAATAGGCTAAAGCTACTTGTTCACGCACCCTTTTGCCCTCTACGATTGGTCCCGGTGTGGTGTCCACACGCTGCTCTCCCACTAGGTAGGCATCCTGTTTTCAACAGTCCAACTTCTTTATCTTTTGGCCAGGAATGTAGTTTCTAAATCTATCTCGGCCTTGCTTATGTCCTTGAACACAGCTGCAGCTTGTTGTTACAGTGAGGCCCCTTGGTCTGGATCGCTCACAACATGTTCGTTGTTCTCCAGCGATTCCACACCCCGTTGCATTCCCATCCATCCCATTACACCCCAGTACACCCCAGGATGCCCCAGTACACAGCCACGCACCCAGGTGGGCCCCTTCCCCAGGACCCCCACTCCTTTCTGCGCAGCACCCTGCTGACTCACATACACCATTTGTCCCAGAAGCCCCTTCCCCAAGGAACCCACCGCTGTCTCCTGCCCCCCAGTAGCTCCCAGTGCACTCGGGCGTGTCCCTAACCCTCCCTTTCTCCCCAGCCCCTGATGGGTGACGAGCTGGTGGAAGCTGCAGACCAGAAATGCCTGATTGCCCCTGTTGATGTCCAGGTGAGCAGCATCGGGGTGTCTCTACCCCCATAAAGGGTCCTGGGGGATCCCTGAGCCCTCAGGGGTGGGCAGACCTTGGGTGTGGGAGAGGGATGCAGAGGGGACTGTCCCTGCCCCGTGTCCCCCATCAGGGTGAGCTGGACAGAGCTGTCCCCGTGCCTTCCCACGTGCTCCGTGGTGCTCTGCAGCCCCGGAGGGTCACCGTGCAGGCCAGGCAGGGGCTCTGGTGCCATCCAGACCCCGGGATCACCGTGAGGGCTGGGCAAGGCTCTGGGAGATGTAGGGGCATCCCGGGGCAACGACACCCTGGGCCAGGGGCTCTGGGTGCCTCATGGGACTCAGGAGAGCCAAGTCCTATCTTGAAGGCTCCAATTCCCTTCTCCTTCCCCAGGTCTCTGCAGAGAGAGACGGTGGGGACAAGTCCCGTCCCGTGTCCCAGCAGACACTGGGGGTGACATTTTGAGCTCTGTCTTTCAGGACCGGAGCTGGTGGTGACACCCTTGTTCTGTTCCCCTGCAGCGGCACGAGGAGATGATCAGCCCTGGCTGATCCCCGGGAGCCCTGGGCCGTTTCCCTCTAACGATCAATAAGCCCCTTCAGCAAAGGTACGCTCTGCGGCCGGGTGCGTGTGCGTGTCCTCGTCCCCTCTCCTCTGCGGGCGCCCGGGTCCTCTCTGGCTGCCCCTCAGCGATGAGCAGAGTGGCTGAGGGAGGCCGGGGGGGTCTGTAGAGGAGATCCCCGTCCCACCCGCCGTGTGCCCCAGGCAAGGGCAGATTAGAGCAAACTGGGGTGTTCTGGTGAGGGGCAGCCAGTGCCAGCCCTCGGGGCACCCCGTGTTCTGGAGGCACAGCAGGAAACAGCTTCTTGTTGGGCTCCGGTTGGCTTTCTGGGCTGCAAGGGCACATTGTTGACTTACGTTCAACTTCTCATCCCCCAGTACCCCTGCGTCATCCACAGCTGATAGCAGGGGTTGCCTTGACCCAGGTGCAGGACCTTGCCCTTGGCCTTGTTGAACCTCACGAGGTTCACATGGGCATGATTCTCCAGCTTGTCCAGGTCCCTCTGGATGGCTTCCTGTCCCTCGGGAGTGTCAACCGCACCACTCAGCTGGGTGGCATCTGCAAACGTGCCGAGGGTGCACTCGGTCCCACTGTCCGTGTCATTGAGGAGGATATTAAGCAGTACTGGTCCCAGTATGGACCCCAAATAGCCCATCAAATCCAGATGTCTGCAATTTTGAGGGAAGGATGTTGTGGGGGACCATGTCAAAGGCCTTACAGAAGCCCAGCTAGATGACATCCATAGCTCTTCCCTTGTCCATGATGTAGTCACCCCATCCTAGAAGGCCACGAGGATGGTCAGGCAGGACTTGCCCTTGGTGAAGCCACGCTGACTGTCTCGAATCACCTCCCTGTCCTCCATGTGCCTCCGCACAGCTTCGAGGAGGATCTGTTCCGTGATCCTCTCAGGCACAGAGGTGAGGCTGACAGGTCGGTAGTTCCCAGGGTCCTCCTTTCTGCCCTTTTTAAAGATGGGTGCAGTGGTTCCCTTTTTCCAGGCAGCGGGGACTTCCCCTGACTGCCGTGACTTTTCAAATATCCCGGAGAGTGGCTTGGAAACAACATCAGCCAGTGCCCTCAGGACTCTGGGATGGAGCTCGTCAGGTCCCACAGACTTATGTATGTTCAGTTCCCCAGGTGGTCCTGAACCTGATCTTCTCTCACAGCGGGAGGGACTTTGCTCCCCCAGTCCCTGCCTTGCGGTGCATCCACTCGAGAGGTGTGGGAAGAGAGGTTGCAGTGAAGTCTGAGACAGAAAAGTTGTTGAGTACCTCAGCCTTCTTGTCCACTGTTACTAGTTTGTTGGTCTTGCTCATCAGGGGGATGCACTTTCTTTGATCTTCCTTTTCAGGCTGACGTACCTGTAGAAGCTCTTCTTATTCTTTGCATCCCTTCCCAAGTTCCTCTCAAGCCACCTCTTGGTTTTCCTGACCCCATCCCTACTACATGAGTAGTTGCTCTACTCATCCCAGGGTACCTGTCCCTGCTGCCACTGCCTGTGCATTTCCTTCTTGCCCTTCTTTGACCAGCAGGTCTCCACTCAGCCATGCGTGTTTCTTGCCTTCCTTTCCTGATTCTTACACCTTGGGATCAATAGAGGTTATTCTTCCCCTCGTAGGACTGGTCAATTCTCTTTGTAAAACTTGAGAAGTTTCTGTTGGCCAAATCCCAGAGATTCTCAAAGGCCTCCTGGACTGAAGCTCCATTCTGCGAGCTGTTAATGTTTGTGTGCAGGTGCCTCACCCTGGTTGTGGTGAGCCATCAACACCAGATCACAGGGTAAGAAACTGCAGGACACCACAGCTAATAAAAGGAGTTGCTGGTTTTGGACTGAGCAAGGCAGGAATCAACACGAGAACCCTCTTAGAAACACTCTAGGAGGGCACGAAGCAAGCAAAGCCAGGGGCAGTGGGGAAAGAGCAGAGTTGGGCTGTTTGTAGGGAGTGTATGAGGGTGATCAAAATGAAGAACTTGGGAGGGAAAAGAAGGAAAAAGAAAACCAAAGGTTAAGCTCAGATAGGATGAAACCTGCATCAGAGGTTCCCTGCCGAGCAGCCCTGCGTCAGTGACTTCAAGGGGACAAAAAAGTCCGTATTGATCGCTCCAAACTTATGCCTGCTGGCTTCCATGGGCATGGGGAACGTGAGTGCTCTCCCCGTCATCCTCAAGGGAAGAGCTGTGGTGGAAGGAAATGCAGCGTCACCCATCCTGGAAGGGGCCCCCGGAGGTCTGCAGGCCGAGCACAACCACTGTCAGTGGAGAAAGGAGAAACGAGGTTTGGGCTGTTTGTATGCTGGGCTGTGGCAGTGGCAAACAGCCCTAGATAGACACACGTCCGGTAGTGATCTCTCCAGGAGCTGAGCTTAGACTCTCCAGCTGTCCAGGAGCTGGCCCTGGGATCCCCTCATCCCTCCAGTACTCCCAACCTCCCTGCCACACACACACCCCAAGGTCTCTCTCCAGCACAGTCACAGAACCACTGAGGCTGGAAGGCAGCCAGCTTCCACCCTCCATGGGCTGCCTCTTCATGCTTGAGTTTTGTCAGGAGCTTCTTCCTCATCCACACCAGCCTCCTGCCGTGTTGCTTCACTTCCTGCATGTCTGGGTGTGCTGTTCTGGAGCTGGCAGAGGAGATCCTTGACCATCCAACAGCTCTCCCCTCTTCCTTCAGTGTTGTATCCCATGGGATTCTTCCGGGCAGGTTCCTCAGCAGGCCAGAGCCTGCTCTCCTGAAGTCCCGCTCTTTGCCTTGTTCCTTTCTCTCGGGAGCCTCGACTCTACTTTCTCACCCCTGATTGTTACATCCCTGACCAGCTCCTCCTTGTTCCTAAGTATGATTTCCTGCAGGACACCTCCCCTCGCTGCCTCCTCAGTCACCCTTGTCAGGAGGATGTTGTCACTGAACTCCAGAAACCTCCTGGATGACTTTCACTTTGCTGTGTTGCCCCTTCAGCAAATATGGGGATAGTTTATGTCCGCCATGAGGCCCAGGGCTTCTTCCAGTTGAATGAAGAAGGTCCATCTACTTCCTCCATCGGGGGGTCTGTACCAGACATCCGCCCACCACAGTGTTGCCTGTGACCCTTCAGCTCTCAGCTGGTTCATCCTCCATCCCCAGGCAGAGCTCCACACGTTCCTGCTGCTCTCCCCCATGAAGGGCAACTTCCCCTCCAGGCCCAGCCTCATGGCCTTAGCAGTACCAGCCCCTCAAGAGCCAGAGTTTCTCTAGCAGGGGGTATTTGTAGTACCCTTCAACTCCTCACGTTGTTCTCTTCTGAGAGACCCCCCAATCCAGATGAGCCAGCTACACACAAACATTAAAAGCTGACCAAATGGATCTTCAGTCCAAGGAGACCTTGAGAAAACCTGGGGTTCAGCAAATGGAAGTCACCTGAAATTTTGCAAGGAATAGTGGTCGGTCCTGCACAGGCAGGGGGCAAATAGCCCCGTACATCTGGGGCCTGCCCAGCTGAGCAGCGACTCTGAGGAGAAGGGCCTGGGCACTACGAGGGATGCCCTACGAGCCAGGAGAGGATGGACACGGGGAACAAGGGCAGCTGCCTACGGGGCTGCATTTGGAGGAGCGGGGGCCACCCCGACACCCTGAGTTCCCATCCCCCTCCCCTCAGCACTGGTGTGGCCCCACACACACGGGTGCGTCCCAGGGTGTGGCTCCCCAGTTTGGAGAAGTAGGGGGGGACCTGGAGAGTGTTGAGTGAAGCTCTGCCAAGGTGGGGTTCGGGACCTAGTGCCCATGGCCTGTGTGGGGGGGCCGAGGGACCTGGAGTTCTTTGGGCAGTGGTGTGAAGGCTCCAGGCACTATAGGAGTAGCCTGAGAGTGGCTGAGGGGGGATTTCAGAGCTGGTGGAGCTTTTCTTGGTGGTAAGATACAGCATGAGAAAGAACTAATGCCACTACGTGCAGCTGGGGAGGCCCAGGTTGGACACAAACCCTGTCACTCGAAGGGCAGTGCTGTGGTGTAACAAGTCACCCAGAGGGAGACTGGAGCAGCCCCAGGCTTTGTGTTTCCAGGAGCAGCCAGGGAGGATGGAGAGATCTCAGTAAAGGAAGGGAGATGCTGCGGTGAGAGCAAGGCGTGGTAGCCGGGTGGATGTCTACAGCCTGTGGAGAAAGAGGTGCAGGTGTGGGACACGGTGGGACAGCCTGTGGTGGAGACGACAGAGGGATGAAGAACCCCCAGGGCTGGGTTTTGGGGCCACTCCTGTTTAACATCTTTATCGATGGTCTGGACGAGGGGATCGAGTGCCCCCTCAGTCAGTTTGCAGATGACACCCAGTTGGGTGGGAGTGTTGATCTCTCGAGGGTAGGGAGGCTCTGCAGAGAGACCTGGCCAGGCTGGAGCGATGGGCTGAGCCCAACGGGAGGAGTTTCACTAAGGCCAAAGGCCGGGTGCTGCCCTTGGGCCACAACAACCCCCAGCAGGGCTACAGGCTGGGGGAGGAGTGGCTGGAGAGCTGCCAGTCAGAGAGGGACCTGGGGGGTGATTGATGGATAACGAGCCAGCGCTGTGCCCAGGTGGCCAAAAAGGCCAATGGCATCATCCTGGCTTGTATCAGCCATAGCGTGGCCAGCAGGGACAGGGAAGGGATCTCACCCCTGTGCACTGGTGAAGCTGCCCCTCGATGAGTGGGTTCAGTTTTGGGGCTCCTCACCCCAAAAAGGCCATTGAGGTACTGGAATGTGGCCAGAAAAGAACGAAACTAGTGAAGGATCCAGAGAACAAGTCTTAGGAGGAGCAGCTGAGGGAACTGGGGGGGTTTAGTCTGGAGAAGAGGAGGCTGAGGGGAGACCTCCTGGCCCTCTGCAACTCCCTGAAAGGAGGGTGCAGAGAGGGGGGAGGAGTCTCTTGAGCCAAGGACCCAGCAGCAGGCCAAGAGGGAATGGCCTCAAGCTGCGCCAGGGCAGGGTCAGACTGGCTCTTAGGAAGGATTTCTTTGCAGAAGGGGCTGTTGGGCGTTGGAATGGGCTGCCCAGGGCAGGGGGGGAGTCCCCATCCCTGGAGGGGTTGAAGAGTAAAGTTGACTTAGCGCTGAGGGATCTGGTGGAGTTGGGAACGGTCAGTGTTAGGTCAGTGGTTGGACTGGAGGATCTTCAAGGTCTTTCCAACCTGGACGATTCTGTGATTCTGTGACTCAGTGAAGGCTAAGTTGTCATAACTCTAGAAATGGTAACTAGGTGAGACGTCACGAGAGGAAGAGGGGGCATCTTCAGTCTTCACCCTGAAGACCCCCCCCAAGACCACCAGGAGCCCCTGCGCAGGCGCAACAGAGAGAGACTTGGGGTGGGGTTTGTGTTAATGACTTCTCAAAACTAACTGTAATATCTCTCGCTATTCTCGGAATTATAATGAATATGTAAACGCTTTACACTATAGAAAGGAGCCGCTTCTCGCTCCAAGGTGTGCACGCTTGTGGAGGAGCGATCCCCCGTGCACCCAGCGCTGCAGTAAAGAATGCCTGCTTTCTAACACTCTGATTCTGACTCTTAGAGAGTTCTTCCTCGACCGGCTTTTTAGTATCACCCCAACGGAGCGGACAACAAGTCTCCAAGTCCAAACATTTATGAACTACCCACAATGTACTAACTGAACACACGATAGTTGGCTAGGTACATAGCGAGTTGTGGCAAGCAATACAATATGCCTTGCATGTCTTAATGGGAAAGGGAAAAGAGGGAGGCAGAGGGAATGGGGAAATACAGATCACCCGTCCGGGTTCCTGCGCTGATCCCGCCGGCGAGGGCTCCAGGAGGCACAGGAGGCAGCCGTCTTCTTCGCTTCCCTGCACTCTCCAGGCCCCCCCTTCCTTCCCCCCCTTGATTTATACCCACTTTCCTTGGGTCCGTCCCCCAGGTCGACCCACACACCTACGTATCCCATGTGTGGGAGGGGTGAGGTGTTTCATGGGATGATGTAATTAGCATGATCATGTTAGCCCTCGTTAGCATATTGAGGGGTGTGAACTTTAATATGCATTTCGTGGATAATGAAGCAAAGGTCATTCACGGGACAGATGGCCCTTGAAGTTTTGGTCAGGTGCCCCAGAGCAGAGCCGTCCTGTCTCCACAGGGCTCCCTCCTCCAGTCCCATCTTGTGTTATTCGGGCAGCCTTATCAGCTTCGGCCTCCACAGAATGCACCCTGTGACTCAGAGTTTTGTCTTGCGAGTGTCTGAGGCATTTCTTTGATCAGCCTCAACTTTTGCTTTCTCAGGCTGTTTTTCTTAGTTCCTCGCAGGCCTGGTTTCTCGTCTCTCACCACCTGTCACCTCTGCCTGGAGTTTTCTGCTCTAACAGCCCCTGGGGAGGCTTTGTCAGGAACGGTCCTCACTGGGACCCATTAACACTCCAAGGAACTTTGGAGTTTGCATCTGACTTGGACTTCTTGAGAGGCTCTTCAACTTCCTATTGCTGCCTGGGGTTCATGGACTCGGCCCCAAACCCACCCGAGGGGTCCTTAAAATGCCTTGGGCTGGTCCTCTGCTGCGGAGCTGGGCCGGGCTCCTGGGCCAGAGGGAGCTGAGGGCAAGTGGTCAGCGCTGCAGAGAGCCAGCTCTGCCCAGGAGCAGCTCCTCTGCCAAGCGCAGCAGGGCTGGGGGCACTGCCTGCAGGCACCGAGGGCAGAGGAGCGGGGCAGAGAGAGGGGAAAGGCAGACGGGAGCAGGAGGGTGTGGAGAGCTCGAAGGAGGAGAAATCTTCACAGTACTTAACCCAGTAAGTGTCCTCTTGTTTTGCTGGGCGGGCAGTGGGAGATGGGAATTTATTTCTCCTTTCTGGAACAGACACTAAGGCCCCAGGTCTCGTTAGCACTTGTCTGAGCCTCTCCTGAGCCCCTGCACACACAGAGATGCCCCTGGGCAGGGCCCTGCTGCCGGGAGGGGTCTGCAGGGCCAAGCTGAGCACACAGCGGGCGGGATGGGGGCTGTGAGCACTGACAGGGAGCAGACCTGGGGACAGAGAAGCAGCTCCTGGCTGTGACAGCTCCAGGCAGCAGAGACGTGGGCAGAGAGTAAGAGGGAGCTGCTGCTGGAAACACCTCGGGAGGAGGAGTTCAGGCACCTCCCTGCCATCCCCTGCAGTGCAGACACCTACTCCAGAGGAACCCCCTGGTCTCCTCTCCCACCCAGCAGAGCCCGACCCTCTGTCCCTGTCCTGCCTCCTCACAGCAGCCCTGTGGCATTTCTCCATATTTCCCCTTCGGCCTCTGCTCCCCGTGCTGGTATCACCGGACTTTCTGGGATGGGGTGGGGTTCAGCCGTGAGCAATCCCTGTGGGCACTGCCATGCAGACGTTTCCATGGGAGTAAAATGTCCATGTGCCCTCGCACTCTGCAGGCTCAGGGTGATACAAATGAGCCAGTTGACTCTTCAGGACACCCCGTCCTTAGGACACTCGACTCTTTCCCAGTGGGGTCCTGCTGGGCTGCAGCCTGTCCTGCAGAAGGGCACAGCTCTCCCAGGGCACCTCTGTGTTCTCCAGCAGCTTCATGAGAAACCGAATAGACAGAAATGAGAAATCTGTCCTAACTTAGTGATGTCTTTTCCTCTGTGAACAGGCCCCCATGCCGAGAGTGAACAAATGTCCAACGGCAGCTCCATCGCTGAGTTCCTCCTCCTGACACTCACAGTCAGACGGGAGCTGCAGCTCTGGCACTTCTGGCTCTTCCTGGGCATCCCCCTGGCTGCCCTCCTGGGCAACGGCCTCATCATCACCGCCATCGCCTGCGACCACCGCCTGCACACCCCCATGTACTTCTTCCTCCTCAACCTCTCCCTCCTCCACCTGGGCTCCATCTCCACCCCTCTCACCAAAGCCATGGCCAATTCCCTCTGGGACAACAGGGGCATCTCCTGCTCAGGATGTGCTGCCCAGGCCTTTCTCTTTCTCTTCTTAGTCACAGCAGAGTTTTGTCTCCTCACCATCATGTGCTACAACCGCTACGTTGCCATCTGCAAACCCCTGCACTATGGGACCCTCCTGGGCAGCAGAGCTTGTGTCCACATGGCAGCAGCTGCCTGGGGCACTGGGTTGCTCAATTCTCTTCTGCACACTGCCAACACATTTTCATTATCATTCTACCAAGGCAAAACCCTGTGAAATCCCCCAGATCCTCAAGCTCTCCCGCTCACGCTCCTACCTCAGGGAAGTTGGGCTTATCATGGTTACTGCCTGTTTATCTCTTGGATGGTTTGTTTTCGTTGTGGTGTCCTATGTGCAGATCTTCAGGGCCGTGCTGAGGATCCCCTCTGGGAGAGGCTGGGAGGAGCCAGCAGGCAAAGGGACACAGGACTGGAGAGGGGTTTGGGACACACTTGGGAAGAACTCACGGGGTGGATCTGGCACAGCCCCCCTGTGAGCCATGGTCCTGCCCAGAGCCGTCCCTGGCTGCTGAGCGCTCGGGAATGGTGGGAGAGGGCTCAGCAGCAGGGATCCCCGTCCAGCAGGTTCTGCTCCCCCCCCCAGCAGCACGGCCAGGGCAGAGTCACCCCACGGCCCCGGGGCACCCCAGCCCTCTGGCTCTGCAGGGCAGCACCGCCAGAGCAGGGCCCTGCGGGGAGCACGGGTGGGCCCCAGGAATGGCCGGCCAGCCCAGCCCCTGCCCGCTCGCCTGGGGAAAGGCTCTCTGGAGAGCAGGGGTGGCTCTGGAGAAGAGCGAGGGAGCGTTTCTGTGCCTGCAGGGAGGAACCCGTGACTAAGAGAAATCCTAGAATCCTATCCTGGAATGGTTTGGGTTGGAAGGGACTTTCCCGTGTCTGAAGTCAGCTCTTCAGAAGCCTCTCTGGACAGACAGACTGCCCATGGGTCTCACAGTGTCGGGGAAGGCAGCTGGTCTGCGACAACCTGATTGAGGAGGAGTTTGACCTCGACAACATTCCGGTGTACCCTTGAGAAAGGGAAGCTTTGCTTCAGTAAAATAACTTTCAGAGATGCAGACTACGCAGCAGCATGAAGTAACCAGGGAGAAAACTGATAAAAGTTATCCAATGGGAATGTTGGGAACAACTTTTTGACCAATTCTATTGTGACACGCTGCCCCTGAAATATATAAAAATGCCTGCTTTCAGTAATAAAAAACCTAGTCGCTTATTCACCCGTGTGTGTGTGTGTCGCTTTGTCCATCTGTACAGCGACATCTGGTGATCCCGACGCGCGACGACGACGTGCAACGAGGCCGAGACGGCGACTTGGCAAGGACGTGATTGGGGATTCGCGACTTCGCCGAAGTGGGCTGCAGGACGGCGTGAGTGGAGACGGAGCCCGGCGGAGCTGAGAGCAGTGGGAACCTGCGTGGTCCGGACCTGAACTTGGACACCTGATAAGGTGAGCCACCGGGAACGGGACTGTAGCCATGGGACAGCATTTAACGAAAGGAGAGGAAACACCACTGTCCCCATGGAAAGCATTGCTTCAACGGAAGGGTGGTGAGACTAGTGAATACGGGCTCAGGCGAATGCTCGTTTGGAGCAAAACGCACGGATTTGAAGCAACAGCTGCCACGGCGTTTAGTGTATCAGCGTGGCAGGCAGCAGGGCAAAACTTATGGGATACAATGTCTTGTATTCTTGCCATTGGCAAGAGATAACGCTAACGAGGACTGCCAAAAAATGATTGAAGCCATGCCTGGAGACCCCTCTGTGCCTGATACAGTCGCTGCCTGCTCTGAAGTTGGCACTGTGGAGCATCAAGTGGCTGCACTACTACGGCCATGAAGGCTAAATCCGCTCCCAAGTGCTTTGGATGTGGACCGGGGGCACGTGTTAAAGCAGATTGCCCTGCCAGACAAGAAAATCCAAGAAACTCTGCCAGCAATTCCGCAGGAGTAACCTGCAGCCGCTGGGGAAAAATAGGGCGCTTTGCCAAACAATGTTGGTGCAGATTTCCTGCCAGCGGACAGCCTCTCCAGGGGAACGGGAAGGCGAGCGCGAGGGGGCACGCGACGGTAAAAAATCCCTCCTGCACGTCAGGGGCTCGGCACCTCTCTGTGAGCGGCTCCCGGCCAGAGCTGTCGGGGCAGCAGGACTGGGTGTCTGCACTGCCGACACAGCCACCATTTCACCGACAGACATCGTTAAAGTACCGCTGGATGCTGAAGGACCTACAGGGCGAGGGCTGAGTGCTTGATTGACTGGGAGCTCTGGCAGCACCTCGAGTGGACTAATTGTGCACGTGGGAATTACCGATGATTATACTGGGCACGTTTGTGCTGGGATTTCTACTCCCTGCCCGCCCGTAACCATTCCCCAGGAACTCGAGTTGCTCAGCTCGTACCATTTTTGAGCTGTGACCCCAAACCGAACGTCGGGAGCGACATGACGGAGGATTTGGCTGCACGGGACCCCGCAGGTCTGGTCACAGACTGTCTCATCCCGGAGAGCGCGGACGGGCTGTGTCCTATCCAGCAGAGGGCACTCGCCGACAGCAGTAAAACTGACGGGACTTCTGGACACAGGAGCCGAGGTAACTTGTATCTCAGTGCTCGTGGCCACCCACCTGGCCAGTTGTAAGTACGGGAATGGGAGTGGTAGGACGGGGAGGGTCAACACAAGCAGGGGCAGCAGCTGCGCCTGTTCTGGTCCCCGAGCCTGAGGGCCAAGCCCCGTGTGACGACAGCCCCCCTGAACCTACGGGGAGGGACCGTTTGTCACACCGGGGAGCGAAGGTTACTACGGATTTCTGACAGGGGCCACTGTGCTGCAGGGTGTAAAACAACCCACCCTTGCGTTGACCTGGTTAAGAAATAACCCCGTGGGGGTGGATCAGTGGCCCCTGCCAATTGAGGAATTAAAGGCCCTGCAGGAGTTGGTGATGAACAGCTAGCTGCTGGACATAGTGAGCCTTCTGCCAGCCCATGGAGTACTCCAGTGTCTGTAATTAGAAAGAAATCAGGAAAATGGCGATTCAGGAAAATGGGGACCTGTGGATGCAGGACAGGGATGGGGGATGCTCGGGGGGGCCCCACAGATGCGCCACTGGGGATGCCGGATGCTTGGGGGTCCCTACGGGTGGACGCATGAGTGTGGTGGGTGCCAGGTCCCATCTCCCGCACCCTCACCCAGAGCATCCCGATCCTGACGCCCTCCAAGGAGCTGCCAGTGGCCCCCGGCCTGGTGAGCGCAGCAGGAGAGGATGAGGAGGGATCCCCTACGGCAAATAAATGCTGTTATGGCCACAGTGGGGGCCCTGCGACCGGGCCTACCCTCACCTGCCATGATTCCTATGGCTTGGGAAATCATTGTGATGGATTTAAGGGACTGCTTCTTTACTGTCCCATTGGCATCCCAAGATAAAGAAAAATTTGCGTTCTCTGTGCCTTCTCGAAATCATGCAGAGCCTTCGAAAAGGTACCATTGGGAAGGTTTGCCACAAGGCATGAAAAATTCGCCAACAATTTGTCAATGGTTTGTAGCCCAGGCTTTGTCACCTGTGAGAGAAAAGTTCCCTCCTGGCTATTGCTGCCATTATATGGATGACATCCTGTTAGCAGCAACAGCAAGGAGCAGTTGAACAGCACGGAGCACTTAGCCAGAGTCCTTGCAACAACACGGATTGGTTATTGCCCCTGAAAAGGTGCAAAAAAGGTAGAACCGTGGAGATATCTGGGAATGACAGTGACAAGCAAGCAGGTTATGCCCCAACCTGTGAAACTCGACCTTGAAATCAAAACTCTCCATGATGTACAGAAACTGATGGGATCCTTAAATTGGATAAGGCCCTGTCCTGGACTTACCAGTTCTCAATTACAGCCGTTATTGGAGCTACTAAAACATTCTAATGATCCAGCAGAACCCAGAATACTAAACAAGGAAGCCTTGAGTGTCATTCATATGGAGGAACAATCTACACACGGGAGATTTGTCTCTCGAATAGATCTGTCTCAGGTAGTACAATTCTCTGTACTAACTGACAAAACTGTCCCATTCGGGGCTCCAGTACAACGGAACCCTGAATGGGATGACCCATTGCATAGTCTAGAGTGGATGTTTCTGTCCTTCTGGCCGCGAAAAACTGCTCCCGCACTGTCTGAGCTTATTGCTGACATAATCATAAAAGCCAGAAAGCGATGTTTAGAACTCACGGGGCGTGATCCGGCTACGGTTGTTTTACCTGTGCACAGTTGGTATTTCGAATGGTGCCTGGCAAATAATCACGAGCTGCAGGCAGCCATGGCAGGTTTTCAGGGACAGATCTCATATCACCTGCCAGCACAGCCCTGCTGAAATTTGCTCGGGAAGTACCATTTGGTCAGAAACGTGAAAGGCCTCACTGTTTTTACAGATGGCTCAGGAAAAGCAGGTAAAGCCAATCTATCGCAGTGCAACAGCCTGGTGTGCCTCTACCCCTCCGAAGGTCTCTCAGTCAGTTGGTGTTCCCGTTGCTCTACCCCCTGCATATTCTTGATACGTGGGGACAGAGCGTGGGGAGGACGGCCCTCAAAACTTAATGGTGGCCCCCGTAGCCTTGGTCGTCTTACTGTGCTAACACCTGGTATTACAGAGAGACACAAAGAATTGCGACAGGAAAGGAATATGCATCGATGTGCTGAGAACTGTGATGGCAGAGTAACATTGTGGAATCCTGGTCAAATTATCGCATCCTCCCTTTTTGCACCAGGAGTCGCTGCTGCGGCTGCACTAAAGAAATGGACTGGCTGGGGTGTTGGCTGAGGAACAGGACAGGGCTGCACCACTGGCCCTCACTGGGTCACTAACTGGTGCAGATACGTCAGACACGCGGCTTTGCAGAACTGAGCTGCCGTAGATTCCTTGCTTTTAGCACAAGGACGTGGGGGCGAAGATTCTGAAGGAATGTGTTGTATGAATTTATCGGATCGTTCTGAGTCGATCCATAAAAGCACACAGCAGCTAAAAGAAGGAGTGAAACATTTACAGGTGGATGATAATCTAGATTGGTTACCAAAACGTCCAAAAGCTGGGGACTGTCCGGATGGTTAATATCTGTGGTCAGGACTTTGGGACTAATTATCTCGACAGTTGTGGTTGTGGTACTGATGTTGCCTTGCTTTGGCACTTTCTTGCAAAGGGCCCTGCAAAAAACTGCTCATGCAATATTTTTACACAAACACAAAAAGGGGGAATTGTTGGGGAAGGCAGCAGGTCTGCCGAGAACCTGACTGAAGAGGAGTTTGACCTTGACAACATTCCAGTGTACCCTTGAGAAAGGGAAGCTTTGCTTCAAGAAAGTAACTTCAGGGAGCTGCAGACTTGCACAGCACGAAGTAACCAGGGAGAAAACTGATACAGGTTATCCAATGAGAACGTTGGAAGCAACTTTTTTACCAATTATATTGTGACGCTCTGGCCCCTGAGATATATAAAAACGCATGCTTTTAGTAATAAAAAAACTAGCCGCTTATTCACCCGTGTGACTGCGTGCATCAGTTGGTACTGACAGTCCAGCTCCACCCGCGGCTGCCCGCTGGTGACGGCCGGCTCTGCTTTGGGCACGCTGAGCTCAGGGACCAGCTCTGCGGCACCCATGGGGTCAGCGATGAGCACGGGGAGGTCACGGACGCTGGTAAATCCCCCTCGCGCGCCGGCGTCCCCCTCCTCATCCTCTCCTGCTGCGCTCACCGGGCCGGGGGCCGCTGGCAGCTCCTTGGAGGGCGTCAGGATCGGGATGCTCTGGGTGAGGGTGCGGGAGATGGGACCTGGCACCCACCACACTCATGCGTCCACCCGTAGGGACCCCCAAGCATCCGGCATCCCCAGCACCGCATCCACTGGGACCCCCCGAGCATCCCCCATCCCTGTCCTGCATCCACAGGGCCCCCCTGAGCATCCCCCATCCCTGTCCTGCATCCACAGGGCCCCCCCGAGCATCCCCCATCCCTGTCCTGCATCCACAGGCCCCCCCCAAGCATCCCCCTCAAACTCCCCTTGTAGCCCCCCTAAAATCCCTACAACTCCCCAAAGACACCTTGTAGCCCCTTACTCCCCCCTAAACTCCCTACAACCCCCCAACCCTTCTCATAGCCACGCTACAACTCCCAAACTCCCCTCGTAGCCCTCCTACAACCCTCAGACTCCCCTCGTAGCCCCCCTACACCCCTCTGAACTCCCTACAACCCCCCAAACCCACCTTGTAGCCGCCTACAGCCCCCTAAACTCCCTACAACCCCCCAAACCCTCTCATAGCCCCGCTATGACCCCCAAACCCCCCCTTGTAGCCCCCCAACACCCCCCAACACCGCCTTCTCTCTCTCCCCAGGCCAGCACCAGCCACAGGACCCCTGGGGCCCCCTCCCCAGGGGGGTACAACCCCCACACCCCCGGCTCAGGGATCGTGCAGAGCTCCAGCGACTGGGTGACCACCGACATCCAGGTGAAGGTCCGTGACACCTACCGTGACAGTCGGGTGGTGGGACAGACCGGCGTCATCCGCAGCGTCATGGTGAGACCCCCCCGCCCCGGGAGGTGGTTTTGGGGCAGGGAGGGGGTAACACACATGGTGATGCTGATTTCCCCCTCCCCCTTTTTTTGTTTTTGTAGGGCGGGATGTGCTTCGTCTACCTGTACGACAGCGAGAAGGTGGTGAGCATCTCCAGCGAGCACCTGGAGCCCGTCACCCCCACCAGAAGGAACAAGGTAGGGCCCCCCCCCAGCCCCCTCCTTTATCCTGGGCCCCCCAACACTCCCCCCACCACCGCATGCTCCTTTGGGGACCTTCTAGATCCTCTCAGGTGCTACCCCAGCCCCCCTGGGACCTCCCCACAACCCCTCTGGGACCCTCCCAACACCCTTGGGACCCCCCACCAGCCCCCTCAAGGCCCACTCTTCCCCCATTTGCCCCCCACCTCAGGTCAAGGTGATCCTGGGGGAGGACCGTGAAGCTACCGGGTACCTGATCGACATCGATGAGGAGGAGGAGGAGGGGTTCGTCTTCATGGATTCAGGGGAGCTCAAGAGCCTCAACCTCCGCTCCCTCGGCAAACTGGTGAAGGCTTGAGGGGGGCCCCCCCGTGCCCCCCACCCCGCTGCTGCCCCCTGTTTTCTTTGTGTCCCCCTATTTTCTTTCTACACACCCGGTTTATTTCCCCCGTTTCTTCCTACACACCCGGTATTTTCCCCCTGTTCAGTGTTGCTGCTTGTAACAAGGTTTAGTTGTCAAATAAACGCCTGTGGGTGCAGCACCCCCTCTTCTGTGCTGCCTTCTGGGGGGGGCTGTAAAGCTTGGGGGGGAGGGGGGGTGGGGGGTGTGAACCAGGGCCCCTGTGCCCCACAGGGCTGGGGAAAGGGGTTACACTGCCCCCCGGGGGGCGGAGAGAGGGTTGAAGCGGGACCCGGGGCGGGGGGTTGAAACGGGACCCCCGGGGGGGGGTGGGGGGTGTTGAACCGGGACCCCGCTCCGGGGCGGAGGCTGAGGCGGCTTCAGCGCCGGCTGCGCACATGCTGCACCCTTACAGCCCGCCTCCGCTTCCGCCTCCTCCTCTCATTGACTCTGCCGCCGCCGGCCCCGCCTCCCCGCCGCCGCCATTGGCCAGCACCCGCGCCGCCATTGGTGGCCGGCCCTCAGTCCCCGCCCCTCGCGTCTTGCTCCCGTCCCGTTTCTCCCGTGTCGCCGCCGCTCATTGGCTGGAAGCACAGCGAGGGGATTGGCTGCGGCGGCCGCGCCTGCGTCTTGGGGCGCGCGGTGCGGGAAGATGGCGGCGGCGGCGACCTGTGGGGCTCGCGCCGCCCTGGGCGCCTGCCGCGCCCGCGCCGCGCTGGGCCGGGCCGGGCCGCGCCGCGCCGCGCCGCGCCGCGCCGCCAGCGGCACCGCCGGTACCGAGGCGGTGCTGCGGGAGCGGCTGCGGCGGCACCAGGCGGGGGCCGCGATGGGGCTGAAGCTGGGCCTGGGCCTGACGGGACGGGCGGGCGGCGTGGGGAGGGGGGGCACGGGGGCTCCACGGGTGTCCCCACCTGTCCCCAGCTGTCCCCGGGCTTCTCTGGGGCCCCCGCGCATGTCCCTGTCTTTCCTCGGGGGGCCTCAGCCCTCCCCGGGCGCCCCCGGGGGTCTCTGACTGGCGCTGGGTGTTCCCAGAGCTCCCCGGCTGTCGCTGGCCATCCTCGGCCACCTCTAGGCCTCCATGGCTATTCCCAGGGTCCTCTGGTTGTCCCTGGCCATCCTCGGCCACCCCCAGAACTCCCTGCCCATCTCCAAGTATTTCTGGGGCTCTCTGAGCGTTCCTGACCATCCTGAGACATACCTGGAGGGTCTCTGAAGGTCCCTGGGGCTCTCTGGGTGTCCCTGACCATCCTCAGACATACCTGGGGGCCGCTAAATGTCCCTGGTGTTCTCTGGGTGTCCCCGACCATCCCCAGAGCTCCCTGGGTATCCCTGAGTGTCCCCAAATGTCCCCAGAAGCTTCTGGACTGTCCCTGGGGCTCCCTGGATGCCCCTTGCTATCCTCTGCCATCCCCAACTGTCCTCAAGCGTCCCTGGGTGTCCCCAAGCCCCTCATCACGGTGTCTGTGCCCCCTCTCTGTGTCCTCTCGCCTCACAGGCGACAGAAGGACCCCTGGGACACACCGCGGGGCTGGAGGAGGATGAGGAGGAAGAGCACAGCCACCTCCAACAGTGGCAGCCGGAACGCCGGCTCCTTGGCTTGAGGGGCGGCCGGCAGCGCCACGCCGGTGAAGCTCAGCCCCACGGTGACTTTTGGCACTGCCACCTCCACGGCTGGTAACCGCGGGCCGGTACCTGCCGGCACTTCGGCAGCACCGCCAGCAACCTCCGTTTTCACTGGCGGCTCCTCCATCGCCTGCGTTTTGGTGGCGGCCGCTTCCTTCACTGTTAACCGGGACGGCGTCACGCGTGGCCGTTTGGGCTCCGCCGCGGGCAGCACCGCGGTGGCTGCGGCAGTTGGTGCTGCTTTGGCAGCTCTTCGGCTCTTCACCAGCTTGGGGAGCTTGGGAGGGGCAAACTCCACGGCCACCGCGCTGCCGGCTGCTGCGCTCACTGGGCCAGGGGCCGCTGGCAGCTCCTTGGAGGGCGTCAGGATTGGGATGCTCTGGGTGAGGGTGCGGGAGATGGGACCTGGCACCCACCACACTCATGCGTCCACCTGTAGGGACCCCCAAGCATCCGGCATCCCCAGTGGCGCATCCACAGGGCCCCCCCGAGCATCCCCCATCCCTGTCCTGCATCCACAGGCCCCCCCCGCACCCCATTCCTGCACCCACAGTCACCTACCAGCCTGGCCAACTTCCACTGGTGCCCAGTGCCGGTGCCGCCGAGGCCTTCGTGGACATCGCGGTGATGAGCTACCTACCCACCACCGAATTCTCCCGCCCCCAGAGGTTCGTGTGGTCTTACGCCAACCCTGACTTGCCGGCAGCGGTGAGGCTGAACCGCTTTCCCTGCCCAGATTTTGGCCGGCGATCGATAACCGGCTGCGGAAAGCCGTCTTTGAACGCCGGGTCAAGGTCCGGTTGTTGGTGGGTTGTGGCGGCACAGCCGAGTCACCATGTTCCCCTTCCTCAAATCCCTTGCTGCCATCGCCGATAACCAGACCCACTACAGCGTGGCGGTGGTGAGTGTCGCGGCCTGAGCGCGGCGTGCCGGCGGGCGGCGGTTCGGTGGGTGCTGGGTGACAGTCTCCTCGCTCCCCGCAGCGGCTGTTCATGGTGCCGGCCAGCGCGGCACAAGCCCAGATCCCCTCCGCCCGGGTGAACCACAACAAGGACATGGTGACGGAGAAGGCGGCGTATATCGGTGAGCGCGACGTCCCCGCGTGCGAATCGCCGCCGGCTGCTGTTGGGGGCGGGTTTTGGGGTGTGTGTGTGTGTCCCCCTGACCCCACATCTCCTTGCAGGGACATCCAACTGGTCCGGCGACTACTTCACGCGGACGGCGGGATCGGCGCTGGTGGTGAACCAGACGCTGAGCCCCAGCAGTGCCGGCACCGCCACCGTCCCTGCGGCCGGCACCATCCGGGAGCAGCTGCAGGCGGTTTTTGAGCGGGACTGGAGCTCCCGCTACAGCGCTGACATCAGCGACGCTGAGCAGTGGGAGAGCCTCTGCGGCTCCCGGTAGGCGCCGGGCAACGGGCCACCGGGGAACTGCGGGTTCCAGCTGTGCCGAACTCAGCCTCCCCGCTCCCGTTTGGGGAAAAAAACAAGTTTTTGTGGTGTTTGCGGTGCTGTTACTGAGGCAAGGGGTCCTCTGCGCCGCGGCGATGGAGAGCGCCGGGCCTTTGCTGAATGCCGTGCCGGCACCGGGAGGGAAGCCGGGCGCCCCTCGAGTCTCGGCAATGCCAAACCCACCCCGGCAAAGAGTCAGATGAAACGCTTGGCTGTCGGCAAACCATTTATTGGGGGATCGCTGCAAAAACCGGTGCCGATAGCATCTGGCACAGCACATCCTGGTGCGTCCCTGGCTCCGTTCTTCTCTACCGGCGTGGAGCCAGGTCTTGCTGCTCAGGGTGGCTGAAGGTGAGGAAGAGGAAGGTCTTTGGGGAGCTCTTCTCTGCCAGGGGGTGTGCCAGGGTTGCCACGGTGGCTCAGCAGTGATGTGAGTGTTCCTGGCTCTGTGCCGGGAGGAGTGTGCCAGGTAGAGTGGGGGAGTCCCAGTCTGTCCCCTGGAGCCCATCCTTGGGGACAGGGATGATGCTTGGCGGCTTGGGGTCGCACCGCGTCACCGGAGCTTCCTGCGAGGGAGAAGGGTGGGGAGGGGGTGAGCGGCACCCACCTTGGTGGGGACCTGGGACACCCAGGGACCCTGAGCACCCAGGGATTCTGGGCACTCATGACATGGGGCACCAGGGACCCCCCAGCACCCATGATCTGGGGGCAGCAGGGACCCCGAGCATCCAGGGCCCCAAAGCACCTGGGGGACACAAAGCCACCAAGCACCCGGTGTCCCAGAGCACCCACGCCCAGGAGCCCCCTGTCCCTGCACGAGCCCCCCCCCATGGCTGTACCCTGGTGTGGGACGAGGTGTTCGCTCTCCCAGGCAGGTTCTGCTCCACGACGCTCCCAACGACCACGCTGCCATCGTGGCGGCCACGCTGTTCCCGGCTGCCGGGGGCCCCCAGCACGATGGAGTTACCGGCAGCGCGCTTTGTCCCAGGATGCCGCTGATGCTGGTAGCGCCGAGTGCCGTGGCGGGTGGGGATGGGGGCTTGGCAGACGTCCTGCGGGCTCGTGCCGCTGCCGTACCCGCTTGGCTCAGCCAGGCTGAGCCCTTCCATCTGGGTGGTGGCCTCCTGGATGCCGCGTTGGCTGGCGGGGATGAAGGCACCTTCCTCCGTGCCAGGGAAGAGCTGAACCGCGCTGGCATCCTTACGGGATGCCCTCAAGTCCTTGTGGCAGAGCTGGTAATACTGGGTGGCCTCAAAGCTGGACTTCACCTGCTGCAGGGAGATGAAGGGATGCTCGAGGGCGGCGCTGGGCGTGATCCTCTCCTGTGAGTCCCACGTGAGCATCGTCTTGAGCAGCGCCACCATCCCACGCAGGTCACAGTGCTCGGCCAGGGCTTCCTGGCCAGAATCAGACGCCAGGTGAATGTGCACCGCCGCCAACTGATCCAGCGAGGAGAAGACGTACCTCCTCCTCTCCACCGGCTTCGCCATCTCCTCGCCCGGTGGTCTGAGCTGCCAGGAACCGGTGGGATGTGGCACCCGTTGGAAGAAGGAGCACGTCTTCCAGCCAGCGCAGAGCAACTCACCCCATGGTAGCCCCAGGGTGGAGCAGATGTAGCGGACCTGGTCGTACTCGTTGATGCCGGGGTAGAGCGGCCAACCCAAGTGAAGCTCAGCCATCACGCCACCCAAAGACCAGACGTCTACCTTCTCGCAGAAGGGCAACCCCAACAAGATCTCTGGTGCCCGGTAGAAGCGGGTTTGGATGTAGGGTTGCTTGATGTGGCAGGCCTCGGTGAGGATGCAGGCTGAGCCAAAGTCGACGAGTTTGACGTGGAAGGGATAGCGTGCGTGGTCCACCAGCATGATGTTCTCTGGCTTGAGGTCAGCGTGGATGATGGAGAGCTCCTTCAGCTTGAGCAGCGCCGCCAGCAGCTGCACTGTGACGGTACGGATGTGCCGGACGGGCGACGGCAAGAAGTTGTTCTTCTTTTGGAAGTCCCGGAGGTTTTGCTCCAGCAGCTCAAAGACCAGGTAGGTACAGGCACCGTCAGCAAAGGACTCGAGGAAACGGACGATGTGCGACTCCTCAGTGTCCACCCCCCGCAAGGCCCGCAGCAGCTTCAGCTCATTCTTCACCACCCGGCCGTGGTAGCGTTTCTTCTTCAGGATCTTGATGGCCACCATCTCCCCCGTGCTCCTCCGCCGGCCCTGGGCCACCTCCCCGAAGGTCCCCTTCCCCACCGTGGCCACCAGGTCGTAGCATTCAGCACCCACCACCAGCGTCCCCATGGTGAGTCGGCTCCTCGCCAGGGGCTTGTGAGCCCCCACTCTGCAGCCACCAGGGGCTTGTGGCACCCAGACACCTCAACCTGGCCCCCAACAATGCTGCTGGTTCTGGCGTTGCCGTGGCAACACCTTTTGTTGCTGGTGTCGTCCCCAGGAGCAACCGTTGCCCCGCACAAAGGACTGGAACCCCGGCTGGAGGAACACCCTGAAACCCATCCCTGGTCCCCTAAAACCCATCCCAGCCCCACAAAACCCATTTTCAGCCCCAGAAAACCCAGCCCCAACCCCCTAAAACCTATCCCCAACCCCCCCACCTTACCTCTGGTCCCCCAAACCCATCCCTGCCTCCCAACACCCATTCTCTGACCCCACAGACACGCTCAAGTCTTTTTTTGGGGTTAACATTTATTTGGGCCGAGCTGAGAGCAAGGGGCCAGGGGGTGATGCTGCCGTCCCCCCCACTCCCTGGTTAATAGTAACACCTGGAAAATGAGCAAAAAGCTTCAAATACACACCCCCCGCCCCCCCCCCCCCCCCCCCCAAAAAAAAGCTGGATTAGGAATTGTTTGGGGGGTAAGTGCATTAAAGAGAGTTTGGGGGAGCAAGTGATGCTCCACCACCTCATCACTGTTTCAGGGGGTCCCTGAAGACCCCCCCATGCTCAGAGGGGGTGTTTACCGCTCACCACAGGGTTGGGGGCTCAGTGTCAGCTTAGGCAGCTGAAATTTAGGGGTCCCCTCACCCCTGAACACCCCCAAACTGAAGTGTGGGGTGAATTGCGTCATCACTGGCCACTGGTTGAATTCAGGGTCCCCAGGGGAGAGCTCAACGCTGGGCAACCGAATCTTCCCCTCCTTGGGTTGGGTGATGGGGGGCTCTGGTGCAGACCCCCCCGGGGAGAAACCCACCCTGGGCACCCAGCGCCGTCGCCGGGTCTTGCCCTCTGCTTCGCCGTTGACATGGGGATGGGCGTCCACCACCCGGTTGTCTTCTTTCTCCTTTGGCTTCACCAACACCAACACCGCCTTCTTCATGCCGCCCATCCTCATCCTCCCCTCCCCTTCCAACCCGCTCCCGGCAAAACCTGTGCCGAATTTTGGCAATTTGACCCTAGAGCGGTGTCCTGGTGCTGTATCCTTCCCGGTGGTCTCCTCCATCCCATCCATCCCCGGCGGCGCCAACTCCAACGCCGGCACCTTCAACGCCGACACGCCGCTGGGTTTTGGTATCTTCCAGCTGACGGGATCCTCTGGTTGTTTTACTGGCACGGTGAAACCCACGGTGGGGACGGTGAACCAGGGGGTCAACGGTTGCGCCCCCCCATCACCCGTTGTCCCCCGGGTGCTTCAATGGGATCGTGCTGGGAGACTCCGGCATCTTCCTTCCTGCCGTGCCAGTGCTCAAGCTCTCGGCGCTTGCCCCACGTCTCATCATTTTAGGGTCCCCCCCGATGCGGATATCGGGGCTGGATCCCCCAGATTTTGGCCACTTCACCCCCCCGCCCAGCTCCGGCCCGGCAGGGAGTTTAGGCAACGATGGCACACGTTGGCTGCCCGTCGCTGGCAGTGTGATGCCCACCCGCGGTACACGACGCCGGGGGGTCCCAGGGGACCCCGGTTCTTCCGACCTCCCGTCGTCCCCCCCCAACCCCCTGATTCCCAACCACGGCAGCTTCATCACTGGGCCGGCATCCTGGGGACCCTCCTCACCACCAGCACCCTTGTCCTCATTCCTGACACCGAAAGGCGCCAGGGATAATTTGGGGACCTTCAGCTTGACCCTGCCACCAGCGGCACCGACCATCCCCAAGGCCAGGTCTAAGGCTGCTGTGGGACCAGTGACGGCAAGGCCGGGCGGCGCTGGCGTGGCTGTGCCGTGGGCCGCCGGGGGATACCCGTGGCCACTGCTGCCCGTTTTGAGCTTCGCAAGGGACAGCCCGAACCGTGGCAGGGTGAATTGGGGGGTTTGGCGCCGGTTGCCGGCACGTCCCCCGTGAGCCGCACTGGGGGTGTGATTTCCACTGCCGGCAGCGGTGCCGCGGGCTCCAGCTCCAGGCTGAGCTTTGGGAGCCCTTTGGCAAACCTGGCCACCGCGTCTGGTGTCACCGCGGCATCCCCCTCACGTGGCGCTTCTGCAGCACCGGCTGCCGCTGGCAGCGCCAAACCCACCGTACTGGGTCTGGCTGAGCCGGAGCTGGTTTTCCCCTTGAAGTGCTCAGGCTTGGACAACCGGCCCAAGGCAGAGCTGACCTGTAGGTGACTCCTGTATATCCGCTAACTGATAACCCTTGTGCCAGCAGGTGTTATACTGGGTTATAACCAACCACCCATCTGATGGAAAAGGTGCAAGTGTTGAAGCCTGAGCAACAGGCCCTGAGCCGAAGCTGCTGACTCAGTATGTAATCATTAGTGAGATGTGTATGGAGGATGGAGCTGGCGTGGATGTATCTTTCCCTTCCTTTGAACAGAATAACAGAGTCACGGAGACAGGTGCCCGTCCTCGAGGCCTGATGTGAGACCCTGCGCATGATCCGATCAGATAAGCAGAGAAATTCCCTTAGTTTCTTCCTTGAGCCCTGGCCAAGCTCTGGGGGAACCTGATGTGAGACCGAAACCAGATGTTTCCCTCAAAACCGAGGTGCCAGCTATTGTGCCTTGCTGGTTTTTGGGTCCCTAAGGCCGGACCCGCTCACAGCCGCTTTGGGTGCCTCAGCTACGGGTGGACGCCCCGCGTAGGATTTCCCACTCGCCGGGACAGGCTCCCCAAATCCTCGCTGCACCCGGGGCTGCCCAGCGCCTGCGGGTCTGGGTGATGGCAACGGGTGCGAGTGGGGACGGATCTTCCTTAATCACTGTTCTCCTTCTCGGGCAGGAACGGTTTGATGCGTTACCCTGTGTTTCCCTGTTTGTTTGAGGGCACTATTCTGCCTTTTCTTACTGCACGTTGTCTGTATTACTCTGTTACATTATTTGGTTATTTCTAGTAAAATACGCCTGCTCTTTTCACTCTGGTGTCCAAGTTTCATTGGTATCCCTGATCAGCAAAACACCCCTCTATCAGCCCCCATGGTGCTGTGTTTGATGTTGGAGCTGGCAGGGTGTTGATAGCACACTGGTGCTGTGGCTACTGCTGAGTGGTGCTCACACAGCACCAAGGCTCTTTCCGACATTTCCCCCCCCCCAGTGGGACGGGGTGGGCAAGACCTTGGGAGGGGACACAACCAGGACAGCTGACCCCGACTGACCAAAGGGCTATTCCAGACCATCTGACGTCTGCTCGAGGATAAACTGGGAGAAAGGAGGACGGGGGGTGTCACCCTTGGTCCTCCGAGGCAACCCCTCCGCGTATGGGAGCCCTGCTTCCTGAGAAGGCCCGACATCGCCTGTTCATGGGAAGTAGAGAATAAATCTGTTTGCTTTTTTTTGCTTCCGCGCGCGGACCTTTGCTTCGCTTTGCTTATGTTAAACTGCTGTTGTTTTACCCACAAGGGTTGGGGTTTTTTTTCTCTATCTTATTTTCTTTCCCCTCTTTGCCCTGTCGAGGAAAAAAGGGGAAGGGGGGGGAAGTGATAGAGCGACTTGGTGGGTACCTGGCATTTAGCCAAGGTCAAACCACCACACCCCCCCTGCTCCCCCTGCCCCCCCCCCCCCCAGTGCCCCTGTGTCCCCCCCGCTCCCTCTGCCCTGCTCCTGGTGCCCCTGTGTCCTCCTGGTCCTCCTGTGTGTCCCCCCCAGTCCCCCTGTGTCTCCCCTGTCCCCCCCCGCTCCCCCTGTGTCCCCCCTCTGTCCCCTCTCACTGTGCACTGCCCTCAGACCCCCCCCTCTCCTGTTGTGCTTTGCTGAGGACCCCTGGGGGAAGGGTCGGGGTTTGGGGGGGGGGGCTGTGGGGGTTTGGGGGGGGTCTGAGGGACCAGGGGTGTCCTCCTGGTGCTCAACACCCAGGACAAGGAGTTCTGGGGAGGTTCTGGAGGGGTCTGGGGGGGTTCAGGGGGGTCTGTGAGGGTCCTGGGGGGGCAAAGCGGGTCCTGGGAGGGTTTGGGGGGGTTCTGGGGGCTTCAGGGGGGTTCCTGGGTGTGTCTGGGGGGGTTATGGGGGACCAGGGAGCTCTCCTGGTGCTCAAGACCCAGCACAGGGGGTCCTGGGGAGCTCGGAGGGGTCTGGGGGGGTTCAGGGGGAGTCCTGGGGAGGTCTGGGTGTCCGGGGGGCTCCTGAGGGGTTTGGGGGTGTCCTGGGGGGTCCGGGGGTGTGGGGGGCAGGGAGACCTCAGCCCCCAGTACAGAGGGGTCCTGGGGGGCCATGAGTGAGCAGTGGCGCTGGGCCCACCCAGTAGGGGGGTCCTGGGGGAGCGGTGGTGCAGGGAAGTTGCTCCACGTGTACTTGAGATCTTGGACCTGCTGCTGTGCAGGGCCCTGTGAAATGAGACATTTAGTTTTGCCGTCAGACATCGCTCAGCTGTGACTGGCGCTGGTTTGTTCCGTGTTTCCCCTGTATTTTCCTGCCTGGGGAGGGAAGCTCTTTGTTCCCGACGCCCCCAGCGGGTTTCAGAACCGCCCTGAGCGGGCGGCGGGTGCTGCTGCGGGGGCTGGGGGGGGCCCTGCCCGTCCTGCCGGGGCTCTGCCTGGCCCTGGGGCTGGGGGTCCTGGCCACCGGGCTACTGCTGCACCTGGCCCTGGGCCCCGTGGCGAGTGCCCGGGACACGCGTGTGGGTGCGGGTCACGCGTGTGTGTGTGCAGGTGGGACACACGTGTGTGTCACGTGTGCCGCTTGTGTCGTGCATGCCGTGTGTGTCACATGTGTGTCACGTGTGCGTCGCATGTGCCGTGCTCTGCCGCCTGTTCCCTGCCACGTGTGCCACACCCTGTGCCGCAGCGTGTCACGCGTGCCTTGTGTGTCATGCATGTCACATGTCATGTGTGCCGCATGTGCCATGTGCGTCACGTGTGCCATGTGTGTCATGTGTCCATCGCATGTGCCGTGCTCTGCCGCCTGTTCCGTGCAGCGTGGGCCTCGCCGTGTGCCGTAGCGCGTCACGCGTGTCGTCCGTGCCGTCTGTGGTGCCACTCAGTGGGGGGGTGGCCGCCTGCCGCCCCCCCTGAGCCGTGTGTCATGTGTGTCCTCCCCCCCCCCAGGTGCCGTCCATGCTGTGGGCGCAGGGCGGGCGCCCCTGGGTGCTGCTGGGGGTGCAGAGCGCTGGGCTGCTGGGGGGTGCTGCTGCTGCTGGCGCTCTGCAAGGAGGGTGTGGAGGGGTGGGATCGGCACCCCCAGCACCCCCCAACATCCCCCAGCACCCAGCAACACCCACCGACACCCACCGACACCCGGCATCACCTTGGCATTGCCCAGCACCACCCGGCACCGCACCACAAGATGCCAACAACACCCCAACACTGCGGCATCACCCAATGTCGCCCAGCACCACTCCCCAACACCCCAACACACCCCCCCAGACTAAGTCCCCCCAGTTCCCTCAGCCGCTCCCCATCAGACCTGTGCTCCAGACCCTGCACCAGCTCCGTTGCCCTTCTCTGGACACGCTCGAGTCATTCAATGGCCTTTTTGGGGTGAGGGGCCCAAAACTGAACCCACTCATCGAGGGGCGGCCTCACCAGTGCCGAGCACAGGGGTGAGATCCCTTCCCTGTCCCTGCTGGCCACGCTATTTCTGATACAAGCCAGGATGATGCCATTGGCCTTCTTGGCCACCTGGGCACACTGCTGGCTCCTGTTCAGCCGGCTGTCAATCAACACCCCCAGGTCCCTCTCTGACTGGCAGCTCTCCAGCCACTCCTCCCCCAGCCTGTAGCCCTGCTGGGGGTTGTTGTGGCCCAAGGGCAGCACCCGGCCTTTGGCCTTAGTGAAACTCCTCCCGTTGGGCTCAGCCCATCGCTCCAGCCTGGCCAGGTCTCTCTGCAGAGCCTCCCTACCCTCGAGAGATCAACACTCCCACCCAACTGGGTGTCATCTGCAAACTGACTGAGGGGGCACTCGATCCCCTCGTCCAGACCATCGATAAAGATGTTAATCAGGAGTGGCCCCAAAACCCAGCCCTGGGGGACACCACTCGTGACCGGCCGCCAACCGGATTTAACTCCGTTCCCCACCACTCTTTGGAAATGGTGTCAAAGGCCTCACTGAAGTCAAGGTAGACAACACCCACAGCCTTTCCCTCACCCAATGAGCAGGTCGCCCTGTCGTAGAAGGAGATCAGGTTTGTCAGGCAGGACCTGCCTTTCCTAAACCCGCTGGCTGGGCCTGATCCCCTGGTTGTCCATTATGTGACTTTCAATGGCACCCGAGATGACCTGCTCCATGACCTTCCCTGGCACCGAGGTCACACTGACAGCTCTATAGTTTCCTGGATCCTCCTTCCTGCCTCTCTTGTAGATGGGTGTCACGTCTGCCACCCTCCAGTCCAATGGGACCTCCCCAGTCAGCCATGACTTCAGGTAAATCATGGACAGCGGCTTGGCGAGCACGTCTGCCAACTCCCTCAGCACCCTTGGGTGTAACCCATCCGGTCCCACAGACCTGTGTGCAGCCAAGTGGTGCAGCAGGTCTCTGACCACCTCCTCTTCAACTGTGCTGGCCTCAGGCTGCTTCCCCTCCCCATCTCCCAGCTCACGAGGCCGGGTGTCCAGGGAACAGCCAGTCCCACTGCTAAAGACTGAGGCAAAGGAGGCGTTGAGCTCCTCAGCCTTCTCCTCATCCTTAGTGACCACGTTTCCCTCTGCATCCAGTAGGGGAGGGAGATTTTCTCGAATCCTCCTCTTGCTGTTGATGAATTCATAGGAAGATTTTTTGTTCTCCTTAACAGCTGCAGCCACGCTGAGCTCTAGCTGCGCTTTGCCTCTCCTAACGCTCTCCCTGCATCACTTCCCTACAACTTTATAGTCTTCATGAGAGACCTGCCCCTCTTCCAAAGGCGGTAGATTCTCCTTTTGTTCTGGAGATGCAGCCAAAGGTCCCTGTTTAGCCAGGCCGGTCTCCTTCCCCGCCTGCTTGTTTTCCGGCACACGGGAACAGCCCGCTCCTGTGCCTTTACGACTTCGCTCTTGAAGTGTGACCAGCCTGTGTGGCAGTGCCCCCCCCAGTGAAAGCAGCTGCTTGGCTGCTGGAGTGCAGCAGCTCCTGACGGCCTTTGCTCTCGGGGTCTCACGGCAGTTGGGGCCTTTGGCCAACGGGAGCCACCATTGCCCACAGGGCAGATTCACCCGGGTGTCAGCGGAGGCCCCTGGGAGCCATTTGGAGCCCGTCCCCTGCGGCAGCAGCTGCGGTCGAGGCCTCTCCCCTGGGGTGGGGACGCTGCCCAAGGAAACTCCTCGAGGGGCCTTGGGTGGGGACGCTGCCCTGAGCAGGTCCTCGAGGGTGAGAGCCCTCGCGTGTTGGGTGAGGGACGGAGCCTTTTGGGTTGTCACGAAACCCTGGGGAGTTGTTCTGTCTCCTCTCACAGACATTCGAACCTGGCATTGGCAGAGAGCTAGCTAACTGTGTTAATAATGTTTTTTTTAATTTTTGGTGCTTGGCTGTTTATTTGAGAGCCTCCCTAACAGCTCAGGCTTCCACACTTGCACCTTTTCCATCAGATGGGTGGTTGGTTATAACTCAGTATAACACCTGCTGGCACAAGGGTTATCAGTTATCGGGGATGGAGCGGTCCCAAGGGATTGGGGGGGGTGTCTCAGGGGGATGGGGGGGTCCCAAGGGAATCGAGGTGCCAGGGGGATGGGGGACCAGGTGGGTGTCCCCACAGACCCCCAGGACCACCCCAGATCCCCCCCAGACACACTCTGACCCCCCAAGGACCCCCTGGATGCCCCCAGGAACTCCCTGGACATCCCCTGAACCCCCCAGGGACCCCCGAGACCCCCCCAGAGACCTCCTAGAACTATCCCAGGGACCCTTTGGATGTCCCTGGGACCATCCTGGACCACCCAGTTCCCCCCAAAGACCCCTCAGGACTCCCCCAGGGGCCTCCAGAACCCGAGGTGATGGGGGTGTGGGACCCCCGGTGATGGGAGTGCCAGGCTGTGGGGTGACACCCCCCCCTCCATGTGTGTCCCCCTGCTCCAGTCCTTCCTCTACCTCACCTGGTACATGGCCATGTCCCTCCTGAGCCACTACAACAACTTCTTCTTCGCCTCCCACCTCCTGGACATCGCCAGGGGGGTGAAGACCCTACGCACCATCCTCTCCTCTGTCACCCACAACGGCAAACAGGTGTGGGGGGGTGGGTGGGGGTCCCCTGACGCTGTCCCTGTCCGCTGTTGTTAGGTGTTGGAAATTAGGGATTGGAAATTGGGTATGGGAAGTGTGAGGAAGGCAAAAGAGCAAAACAGTGAGAAATTCGCAGCAGTGAGACGTTTTCCTTGACAGCGAGTGCCCAGAATAAACACAGGACGGGGGGGTGGGGGGGATGGTCCAGTGATTTGTGGTTGGTGTGGCGCCGAGGAGGAATGCGAAGCGAGGTGCAGGCCGTGCGGTCCCATCCTTTCACTCAAGGGCAGATTTATCTCCTGTTCTGCTCGGTTCCCTCGAAATAGGATTTTTTGTAGCAACCCGCCAGCTCTGTGCCTCATCCTCCCTTCTTCCCACACAAGCTGCACCCGCCGTACCAAGCCGACCCTGCTTCCCGTCCTCTCTCTTTTCCCCACAAAAACCCGCCGTGCCCCTTGGCACCACGAAACTAATTCTGTTATTAATGATAGAATAACGATTTGACTCCAGTCCCCCCGCTCACCGCGCCTACTACAGTAAATAGTACCCCAAGTCTGTACCTGCCTGGGAGGGACGATAATCCGACCCCAAACCGGAGGGACAGACGGACGGGTTTGTGCTCCCCCCCCCAGAGGGGACGCCCTTTGGTAAGATCCCCTGGGCCACCCGAGTGTGTCCCCGGGACTGTGTGTGTGTGATTGCCATCGGTTTGGTTTGCTTTCTCTTTTTGTGTGTCGTGCTCTAGAGCCAACCTGCGGTTTGTGCATTTATCGCAGGCAATCTTCAAGAATCTGTAAATGTTGCCTGAAAATAAACCGTCCTGTTGGTGAACCTGACGGTTTCTCCCGAGTGCCTGCTCGGGCCGGGTCAGACTTACAGTCACGGGCCCAGCTGGTGTATTAATCCCAACAGAATGTAATACCTATGAAGGGGTAAGTCCAGCCGCCCCTCGCCCCTCTGACCGCTGAGGGCCGGCTAGAACCAAACGCAACACCGGTGATGGGGGACCCCCCTGTTAAACGGGGGACCCCCCCGGCCCTACCTGCAGGGGGTGTTGGGGTTGTTGGGGTCCCAGGCGCCGCTCTGGGCGGGCGTGCGGCTGCCGTCGTGCAGTGGCGTCTGCGAGCCGTAGTGCGGCGTGCGGCTGCCTGCCAGGGGCACCCGGAGGCTCCGTCAGCCCCCCCCGAGCCCCCTTTGGCTGGGGGGACCCCCAAGAGCCCCCCCTTTGGCTGAGGGGACCCCTCTGAGCCCCCCCTTCTCTGTGTCCTACTTCAGCCCTGTCACCTCTGTGTCCCCCAAAGTGCCATCTCAGCCTGGTCCATCCCCCTTCAAGTCACCCCAGTGTCCCCTCTGTGTCCCCCCAACCCCTGTCCCCTCTGTCCCTGGGATCCTCCCCGTCCCTGTGTCACCCCAAACCCCTCCATGTCCCCCCAAGATCCCACTTCATCCCCCCAGGATCCCCCTAATCCTCGTTCCCTCCATCCCACCGTGTCCCCCCAACGTCCCACCTCATCCCGGTCCATCCCCCTAGGCCACCCCAATGTCCCCTCCGTGTCCCCCCAACCCCTGTCCCCCCCATCCCTGTGTCACCCCAATTGTCAACCTTTGGTGTCCTATACACGGGAGTGGGGATTTTTCATGCAATCCGATTTTTGGTTTTGAGTGTTTTACTTGTAAAAATCACGTTGGGGTTGTGTTTGGAGGTGATTTTGACTGTGAAAACTGTAGGAGGTGGTCAGGTTGGGATAGGGCAGAGCGCTCGGGAGAGCTCAGACAGGCGTTCTGTGGGAATTTCGTGTAAAAAATCAGTAAAATCCTTGAATTGGGCTGGGACAAGCGAACATCCATTAGGAAGGAGCGCGCCCTAGTGCTCACCCGCTGCGGCACCGGGGCAGCCTGTTCGTGCTGGGGCCGAGCGCTGTAAGTAAAGTATCTCTCCTCTAGCAGGAGAAGTAATTTTGTGTTAATTGTTGTCTCGAATTCAGGTGCACACGCTGCGCCGCGGGGAGAGCACACCTCTGCACCATCGGCCTGAGGGGGATGTTGTCAGCTTCATCGGGTGGTGTGTTAAGGTAAAGTAGAGGGATGGGAAGCGGCCGGAGTGGGGGAACAGTCAAACGAGACCCCGCTGGTGCTCTAGGGACAGGATTGGGAGTTTTAACTCGTATTGATTCGGAAATAATAATGAACAAACTCGCTGCAGTAACCAGTGACCTGAACAAAATACAGTATCCTCTAAAATCCTCCCTCCTAACTCTGGGCAACAATCAGTGGCTCATGGCAAGTGCATTTCCACAACGGGAGAACCTCAATGAAAAGGATAACGAGGTAATTGTAGATGCATTAGACACGATTCAAAGTAACGTTTCGACAGCCCTCAGTTGTGTCCAAGCTCAGTTATGGATACAGCCAACAGCAGCTGCAGTCATCAGGGAAGGTGAGGACGGGATCCAAAGGTAATATGGGATAATGCAGCAGAATTTGAAAGAAGATTTCAATCATGGGGGCACTTAGTTAATTTTACCTTTGACCCCCTTAAGAACACAGCCACAGCTTCTGTATTAACGATATATCGAGCTCGGGTACATAAAATAGATCCGATTGTGGCATTGGGATTGAATCATCACGGAGCTGTGATGTATCCCTCAGAGCACAGGGTATGGGCTATAAAAAATAAGAAGAAATGGCAAACTATTGATGTTGAGGCCTGTACTGTGCGAGACCAGCAGGGATTCGTTTGTGAAGATGACACCACCAAAGCTCATGACATTTGTCTGGACACTGAACAAAACGTCTGCCAATTCGAGATTCACCCCAGTGGAACCCCAGAGACTGTTATAACTTACGTGGGGGTGGGATGTGTTTGTTTAAGAACCCTGTGTGACTTTGTACAAGTAGATGACCTTACAATAGACACAAGTAATCATTCCAACAGCTGTATCTGCAATTTCGTTAGTCTTACAGGGTGTGATCTCAGTTGTACTGCTCCTGTCACAACCATCTAATTATAAATTAGTTCAAGACTGGCAGCCCACCCTACTGGAATGGATCTGACCCTAGTGAGAAAACTTTTGCATCACGAAAATTTAAAAAGATTGATGAACCAGGTCCAAGAAAGAGGACAGAAGACTTTAATTACTGTCCAGCATGCTACAGAGACAACACACCAAGTCATGAAACGAGTGAAGTCAGAGGGAGAACACTGTTGGTGGGATGTGTTTGCAGGCTATTCCCCATCAGCTTCCAAAATCTTAAATATACCGACTCACCCGATACCGATATTGCTAATAATCACGACAATGTTAACGACGGTGAATCTTCTCTTTTGGTGTGAATTGAAGAACCTAACAAAACAGATATGGGCCTTACGGACAGTAATAAAATATAGTGAAACCCTTTTGACTGCAGAAGAATTTGATGAGGGAAAAGAAAAGGGGGAATTGGTACAGAGAAATGATTACTTGTTTTGAGACTTATTTACTTACAGAAAACTGCTTAGCAACTTATTTACTTACTTACAGCAACCTATAGTATTAATTTTTGAATATTGCTAAGAATCCTGCTGGCCCAGACTGTTCTGTGGGGTTTTACCAAGGACTGCTGTGTCCATCAAAACAAAGCCGTTTGCTGTGAAAATCTACCAAGAGCTGCAGCGTTCAGCAAAATGCCTTGGTTTTGTCCTTGGGAAGCAGGTGTGCTCTAACGAGTTGGGCCTCGGTAACTGTCCTGGTTCAGGCAGGACAGGGTTAAGTTTCCCCAGCAGCGGGGGGAAGCTCTAGCCGGGTTATTCCACACCGCGCGGCAGCGCGGGAGAGTCGGTGAGCGCGTGGGTTGTGCCATCGCTCTGCTCTCCCTGCTGTATCGGTACAGACCTGCTCTGTTCATCGGTATCGCTGTTACTGTTACTGTTGCTGTTTGCTGTGTCGCTGTTGCTCTGTTGTATTAAACCTCTCCTTATCTCAGCCCCGGGGTTTGTATTTCACTCCCTCTGTGGGGGAGGGGCAGCGGCCGCGTGGTCTCAGACCCCGGCGGGACCTAAAGCACCTCACTCCCCCACAGAACTGTAGAGCCAGCGCTGGTGACTTACTGTGGTCTCAACAAACGAGGCATTTCATCCACATTCTTCTCCACAGGAGAGTGAGTTAAAACTTTCAGACCTCAAACCTACTAACGACTTTTTGAGATGTGTTTTATTCATTAACGGTGAGGTTGGTGACTGTACTAGACCGTGGATAAAAGACGCATCGAAACATCAAGACGCAGCTCATCAGATGTGGCCTGAGGTTTGTGACCGGTGCCACTGCTGGGCCCTGCTGCCCAGCGGCACTGAGGCTCTTCTCTGCTGGCACAGCATTTCACCCAGAGCCAGGTGCTCTGCCGTGGAAGTTTTGTTCTCTTACCGCCTGACTAATGCAGATTGTGTTGTGTTCTCTGTAGCCCTTCTTTCCTGAGCAAGGTCTCTCAGCTCTCCTGTAGGAGACAGGTACAACTCAGACCAAGTGCCCACATTTCAGATGTGCTGTCACCTCCAGGGCTCTGCTGGCAGGGGGAGGACGAGAACGGGCGTGTTCTCACGGTGAGACCCAGTGCTCTGGGCTGCGGCGTCTGACATCTGCTGAGTGCCGCCCGCTGCCAGGAGTCCTTCCCGAGAAGGGCAGCAGGGCTTGCAGAGCACACGGCGTCAGAGGGTCGGCCATCACAGCCGTGTCCCTCTTCAGTTGGGGTGTAGGTTTTTGCCATCTTGCTTCACAGGAGTCATTCTATGGCACAGTCTTGGGATGTAGTTTGTCTACTGAATCAACAGGCAGAGTCATGAGTTTTAAAGCTCAGCAGACCCCAACACGTGTCATTCCTTACGCCTTTGCTTTCCAGAGTTGTGTTCTGATGAGCCCGGGGCCCACGGAATAGAGGTGGAGATGGTGTGTCAGGCAGACGTGCACCTTGAGCGACCACCCTCTTTGCTCTGCAGCCTGGCAGAAGGAGGAGGAGCCGTGGCCAGGCAAGCTGAAGGAGGAGAGGTATGAGGCAAAGCCAGGCTCACAAACCCTGTAGCAAAACAACCCATATCTGCAGTTTCTGGGGCAAAACAGAGGCGGCAGACTGCTTTCTTTGAAGCAGCTGTGCTCTGGGACTTTGCGTTGTTAGATGGCTCATCAAGAGGACAAGCCTGAGAGCAAGCTTTTTGTGTACCTTGTACAGTTGTGAGTCAAGCAGTTAGCTTAGCCATGTTCGTGATGGCAACACCCTAAACAAATACTTGCAAGGCTCTGAAATTCAAAAAATCATCCTCCTACCTTATAACCTCAGTAGCAGCGCAATGCAGCCGTGATTTCCAAGTAGTCAGCGGATGATGGGAGTAATTCCCCATCAGCAGTAAGCTGGAAAGGGAAACCTATGTTATTCATTGGAACTCAACCTTATACATTTGTTTTTTCACTCTTGCCTTACAAGGATATAACAGGAGATCCTGTTTGTTATAACAAACAGGGTAGAAAATAGGAATGCTGGAAAGTGCAGAAAATCCTGGACCGCCTTCCGCTTGCCCCACGGCTAAGTGTCACCTTTATTTGCAGTCCCAGTAAAGCCACGTGTCTGGAGACCAGGGCATGCTGAGGCAGCAGGAGAGGCTTAGTCTGGCCGGTCCCAAGACACTTGCCTTTCCGATTTACCAAAAAGAAAGCCGGTACCTCGAGGAGGAAGTTCCCCTCCGGCCTGTGGGGGTTTTGCTGCTGCCCAGGCTGAATGCACGCCTGCTCTCCAGCACTTTCTCCTGTGAATGCTTTTCGCAGAAGCAGAGGCTGGAGGGACCAGATGCTGCATAGACTCATGTCCTCGGTCGTTGTGGTGTTTGAGTCGTTCTTCCAGGTCAGAGAAGTGGCAGCTGAAGTCTGAGCGTTTGACAGGTGGCATTCTCTTGGCAGGAACCGTGCGAAGGCTGGCAGACACCACCGCTGCAGGCCCAGGAGGAGCCCTCCGCGCCGTCGGCACCGTGGGCATTTGATGAGCAGGGCTTGGCCGAGCTTTTTGACTCGGCCTTGCACATCGCTAGTGAGAGCGACTGTTGTAATTGACCCCACTGAGAGAAGGAAATGGTGCTGGAGGGGCTGGCAGGGAAAAGAGCAAAGCCGGGGCACTGCTGGCGGTGCTGGAGGTTCTGGTGGTGATGGCGGTGCTGGTGGTGATGATGATGATGACGACGATGATGGCGGTGCCGGCGGTGCTGACAGTTCCGGCGGTTCTGGTGGTGCCGGCGGTTCTGGCGGGGCCGGCAGTGCTGGTGGTGCTGGTAGTTCTGGTGAGGATGATGATGATGGTGGTGCTGGTGATGATGATGATGAAGATGATGATGATGAAGATGATGATGGCGGTGCCAGCGGTGCGGGAGGTTCTGGCGGTGCTGGTGGGGCCGGCGGTGCTGGTGGGGATGATGATGATGGTGGTGCTGGTGATGATGATGGCGCTGCTGGAGGTTCTGGCGGTGCTGGAGGTGTTGGCGGTGCTGGCGCCAGTTGGGGTCCCCAGCCCAGGGAGGCCCAGGATGGAGCAGGGTGGTGGTTTAAGCCCAGCCAGCAGCTCAGCCCCACACAGCTCCTTGCTCACTCCCCGCCACGGGATCGGGGAGAGAATCACAAGAGTAAAAGTGAGAAAACCCCTGGGCTGAGGTAATGACCAAAAGCCACACAGGAGCAAAGTCGGCAGCACCAGAACCACCACCGGCACCTCCACCAGTGTCCATGTCCCAGCCCCTCTCCACAGCCCCACAGACCTCATCAGCGATGTCACCACCACCAGCAGTGCCACCAGTGCCCCGGCGCCGGGCTGCTGGCCGTGGGGACATTGCGACATCACTGATGAGGTGGCCCCGGCACAAAGGGCCCGAGCCCTGCCCCGCTCTATAAAAGCGGGGTGGGAGCGCAGAGCCCCGACTCCCTGAGGGCCCGGGCAGTGGCCGCCCCTCTGGGCACCGCCAGCATGGCCCGGTGCCGCCGCAGCAGGAGCCATAGCAGGGGCAGCAGCCGCTGCAGCACCCGCAGCTGCCGCACCCAGTCGCGCTCCACGAGCCGCCGCAGCCGCCGCACCCGCAGGACCCTCGGCACCCAGCAGAGCCCGGTCGGGTCCAAGCATCGCCGGTACCGGAGCAGCCGCCCTCGGCGGGGGACACGCAGCTGCTGCTGCTGCTGAGACGCCCCCAGTGTCCCTGAGGGCCCCGGGCACCACCGCCACCATGTTCCTGCCCCACCGCTGGGCCCCGCTCACCCAATAAAGCTGCAGTGATCACAACATCGATGTTGTAGGGCACAAACCCCCATTTCACCTCGGAGAGATTAAATTCTAGGGTGCAAACTTTTGATTCTACGGTCAAAAGCCGCCCTTTAATGCTCCAAGCCCCTCCGTTTTAGGGCTCTGACTCTCCTTTTTACTGTTCAAGCCCTATTTCGGGGTCCAAACCCGCCTTTTTCGGGTGCAAAGCCTCATTTCTAAAGCTCCAAGCCCCTCGTTTTAGGGTCCAAACCCTCATCTCCCTACCCCACGCAGCCATTTTCCCCAGACACCCCCTCCCCTCAGGGCACACACCCCACTGCCGAAGGCCCCATCCCTCCCGCCGCCCGGCTGCGCAGGCTCTGGCCCCTCCCCCATCCACTCCCCCGACCCACCCCCCGCCGCGTCGCATCAAGCCCGCTGCTCTCCGACGTGGCGGGGGGGTCCTACGCGACACGCCCCGAACTCACAGCGACCCCACCGCGCCCCCCCACACCCCCCATCCCCTCCCCCAGACGCTCCCCCACACTCCCCCCCCCCGCTCCTCCCCACCCCCCCGCTCCTCTCCCCCTCCTCGCGCCCCGACCCCCACTCCCGGCGCTCCCAGCATGCCCTGCGGTGCTCATTTGCATGTAGGCGGGGACACGCCCCGTTGCCGCCCCCAAACCTGCCGCAAACATTTCCCTGCTGCTCGGGGGGAAACTTTTAGTTTTTGCCCGTTTCTTTGGGCGGGAGCGGCGGCTTAAACGGGGGTGCGGGGTTGGAGGATGTTGGGGACCCCCGGGGCCGGCCCTTGGGGGTCCCGGGGGGTCCCCAAACCTCCCCCCCCGGGCGGGGGTCAGAGTCTCCTCCGGCAGCCGAGGACGGTGACGAGCAGCAGCACCTCGGTGGCAGCGGGGGGACACGGAGGGGGGGACACACATGGGGGGGTCAGTGGGGTGCGGGGGGGTCACCCCGAAAATAAGCCCCCCGACCCACCTGCAGAGGCTGAAGAGGAGCCAAGGTCAAGGCCAGGGCAGCCCCCGCGTGCGCCCCCAGCGCTGCCCCTGTCATTGAAAACAACCCCAAAATTGGGGGGGACCCCAAAAACCCCCAACCCCCACCCCCAATTCCAGCAGCACCCCCGATAAGGAAGGAGGGACCCCCCCGCCGAGTCTCCAGGGTACCCTGGTGTGGCTCCCCCCCATTGCTTTGGGGTGCGTCCCCCCATTTTGGAGTCCCCCCCAATTTGAGGTGTCCCCCCTCTTTTTGGGTTTCAGCTCCCCCCCATTTCAGTGTGTCCCCACCCAATTTCACAGTCTCCCCCCCCATTTTGGGGTCCCTCCAATTTTAGAGGTGGCACTATTTTTGGACCCAATCCTGCCTCATTTTTCTACTCTAAGCCCTCATTTTTAGGGTCCAAAACCTCATTTTTATACTCCAAGCGTTCATTTTTCATAGACAACCCCTCACATTTAGGGCACAAACCCCCATCACAGCTCTCAGAGCTTCACTTGCAGAGCCCAAAGCTTTGACTCGGTGGTTAACAGACCCTTTTCATCCTCCCAACCCTCCTTTTTAGAGGCCCAACTCTCCTTTTTACAGTACAAACCCTCTTTAGGTGGGGTGAGGTAGATGGGCTGATACCCACGTGCTGAGTTGTTCTGTTGCTCTACGGGGCCTTCAGACGAAGCCCATGGCTCCAGAACACCCACCCTGCTTCAGATCCCTCAGCGCTGGCTCAACCCGACTCTTCAACCCCTCCAGGGATGGGGACTCCCCCCCTGCCCTGGGCAGCCCATTCCAACGCCCAACAGCCCCTTCTGCAAAGAAATCCTTCCTAAGAGCCAGTCTGACCCTGCCCTGGCGCAGCTTGAGGCCATTCCCTCTTGGCCTGCCGCTGGGTCCTTGGCTCAAGAGACTCCTCCCCCCTCTCTGCACCCTCCTTTCAGGGAGTTGTAGAGGGCCATGAGGTCTCCCCTCAGCCTCCTCCAGACTAAACCCCCCAGGTCCCTCAGCCGCTCCCCATCAGACCTGTGCTCCAGACCCTGCACCAGCTCCGTTGCCCTTCTCTGGACACGCTCGAGTCATTCAAAGGCCTTTTTGGGGTGAGGGGCCCAAAACTGAACCCACTCATCGAGGGGCGGCCTCACCAGTGCCGAGCACAGGGGTGAGATCCCTTCCCTGTCCCTGCTGGCCACGCTATTTCTGATACAAGCCGGGATGATGCCATTGGCCTTCTTGGCCACCTGGGCACACTGCTGGCTCCTGTTCAGCCGGCTGTCAATCACCCCCCAGGTCCCTCTCTGACTGGCAGCTCTCCAGCCACTCCTCCCCCAGCCTGTAGCCCTGCTGGGGGTTGTTGTGGCCCAAGGGCAGCACCCGGCCTTTGGCCTTAGTGAAACTCCTCCCGTTGGGCTCAGCCCATCGCTCCAGCCTGGCCAGGTCTCTCTGCAGAGCCTCCCTGCCCTCGAGAGATCAACACTCCCACCCAACTGGGTGTCATCTGCAAACTGACTGAGGGGGCACTCGATCCCCTCGTCCAGACCATCGATAAAGATGTTAAACAGGAGTGGCCCCAAAACCCAGCCCTGGGGGACACCACTCGTGACCGGCCGCCAACCGGATTTAACTCCGTTCCCCACCACTCTTTGGAAATGGTGTCAAAGGCCTCACTGAAGTCAAGGTAGACAACACCCACAGCCTTTCCCTCACCCAATGAGCAGGTTGCCCTGTCGTAGAAGGAGATCAGGTTTGTCAGGCAGGACCTGCCTTTCCTAAACCCGCTGACTGGGCCTGACCATCTGGTTGTCCCGCACGTGCTGTGTGATGGTGCTCAGGCTGAGCTGCTCCATCAGCTTCCTGGGCACCGACATCAAGCTGACAGGCCTGTAATTTCCCGGATCATCCTTCTGACCCTTCTTATCTCTGGGCGTCACATTAGCCAGTTTCCAATCTCTCAGGACCTCTCTGAAACACCCCCCAGGGTGCTGCGGCAGGGGGAATCAGGGTGTCTGGGTGCCGCGGCCCTTCAAGGTAAAAAACGTTATTTTAGATACATTTTATTATGAATAACTTTTGTTACGACTATGGCTGGTAACCATCACTACATTATTAAAGAGAACAAAAAAAACCCAACAAACCCAAAGTGCCTGGTTTTTACCCCAAAATAGGGATGGGGGGGCAGGTCAGTTACTGGAGGAGTTGGAGGCGTTGCTGGGGCTCAGGCGGGGGCAGCGGGGGCTGTAGGGGGGCCCCCCCTCGCTTCCCCCCACCTCAGACTCTTCCTCCTCTTCGTCACTGCTGAAAATCTCCACCTGGTCGCGAGCGGCCCCCCTGGCCACCTTCCTCTTCCTCCTCCTCTTCAGCCTCATCCTCTTCCTCACTGCAGGCCAAGCCCCCCCCGCCCCGCTCGCTGCTGCTCCCGGAGCCTTCGGCCTCCTCCTCCTCGCCACTCGCTCCCCCTTCGCTCTCACTGCCTTTCTCACACTCTTCGTCTGGAGGAGGAGGAAAAGGAGGAGGGGAAGAGATTATGGGGGGTTGTGGGGGGGCCCACAACACTCTGGCCCCCTCCCAGGGGTTCCCCCCACCCCGTACATGATCCCGCCGCCTCCTTCTCAGCCTCCATCTCCTCCTCTTCCTCCTCCTCAGGCTCGTCGTTCTCCAGCTGTGCCCTCCGCACTTCCTGGGGGGGTCAGCAAATGGGGGGGTCAACCAGATGCCTGGGTCCCCTCTGCATCCCAGGGGGGTTGGCAGGGGGTCCCCAATACCACACACCCCCCCATACCTGAGTTTCCAGCTCCTTCTCGTTCATGTCGCGGTGTTTCACCACCAGCACCACGTTGGTGCCCAACTGCACCCCCACCCGCGCCCGCTGCTTGCTCAGCTGCACCCTGAGGAAAGGGGAGGGGGTCAGGCACCCTTGGGACCCCCCCCAGACCCTCCCCGGCACCCCCCAGGTCCCTCCCAAATCCCCTGACCCTGCCTCACCCCCACCCCACCCCTGGACTCCCCCCTGCCAGATCCTGAAGCTTGTGTTGTGTGTCCCTCCCCTGCCCAAATCGACCCCCCCCAGTGTCCTGGCAGGCGGGGGGGGGGTGGGGGTGGTGTGGTGGCTCAAGCACCCATAGGGACCCCCCAATGCCCCCCAGACCCCTCCCAAATTCCCCAGACCCCACCTGAACCCCGCCCCCCCCCCCCAAGACCCTGAACTCCCCACCCAGACTCCAAACTCACCCCCCCTGCCCAAATCCACCCACCCCAGGGACCCCCGCAGTGTTCTGGCTGGCAGGGGCGGGGCGGGGCTCAAGCACCCATAGGGACCCCCCAGGACCCCCCTGCAGCCCCCGGACTCCCCAGATCCCCCAGACCCCAAACTCCACCCCCCAAGTATAAGGGCCCCCCAAGCTTTAGGGGCCCCCCCCAGCTATAGGGGACCCTCCCACACACATCCTCGGGGGCGTAATCCATCTCCTCCTCCTGGTCCCGCTTCCGCAGCGTCTCCTCCACCGGTGAGAAATAAGCCATGAACTGGTTCCCTTCCTCGTCCATCATCCCCCTGTGGGCAGGAAGGGGTTAAAAGGGGTGTGGGGAAGCGACACAGGACACAAAGACCCCCCCAAAAATGTGGGGGGGTGTCCCCCCCTCTTTTCCAAGCACCTGATCATGGCCTGGGGCATCATCTCCAGCGCAGCCGGGCCGCTCGTGTCCTCGGGCGCTGGGTCCGAGTCGAAGACGACTTGGGCGCAGAGGTTGATCCACATCTTGGGGGGAGCAAAAAAAAAGGGGGTTTGGGGGCAAAAAGGGGGTGTTGAGGGGGGGCAACACCCCCACAACCACCCCCCCACATCTTGAAAACCACCGTTCTGCCACCAAAAGTGCCCTCTCCACCTCAGATTCCCCTTGGAAGGGGGTTTCTGTGCCTCAGTTTCCCCTGTGGGACAGTGTCATGGAAATAGGGGGGATTTGCAGTGTGTCCCCCCACTCGGTGTGATTTGGAGGTGCCATGTGCCCCCCCCAGCTCGGTTTTGGGGGTGTCCCCCGCCCCGGTACCTTTTGGAGCTGGTGGGTGCTTGGATTTCCTCCTCCAGCAGCTTCTCATCCGCCGGGTCGAGGAGCACTGTGCGGGGTGGGAACACACGGGGAAATTTGGCTCCTCACTTCCGCTGTTGGGGTCTCCCCACAATTTTGGGGTTCCCCACAGGGTTGGGGTGTCCCCCCCCTCAATTTTGGGGTCCCCCCAACCCCAACTGGCAGCTCAGCCCCTTGGGGGAGCTCCCGGGGTGTCCCTCAGCCCTGGGGTGGCTGCACCCATCCCCTATGGGTACCCCCCCCACCCCAATCTGGGGTGTGTCCCCCCCCTAAAGTCGGGGTGTCCCCAGCCCCCCCCACCGGTGGGGTCGATGCGGTAGGTGTCGGGGTTGATGAGGTCGATGGTGACGCCCAGGTCGGGCTCCGTCAGCAGGTCGTGTTTGTGCTGCTTCTCCAGTGACGTCGCCTTGTACTGCACAAATCAGGGCACGTTCAGGCACCCCAAAACACCCTCCGAAAACCCAAAAGCTCCCAAACCCCGCCCAAAATACCCCCAACAGCCCAAAACACCCACCAAAACACACACACGCTATGATGTCATAACAGCACCCCCACGCACTATGACGTCATCAGGGAGCCCCACCCTTGCGCCATAATGTCACAGGAGGACGCAGGCATACCCCCCCCCCGTACGCTATGATGTCATGAGGGGACCCCGACACCCAGAACCACCCCCCAGGTGCGCTGTGACGTCAGGGAGGGACACTGGTTGTGTGTGGGCTGTGACGTCACGATGGCACACGAGTGTCTGGGACCCCCAAACCCCCCACGGGCGTTATGACGTCACGAGGGCCCCCCCCAGGTCTCCACCACCCCGTCCCGGAGCGTGTGACATCACGAGGGCACCCAGACCGCCCGGTCCACCCCCTCCCCCCCGTCGTGACGTCAGGCCCATGACGCCCCGTACCTGTGGCCCGGCTCCTCCCGCTGCGCCTGTGTCTGGATAGTGGGAGCCATGGCGGGGCGGGGCCGGGCCCTGCGCAGGCACGGAGAAGGCAACTACATCCGGGCCGCGCCAGGACCCCTCGTCCTGACGTCACTGCCCGGCGCGCGGGGCCGGCCGGGAGCCGAAGCCAGGCGCGCGCTAGGAAGATGGCGGCGCCCCCGCAACCGCCGCCAACGGGGCCGGGCCCAGGCCCGAGCCCGGCCGCCGCTCCCGCACCGCCGCCGCCACCTATGCCCGCCGCCCCCGGGCCGGGAGCAGTACCGGGGCAGGCTCCGGGGCCGGGGCAGCCCCCGGGGCCGTCGCTGCCGGCGCAGGTGGCGGCGGCGCAGGCGCAGGACTTCGACCCGGTGCAGCGGTTCCGCCTCCTGATCCCGCAACTGAAGGAGAGCCTGCAGGTGGGCGGGGCCTACGGCGGCGGTGGGCGGGGCCGACATGGCGGGGCGTTCTGATGCTACGCGGGGGCGGGGCCTGACGCCGAGAGTGGGCGGGGCTACCGCCCCAGGGGGCGCGGTGCTGGGAAGGGCCAGGACCGGCCGCGACCCCCCCAAAATGGGTCACCGCTGCCGGGTGACACGCGTGGGGCCGCGTGTGTGTGTCCCCACCCCCCGGCGTGGCCGTGTCCCCCTGACCCCTTCCCCCCTCTTCCACAGACCCTGATGAAAGTGGCAGCACAGAACCTGGTGCAGAACTCCAGCATCGACAACGGGCAGTGAGTGACCGTCCCCCGATATCCCCCATCCCAGTGCCCCCCAGCGCCCCCCAGTCCCTTCCCCGAGTTCCCCAGTGTCCCTGCCACACCGTGGGGGGGCGGCAGTGGTGCTGACAGGGGCCCCGCCTCGCAGGAAGAGCGCCGACGGAGCCCTGCAGCGTTTCGACAAGAGTCTGGAGGAGTTTTATGCCCTCTGCGACCAGCTGGAGCTCTGCCTTGTGAGTCACAACCCCCCCCAGCCCCCTCCTGCTGTCCCTGTCCCCCCCCAGCGTGGTCCCCACACCCCCAGTGACATTGTTGCCCCCCCCAAACCCCAGTCCCCTTAACACCATCCTCACCCTGCTGTCCCATCCCTGCCCCCCCAATCTTGTCCCCTCTGCTGTGTGTGTCCTCTCCGCAGTGACCCCCAACATGTGTGTGTGTGTGTGTCCCCGCAGCGCCTGGCCCACGAGTGCCTCTCGCAGAGCTTCGACAGCGCCAAACACGCCCCCGCCCTGGTGCCAGCAGCCCCCAAAGGTGAGGGGGGGGCAGGTGAGACCCTCCCCTACACCCAATACCTGCCCCTCATCAAGGCCCAGATCGCCGGCGCCAAGGACATCCACAACGCTCTGCTGGAGGGGGCCAACAAAATCACCGGCAAGCTGCCCCCCCCGGGGGGGCCCTGAGTGTTTTGGGGGTCCCCACAGAGGTCATGGACTCCCCCCAAAACTTCCCACGGTGGTCTGGGGGTGAATATGGGGGGTTTGGGGGGTCTTGGTACCATGTGCAGAGGTCTGAGTGCAAGCGTGCTGTGTGGAGGGGTGCTGATCCCCCCCCCGCTGCAGCAGGATTTTTGAAACACACCCCCCCCCTAAAACTCCCACAGGGATCAGAAGGCGACTTGGGGTGTCCTGCTGCGCAGCGTGGGGTCTGAGCGTGGAAATGGGGGGCCCAGTGTAGGGTTTGGAGGTGCTGACCCCCGCGGGGGGGGACGGAATTGGGAAGGGGGGGACGTGGGGGTGCTGGACCCCCTAGTTTTGTTGGGCAAATGCCTGGATTTTGGTGAATAAACTGGTTTTTTTCTGATATCGGCTCCTCTGTACTCATGGGGGGACCCAGGGGGGTGGTTACCCCAGTTCTGGGGGGTAAACGCCTGGGTTTTGGTGAATAAACTTTTTTCTCTGATATCGGCCGCGTGACGTCGCTCCCCCGCCGCGCCCCAGTGCGCTCGCGGCCTTCGCGCCGCGGGATTTGACCCTCGCGCGCCGCCGTCGCGCGCCGCCGCTGAGGGGCGGGTGACCGCGGTCGGGGCTGCGCCCCCGTCACGTGACGCCGGAGCGGCTCTCGCGAGACGAGGCGGTCGGAGCGGGACCGGTAGCGGGGCCCTGCCGGGCCGAGGCCGCAGCCGACAGCGGGGCCGGGGCCTAGAGCGGAGCCGCCGTCCCGTGCGGGTAAGGAGGCGGCGGCGGCGGCGGGGTCCCCCCAGAGATCGCCCCCCCCCCCCCGCCGGGGCCAGATCTGGGGCTTAGGCCTCTGGTGAGGGGCTGCCCGGGGCGGCCTGTGTCCCCTCCCCCGCCGGGACACCCCCATATTACACGCCCAGACCCCCTTTCCCACCCCCCGCCCCCCCCCAGAACACCCCCAGGCCCCCTCAGGACGCCCCCAGAGCCCCCTGCCCAACCCCCAGGACACCCCCGACCCCCCCCGCCCGTCCCCCCGGCACACCCCCATTTCCCACCCCCCAGACCCCCCAGCGCCGCCATGTCGGACAGCGACGACAGCAACTTCTCGGAGGACGAGAGCGAGCGCAGCAGCGAGGCTGAGGAGGCTGAGGAGAACGAGGTGAGGCTGAAGGCTACAACTAGTGGGGGGGGGGGGGGGTGTGTGCGTGTGTGTTCTTCCTCACACACCCCCCCCCCCCCACCCCCCCAAAACTCCCTAGGCCGAGGAGGAGCGTGCCAGCGCTGCTGGCAGCGAGAAGGAGGAAGCTGAGGAGGAGGAGGAAGAAGAAGAGGAGGAGTACGATGAGGAGGAGGAGGAGGAAGATGACGACCGACCAGCCAAGAAGCCGCGCCATGGCGGTTTCATCCTGGATGAGGCTGGTGAGCTGGGGGGGCCGTGGGGGTGTTGGGGGGGTTGCTCCTGCCCCCCCACCCCAGCCTCACTCACCTCCCTGACCCCCCCCAGATGTGGATGACGAGTACGAGGATGAGGACCAGTGGGAGGACGGGGCCGAGGACATCCTGGAGAAAGGTGAGGAGAGTCCCCACGCTGCTTTGGGGGCCTCTGTGGGGCTTGGGGGGGGGGGGGGGGGCGGGCCTTTGGGGCCCCCCTCCGGCTCCCTTCCCCATCCTGGAGGCCGGAGGAAGAGGATGGAAGCGCAGCCCCACAGTGGTGTGGCTCTGGGGGGGCCAACCCCTGCCTTCCAGCTCTTACCCTCCCTCCCAGGCCCCTTTCCCCCCTCCAAAACTCACCACTTGGGGGGGGGGGGGGCGGGAGGGATGGCGCGTCTGTCTGTCCGTCCCTCCGTCCCCGTGTCCTTCCGCTCAGCACATCTCATCCGCGCTCGCCTGGGGTTTTTATTTTGCTTTTACTTCCCCCCCTGTTCCCCGTCCTTTTCCCTCCCTGTGCCACCGTCTGAATTTTGATTCCTTCCCCTTTGTTCCCCCCTCACCCGCGGGTGGTTTTGCCGCTATTATTTGCTCCATCCTCCACCGCCACTCCTTGTTCCCGAGCAGAAGAGATCGAAGGTAAGCCCAAATCACCCCCCCACACTCCCCTCCCCACATTTCCATCTGTCCCCCAACTCCGGGGCCAAGCCCACTCTCCGCCCCCCCCCCCCCCCCCCCCCCCCCCATCCCCCCGCGGGCGACATCTCAACCCTTCCTCTTCCTCGTAGCTTCCAACATCGATAACGTGGTGCTGGATGAAGATCGTTCCGGCGCTCGGCGGCTGCAGAACCTCTGGAGGTGATGGTGGCTCCATCCGTGTGTCCGGCTGTCCGGTGGGGCGGTGGGGGCTGCACTGACGCCTTCCCCCCCCCATTCTTTTTTCTTTCCCCAGGGACCAACGCGAGGAGGAGCTGGGCGAGTATTACATGAAAAAATACGCCAAGTCCTCAGTGGGAGAAACGTGAGTCCCCGTCCTCGTCCCCAGCGCAATGCGGAGCAGCTGCCCCCATCTCCCCACCGGTTCTTATGTTGTATTTTTATAATTTTCCCTCTCTTTTTCTAGCATTTACGGTGGCTCCGATGAGCTCTCGGATGACATCACACAGCAGCAGCTGCTGCCTGGAGTCAAGTGAGTCCCCCGGAGTGGGGCGGGGGGGAACCCCACGTGGTTTTGGGGGTGGGGGAAAAACCTCATGTGGTTGGGGGGGGGAAAAAACCTCATGTGGTTTGCGGGGCTGGGGGGGGGAAACCTATGTGGTTTTGGAGGAAAAAAGGAGCAAATTGGGACGAGCCACCCTGTACCGGCATTTTTTTCTCTGCCCCCATGCAGGGACCCCAATCTTTGGACTGTGAAGTGCAAGGTGGGTTTTTGGAGGGGGGGGTTGTGCAGAGCAGAGCTTGGCGTGAAGAGGCGGGGGCAACGTACCCTAAAACGTCTTTTTTGGCCCCAGATCGGTGAGGAGCGCACCACAGCCGTCGCTCTGATGCGGAAATTCATCGCTTACCAGTTCACCGACACGGTGAGGCCATGGGGGAACTGGCCGGGGGGGGGGGTGGTGGGAGCAGCATGGTGTCCCCAACGTGTCCCCTTGTCCTCCAGCCCCTGCAGATCAAATCGGTGGTGGCCCCCGAGCACGTCAAGGGTTACATCTACGTGGAGGCCTACAAACAGACGCACGTCAAGCAGGCGATCGAGGGGGTGGGCAACCTGCGCATGGGCTACTGGAACCAGCAGATGGTTCCCATCAAGGAGATGACCGACGTCCTCAAAGTGGTCAAAGAAGTCACCAATCTCAAACCCAAATCTTGGGTGCGCCTCAAAAGGGGGATCTACAAAGATGACATCGCCCAGGTGAGGAGGGGAAGGAAACGGGGACGCTGCGGTGGGCAGGGGCAGGGACACGCAGCCAGCTCACCCCCCGGCGGTTATGCCCCTCAGGTGGATTACGTCGAGCCCAGCCAGAACCAGATTTCCCTCAAAATGATCCCCCGCATCGACTTCGACCGCATCAAAGCCCGCATGAGCTTGGTAAGGGGATCCCCGCCGGGATGGCGCTGGCACCCCTGGCCACCTCTGAAGGGTCTGGGGTGGCCCTCAGGGACCCCCCGAGGGGTCTGGGTGGCCCCCTGACGGGTCTGGGTGGCCCTCAGGGATGCCCTGAGGGGTCAGGGTGGCCCCCCAAGGGGTCTGGGTGGCCCTCAGGGACCCTCTGAAGGGTCAGGATGGCCCTTAGGGCCTCCCCGAGGGGACGGTGCTGGCACCCCCAGCCCCCCCGCCTCTCTTTGCTCACCCCCCGGCTGCCCCCCTCCCCCTGCAGAAGGACTGGTTTGCCAAGAGGAAGAAATTCAAGCGACCCCCACAGCGGCTTTTTGACGCCGAGAAGATTCGGTAGGTGATTGTGACATCAGACGTGGCCCAAAAAGGTCCCCCCCGGCAGAGCTGCTATCGCGGAGGGGGGCTTTTGACCCTTTTGGGGGGTGCTTCTGCCCACCCAAGGGGTGATTCGGGTTTTGCCCCAGGTCCCTGGGAGGTGACGTGGCGTCCGACGGCGACTTTCTCATCTTTGAAGGCAACCGCTACAGCCGCAAGGGATTCCTCTTCAAGAGCTTCGCCATGTCGGCCGTGGTGAGCGCCACCGCTGGGGTTTAAACCCAAAACTCACCGTTTTTCCCCCCAAACCGCTTCCTTTCTAACGCCAAGGGGCGTTGGGTGGCTTCTCAGCAGCAACGTTTTCCATCCTATCTCGGCAGATAACGGAGGGGGTGAAGCCCACCCTGTCCGAGCTGGAGAAGTTCGAGGACCAGCCCGAAGGCATCGACCTGGAGGTGGTGACGGAGAGCACAGGTAAGTGGGTGCCACCCCCATGTCCCTGTCACCCCCTGCCTGTGGCGCTGTCCCCTCACTGTCCCCCCCCTCCCACACCCAGGGAAGGAACGAGAGCACAACTTCCAGCCCGGTGACAACGTGGAGGTGTGCGAGGGCGAGCTGATCAACCTGCAAGGCAAAATCCTCAGCGTCGACGGCAACAAAATCACCATCATGCCCAAACACGAGGATTTGAAGGTCGAGGAGTCCCCGGGGAGCAACGACGGCCCCCCCCAGGGACACCCCCAGCCCCTTTTCCCTGTGCTCATGGTGGGTTTTTTTTCTTCCCCAGGACATGTTGGAGTTCCCGGCTCAGGAGCTGCGGAAATATTTCAAGATGGGCGACCACGTCAAAGTGATCGCGGGGCGTTTCGAGGGCGACACGGGGCTGATTGTGAGAGTGGAGGAAAACTTTGTTATCCTTTTCTCCGACCTCACCATGCACGAGGTATTTGGGGGGTGAAATGTTCACGTCCTGACCCGAAACAGGCTGTTTTTTGGGGGGAAAAGGAGGGGAAACGGCTGCATTCTCACGCTTCTCACCCCCAGCTCAAAGTTCTGCCCCGGGACCTGCAGCTCTGCTCGGAGACGGCGTCTGGTGTGGATGTTGGGGGCCAGCACGAGTGGGGCGAGCTGGTGCAGCTGGACCCCCAAACTGTGGGTGTCATCGTCCGCCTGGAGCGAGAGACCTTCCAGGTGAGTCCCAGCTCCCCGGGGACGCCGGGAAGAGCCGCATCTGTGTCCCAGTTGGGGTTTTCTCGTGCTCAGAGCTGTGCCTTTTACCCTGGAGCAAGCGGGGGGGGGGGGTGTCCCAGTTTTTGGCTGCCCCCCGCCGGTCTCCCAGTCTCTTGCTGTCCCTGCAGGTGCTGAACATGTACGGGAAGGTGGTGACAGTGCGGCACCAGGCTGTCACCAGGAAGAAGGACAATCGCTTCGCTGTGGCCCTCGACTCGGAGCAGAACAACATCCACGTCAAGGACATCGTCAAAGTCATCGACGGGCCACACTCGGTAGGGGCTTCTGGGGTTTGAGGGGGGGGTCTGGGGTGGGGGGAAGGGGCAACAGGCCCCTCCTGGTGCTCAGAAGGTTCCCAGGGCTGTTCTGGGTCTGTCCCTGCTTCAGGGACCATCCCTGGGGTGAGCTGGGCACCATGGGGGGGTCCTTGGTGTATTTGGGGTCCCTCCTGGCACTGAGGGGACACCAGGTCCCCCCTGGGTATGTCCCTGCTTCGGGGACCATCCCTGGGGTGAGCTGAGCACCACGGGGGGGTCCTTGATGTATTTGGTGTCCCTCCTGGCACTGAGGGGACACCAGGTCCCCCCTGGATCTGTCCCTGCTTCGGGGACACTCCCTGCTCGGGCTGGGCACCATGGGGGGGGTCCCTGGTGTATTTGGGGTCCCTCTCGCATCCTTCCCAGCACTGAGGGGACACTGGATCCCTCCCAGCACCCCTCCTGGGTCCTTCCCATTGTTGGGGTCACCTTGGGGCTTGTCCCCCACCTTTTTCCCGGGGCATAACTCCCCTGTTTTTCCCGGGGCAGGGCCGCGAGGGGGAGATCCGGCACCTTTTCCGGGGCTTCGCTTTCCTGCACTGCAAGAAGCTGGTGGAAAACGGTGGAATGTTCGTCTGCAAAACCCGGCACCTAGTCCTGGCGGGGGGCTCCAAGGTGAGGGACACCCCCAGGGACTGCCAGGGAGGGCTGCAGCCCCCCAACTTCCCTGCAGCCCCCCCAGTTTTTCCGCTGCTCCCCCCCACTCCAAGCGCTGTTTTCTCTCCCCTCTCACAGCCACGGGACGTCACCAACTTCACCGTGGGGGGCTTCGCCCCCATGAGCCCCCGTATCAGCAGCCCGATGCACCCCAGTGGGGCTGGTGAGTGGTTGGGAGTGTCCCCGAGGCCACGGGGGTGTCCCTAAGGACCCCCCCCCAAAGCCTTTATCCCGATCCTACAGGCCAACGTGGTGGTTTTGGCGGCGGCGGCATGAGCCGTGGCCGCGGGCGGCGGGATAACGACCTCATTGGGCAGACGGTCCGCATCTCCCAAGGACCCTACAAAGGTGGGGGCACCTTCCAGCGGGGCTCTGGGTGCCTGTTTGTACCCCCAAACAGAAGAGGGGGAGGCCTCAGGGATGCCTGGACCCCCCTCTTTGAGCCCCCATCCCGCCCCACAGGTTACATCGGGGTGGTGAAGGATGCGACGGAGTCGACGGCTCGCGTGGAGCTGCACTCCACCTGCCAGACCATCTCGGTGGACCGCCAGCGCCTGACCACTGTGTGAGTGCGGGGGACAGGGACCCCGTGAGGGGTCAGGGTGGCCCTCAGGGACCCCGTGAGGGGTCAGGGTAGCCCTCAGGGACCCCCTGAGAGATCAGGGTGGCCCTCAAGGACCCCTCGAGGGGTCCGGGTGGCCCTCAGGGGTGGTGATGTTTGGGCCAGCACCTCCCCTGCGGGTGGGTGACACCCACAGACACAAGCAGGGCTTTTTTAGGGGGTCTGTGCCCCCCAGGCACCGTGTCCCTCTCCCCTGACACCCCTGTGTCCCTGCAGGGGCTCACGCCGCCCGGGTGGGATGACATCGGCCTACGGGCGCACCCCAATGTACGGCTCCCAGACCCCCATGTACGGCTCTGGCTCCCGCACCCCCATGTACGGCTCACAGACCCCCCTGCATGACGGTGAGTGGCACCGGGGGGGTACTTCGGGGATTGGGGCACCCTGGGGACACAGAGGGGACATTGGGGTGGCCTGGGAGGTGGACTGGGATGAGATGGGACATTGGGGGGACCCAGCGGGATGGAAGGAACGAGGATTGGGGGCACCTGGAGGGTTTTGGGGGGACCCCAGGGACAGAGGGGACAAGGATTAGGGCGACACAGAGCGGACATTGGGGTGGCCCAGGGGATGGACTGGAATGAGATGGGATGTTGAAGGAACATGGCGGGATGGAGGGAACGGGGATTAGGGGGATCTTGGGGGGACATGGAGGGGTTTGGGGTGACACAGGGGTGGAGGGGACAGAGATTGGGGACACACAGAGGGGACACTGGGGTGACTTGAAGGGGGATGGACCAGGCTGAGATGGCACTTTGGGGGACACAGAGGTGACAGGGCTGAAGTAGGACACAGAGAAGGGGGGGCTCAGAGGGGTCCCCTCAGCCAAAGGGGGCTCAGGGGAGCCTGACGGAGCCGCCGGGTGCCCCTGGCAGGCAGCCGCACGCCGCACTACGGCTCGCAGACGCCACTGCACGACGGCAGCCGCACGCCCGCCCAGAGCGGCGCCTGGGACCCCAACAACCCCAACACCCCCTCCAGGTAGGGCCGGGGGGGTCCCCCGTTTAACAGGGGGGTCCCCCATCACCGGTGTTGCGTTTAGGGTAGGAGATGAATTTGGTGAGAGATAAATCCCCTTGGGTTCTAGCCGGCCCTCAGCGGTCAGAGGGGCGAGGGGCGGCTGGACTTACCCCTTCATAGGTATTACATTCTGTTGGGATTAATACACCAGCTGGGCCCGTGACTGTAAGTCTGACCCGGCCCGAGCAGGCACTCGGGAGAAACCGTCAGGTTCACCAACAGGACGGTTTATTTTCAGGCAACATTTACAGATTCTTGAAGATTGCCTGCGATAAATGCACAAACCGCAGGTTGGCTCTAGAGCACGACACACAAAAAGAGAAAGCAAACCAAACCGATGGCAATCACACACACACAGTCCCGGGGACACACTCGGGTGGCCCAGGGGATCTTACCAAAGGGCGTCCCCTCTGGGGGGGGGAGCACAAACCCGTCCGTCTGTCCCTCCGGTTTGGGGTCGGATTATCGTCCCTCCCAGGCAGGTACAGACTTGGGGTACTATTTACTGTAGTAGGCGCGGTGAGCGGGGGGACTGGAGTCAAATCGTTATTCTATCATTAATAACAGAATTAGTTTCGTGGTGCCAAGGGGCACGGCGGGTTTTTGTGGGGAAAAGAGAGAGGACGGGAAGCAGGGTCGGCTTGGTACGGCGGGTGCAGCTTGTGTGGGAAGAAGGGAGGATGAGGCACAGAGCTGGCGGGTTGCTACAAAAAATCCTATTTCGAGGGAACCGAGCAGAACAGGAGATAAATCTGCCCTTGAGTGAAAGGATGGGACCGCACGGCCTGCACCTCGCTTCGCATTCCTCCTTGGTGCCACACCAACCACAAATCACTGGACCATCCCCCCAACCCCCCCGTCCTGTGTTTATTCTGGGCACTCGCTGTCAAGGAAAACGTCTCACTGCTGTGAATTTCTCACTGTTTTGCTCTTTTGCCTTCCTCACACTTCCCATACCCAATTTCCAATCACTAATTTCCAATACCTAACAACCGGGATGGCCCCTTTTTGGGGTCCCTGCACTGTGACGATGACACTTGTCTGTTTCCCCCCGCCCCCATAGGGCCGACGAGGACTTCGAGTACGGCTTCGACGATGAGCCCACGCCCTCGCCACAGGGCTACGGGGGTACCCCGAACCCCCAAACCCCCGGGTACCCGGACCCCTCGTCCCCCCAAGTCAACCAGCCCTACAACCCTCAGACCCCAGGCACGCCGGCCATGTGAGTGTCCCCCCCCTACCCCCCAGCATGCTCTGGGGGACCCCCAACTGCTCCTCTGGGGCAGGGGGATTGTGCTCCTGGGGACCCCAAACCATAGCCCCAAGGGGAAATTGTGTTCCTAGGTGGGGAGGGGAGGGGAACTGTGCTCCTGGGGGACCCCAAACCTCAGCCCTGGGTGCAAACTGTGCCCCCAGGCTGCAGTGTTGGCCCGGGAGGACCCCAAATCCTCCAACCCCATCCCCAGAGCCCCCCCCAAATTGTGCTCTGGGGGTGCCAGCTCTCCTACCCCCCCCCCCACCCAACAGGTACAACACAGACCAGTTCTCGCCCTATGCCGTCCCCTCACCGCAGGGCTCCTACCAGCCCAGCCCCAGCCCCCAGAGCTACCACCAAGTGGCCCCCAGCCCTGTGGGCTACCAGAACACCCACTCGCCGGCCAGCTACCACCCCACGCCGTCACCCATGGCTTACCAGGTACCCCCCAGCCACCCTGTAGCTCTCTTAAACTCCCTCATAGCCCCCCACAACCCCCATATAACCCCTCATCTCCCCCCTACAACCCCCATAGTCCTCGTAGACACACTGTAGCCCCCCCAAACTTCCTCATAGACCCCTACACCCCCCAAAACTCCCACATAGCCCCATATAACCCCCTAAATGCCCTCACCACTCCCCCTACAAGCCTCGACACCCATATAACCCCCTAAATCCCCTCATAGTCACTCTGCACCCTCCTAAACTCCCTACAAACCCCGGTAACTCCCCTTGTAGCCCCCATACACCCCTCTGAACTCCCTACAACCCCCCAAACCCTCTCATAGCCCCATTATGACCCCCAAACCCCTCCTTGTAGCCCCCCAACACCGCTTTCTCTCTCTCCCCAGGCCAGCCCCAGCCCCAGCCCCGTGGGCTACAGCCCCATGACCCCTGGGGCCCCCTCCCCGGGGGGGTACAACCCCCACACCCCTGGCTCGGGGATCGAGCAGAGCTCCAGCGACTGGGTGACCACCGACATCCAGGTGAAGGTCCGTGACTCCTACCTGGACAGTCAGGCGGTGGGACAGACCGGCGTCATCCGCAGCGTCACGGTGAGACCCCCCTGTCCCGGGGGGGGGTGGTTTCGGGGCAGGGAGGGGGTAACACACATGGTGATGCTGATTTTCCACCCCCCTTTTTATTGTTTTTATAGGGCGGGATGTGCTCCGTCTACCTGAAGGACAGCGAGAAGGTGGTGAGCATCTCCAGTGAGCACCTGGAGCCCGTCACCCCCACCAAGAGCAACAAGGTAGGGCCCCCCCCAGCCCCATCCTTTATCCTGGGCCCCCCAACACTCCCCCCACCACCGCATGCTCCTTTGGGGACCTTCTAGATCCCCTCAGGTGCTACCCCAGCCCCCCTGGGACCTCCCCACAACCCCTCTGGTGCCCTCCCAGCACCCCTGGGACCCCCCACCAGCCCCCTCAAGGCCCACTCTCCCCCCATTTGCCCCCCACCTCAGGTCAAGGTGATCCTGGGGGAGGACCGTGAAGCCACTGGGATCCTGCTCAGCATCGATGGGGAGGATGGGATCGTCCGCATGGATTTAGAGGAACAGCTTAAGATCCTCAACCTCCGCTTCCTCGGCAAACTGCTGGAGGCTTGAGGGGGACCCCCTGTGCCCCCCTCACCCCTCCCCCCTGTTGCCCCCCGTTTTCTTTCTACACACCTGGTTATTTTCCCCGTTCCTTTCTACACACCCGTTTTTTTTCCCCCGGTTTCTTCCTACACACCCGGTATTTTCCCCCTGGTCAGTGTTGCTGGTTGTAACAAGGTTTAGTTGTCAAATAAACGCCTGTGGGTGCAGCACCCCCTCTTCTGTGCTGCCTTCTGGGGGGGGCTGTAAAGCTTGGGGGGGAGGGGGGGTGGGGGGTGTGAACCAGGGCCCCTGTGCCCCACTGGGCTGGGGAAAGGGGTTACACTGCCCCCCGGGGGGCGGAGAGAGGGTTGAAGCGGGACCCGCGGGGGGGTGGGGGGTGTTGAACCGGGACCCCGCTCCGGGGCGGGGGCTGAAGCCTCTTCAGCGCCGGCCGCGCACATGCTGCACCCTTACAGCCCGCCTCCGCTTCCGCCTCCTCCTCTCATTGGCTCTCCCGACGCTGTCCCCGCCTCCCCGCCGCCGCCATTGGCCAGCACCCGCGCCGCCATTGGTGGTCGGCCCTCAGTCCCCGCCCCTCGCATCTTGCTCCCGCCCCGTTTCTCCCGTGTTGCCGCCGCTCATTGGCTGGAAGCACAGCGAGGGGATTGGCTGCGGCGGCCGCGCCTGCGCCCTTGGGCGCGCGGTGCGGGAAGATGGCGGCGGCGGCGGTGGCGGCGGCGGGGCGGGTGGTGTCGGCGGTCTGCGGGGCTCGCGCCGCCCTGGGCGCCCGCCCGGCCCGCGCCGCGCTGGGCCGGGCCGCCAGCGGCACCACCGGTACCGAGGCGGTGCTGCGGGAGCGGCTGCAGCGGCACCAGGTGGGGGCCGCGATGGGGCTGAAGCTGGGCCTGGGCCTGAGGGGACGGGCTGGCGGGCGGGGTGGGGAGGGGGGCACGGGGGCTCCACGGGTGTCCCCAGCTGTCCCCGGGCTTCTCTGGGGCCCCCGCGCCTGTCCCTGTCTTTCCTCGGGGGGCCCCAGCCCTCCCCGGGAGCCCCCGGGGGTCTCTGACTGGCGCTGGGTGTTCCCAGAGCTCCCCGGCTGTCGCTGGCCATCCTCGGCCACCTCTAGGCTTCTATGGCTATTCCCAGGGTCCTCTGGTTGTCCCTGGCCATCCTCGGCCACCCCCAGAACTCCCTGCCCGTCCCCAAATGTTTCTGGGGCTCTCTGAGCGTCCCTGACCATCCTCAGACATCCCTGGGAGTCCCTAAAGGTCCCTGGGGCTCTCTGGGTGTCCCTGACCATCCTCAGACATACCTGGGGTTCCCCAAGTGTCCCCAAAGGTCCTAGGAAGCTTCTTGACTGTCCCTGGGACTCCCCAGATGCCCCTTGCTATCTTCGGCTGTCCCCAAGCCCCTCATCACAGTGTCCACCCCCCCTCTCCGTGTCCCTTCGCCCCACAGGCGACAGAAGGACCCCTGGGACACACCGGGGGCCCAGAGGAGGAGGAGGAAGAGCGGCGGGAGCGGATGGCGGCAGCCCGGCGCTTAGCCCTGCGCTTGGCGGGGCTGCTGGGTGCTGGCACTGGCGTGGCACTCGTCTACATCTTCGGTGAGTCCCTGGTGTCCCCCACCTGTCCCTGTTCCCCCCCCCCCAGTGTGCCACCGGACCACCACAGTCCCTCCCCTGATCTCTGCTCTCCCCCTCCCACAGGCAGCAACGCAGTGGATGAACACGGGGCCAAGGTGAGGGGCTCTCGGCGGCCATTCCCCCTCTTAGGCTGGGCCAGTGTCCCCTCCCTGCCCTTTGGGGACAGCTGGGGACATCACGGGGGCTCAGCACCTTCCCCTTGTCCCTCCCTTCCCCATGTCTGTCCCTTTTTATTGCCGTTTTCCCTTATTTTGGAGTTTTTGCGTCAGGTGGGCATCAGGGCCCTGCGTCCCTGAGGGGAGCAGCGTGTCCCCAGAAGGACCGACCATCTTTGTCACACCCTGGGGAGGTGTTTTTTGTCACCCGAACCCTCTTTTTTTTGAGAATCTGGGAGGTGTTGAGGGGGGTTTTGATGCGCAGGCAGGTGTGAATTGCCCTGCCCGGCATCCGGCTGGGGGGGGGGACATGGGGACATCAAACGGGGTGACAGAGGGGAGCACTGAGCAGGTGGCAATGACACCAGCGGGGGATGGGGACATCAGCGGGGTGACATCAGTTGGCGGAAGGAAACGCACGGGAGCAGCGTCACCCACCTGCGAATTGTCCCTGTCACCCACCCCTGTGGCACCACTGGGACCCCCCCTCTGATGTCACCTTCTTGCTGTCCCCCCCTTTTCTCCCCACAGATCCCTGATGAGTTCGATGGCGGTGAGTGACACCCCTGGGGCCGTTTGACACCTCGGTGTCGCAGCCAGAGGCTTTTACAATGTTTTTAACACCCTGTTGTTACCCAAAAGGGGCTTTCATTTGGGACCGCTTTGGTCTTTGTCCTGGTGGAGGGATTGGGGGGTGGAATGTCACCCCCCTTGGGGACAGCAGGGACCCTGGGTGACCCTCACCCACGCTGGCCTTGGCTCCGCAGACCCCGTGGGCATCCAGCAGCTCCGCAGGACCTACAAGTACTTCAAGGACTACAGGCAGGTGCGTGGGGACCCATTTGGGGGGGGGGGGGGGGGCGTCCCTCATTTTAGGGGGGCTTCATCTGTTTGGGGGTGGCTGTCCCCATCCTGAGAGCTTTATCACCTTTCCAGGGAGCTTCGTCCCTATTTTGGGGACATTTTGAGCATATTTTGTATCCCCACCCCATTTTGGGGTACCTTGTTCTAGTGCTGGGGAGTCACATCCTTCTTTTGGGGTCCCCCATCCCCATTCTGGGGGATATTTGTCCCTGTTTTGGGGTCCCCTCTCACTGATCTGGGGTTCTCATCCCCACTTTGGGGTCTTTGTCACGAGGGGGGGGCTTTGTCCCCATTTGCCGGGGTGCTTTGTCCCCACGCTCCACCCCTTGCCCCCCCTGTACTCCGTCCCCTTTTTGGGGACCCTTGTCCCCACGCTGGTGGCTTGTCCCCACGCTCAGGGGGGACTGTGTGGGGGGCTCCATCCCTCCCTGTGAACCCCCCCAGATGATCATCGAGCCCACCAGCCCCAAACTGCTGCCAGACCCCCTGCGTGAACCCTACTACCAGCCCCCCTACACCCTCGTCATCGAGCTCACCGACGTCCTGCTGCATCCCGAGTGGTCGGTGAGTGTCCCCCAAACCCTCCCGTGCCCCCCCTACGCTGTCACCCCCCCCCTTTTTCACATCTTTCTGTGCCCCCCAAAGTAGCTTGTCACTGGTTGGCGCTTCAAGAAACGCCCGGGCATCGAGAGCCTCCTCCAACAACTCGCTCCCCTCTACGAGATCGTCGTCTTCACCTCCGAAACCGGCATGGTGAGCGCAAAATGGGGGACACAGCCACCCCGGGGAGGGTCACAGGACCACCGCGGGGTGCCCCCCACCCTCTCACATCCCCCTGTTTCCCCCCCACTAGACTGCCTTCCCCCTCATCGACAGCGTAGACCCCCACGGCTTCGTCTCCTACCGCCTCTTCCGTGACGCCACCCGCTACATGGACGGGCACCACGTCAAGGTTTGGGGACAGGGAGGGGGGACAGGCACTTTGGTGACCCCTCCACCCTCCTCCAGCACCTCCTTGTCCCCCCCCCAGGATATTTCCTGCCTCAACAGAGACCCCGCCAAGGTGGTGGTGGTGGATTGCCGGAGAGAAGCTTTTTGCCTGCAGCCCTACAACGGGCTGGCGCTGCCTCGCTGGGACGGCAGCTCTGACGACCGCGCGCTCTACGACCTCACTGCTTTCCTCAAAAGTGAATAAAAACGCCCCAAACATCCCGGTTACCCCCCTCCTTGACACGCCCCCCCCCTTCAAACCTCCTTTTCTCTGTCCCCGCAGCCATCGCCCTCAGCGGGGTGGAAGACGTCCGGACGGTGCTGGAGAATTACGCGCTGGAGGAGGATCCGCTGGCGGCTTTTAAACGCCGCCGGTTGCAGCTGGAGGAGGTGGGGACACGCTGGGAGAGCGGGGAGGGGGGGTGACAGACCCTTGTTACCCATAACGGCTGTTTTTTACCCCAAATCGGGGCGGAGTGCAGGAGGAGCAGCAGCGCCTGGCCGAGTTGGCGCAGGGGAAGAAGCCGACGGGGCTTTTTCTGGGCGGCCTGACCGGGCGCCTTTGGCCGCGCTCCAAGCAGCAGTGATGTCAGCGTGATGTCATCACCACGGGGCCGTGACGTCATCACGACGGCGCTGTGACGTCATCATGACGGCGCCATGATGTTTGGGGGGGGCGGTGGGGGGGTGACGTGCCCCGGCCGCCGTGGGAGCAGCGGGTAACGCATCACCCGGACATGGACAATGAGGTTGGAGGCGCCGGTGTGGCCCCCGTTTTTGAGGTGTTTGGGGGTGGGTTTTTGGCGGGGGGGGAGGGGGTGTGAATAAAGGGTGATGTCAAGGTGCGGGTGCAGTGTGCTGCTTGGGGGGGGCGTGTGGAGTGGCACACACACCCCCCGGTGCTGGGAGGGATCTGGGATATTTGGGGGGGGGATTTGTGGGGCTGGATGCAGGCTTGGTGGGGGGGCGGAGGTGCTGGGCTGGATCTGGGCCTTTTTTGAGGGGAGTTATGGGGATGGATCCAGGGTCTTTTTGGGGGGGTTATTGGGCCAGATTTGGGCCTTTTGGGGGGTTATTGGGCTGGATCTTGGCTTTTTGGGGGGGTGGTATGGGGATGGATCCAGGCCCTTTTTGGGGGGGTTATGGGGATGGAACTGAATATTTTGGGGGGTTATTGGTCTGGATCTGACCCTTTTTTGGGGGAGTTACTGGGCTGGATCTGGACCCTTTTTGGGGGGGGTTATGGGGATGGATTCAGGCCCTTTTCGGGGGGTTATGGGGATGGATCCAGGCCCTTCTGAGGGGGTTATTGGGCTGGATCTGGACCTTTTTGGGGGGGTTATTGGGCAGGATCCAGGCCCTTTTCTGGGGGATTATTTGGCTGGATCCAGGCCCTTTTTGGGGGGGGGGTTATTGGGACAGATCCAGGCCCTTTTTTTGGGGGGGGTGTTTTGGGACTGGATCTGGGCCTTTTGGGGGGGGTTATTGGGCCGGATGCCCCTCGAGGGTGGCCTGCATCCCCTGTGGGGGTGTGGTCTATGAGCGGGGGTGGGGCATGGGTGTGGCCTGCGGGAGGGCGGGGCTTGGCCCTTAGAAAGGGGTCGGGGAGGGGGGTGGCGGGCTCAGACCCCGCTGAGCCCTGAGACCAGGCGGGACCCCGGGCCTGGATCCGGCCCCTCCACTGCCAGTGCTGGCCATGGCTGCGCTGCTGCTGGTCGCCCTCCTTGCCCTCCTCTGCCCCCCACGGGTGAGTCTGACCCCAGGGAGGGGGCTGGAGGGGCCCGGGGGGGTCTTAGGGTGTGGGGGAGAGACTTGGCAATTTGGGGGGGACGGAGTGGGGGGGGGAACGGGACTTCCTAGAGTGCTTCGGGTGTCTCTTTGTGGTCCCAAGGGGGTGTTGGGGCAGGGGGAGTTCCAGGAGGGGTATTTGGGATACTGGGGGGGGGTATTTTGGGAGTCCCAGGGGGGCTGTTTGTAGTGGGGGGGGGCTCCAGGGAATTTGGAGTGTCCTTGGGGAGTCTCAGGGGTCCTTGGGGCACATTTGGGATGCTGGGGAGGATCAGGAGGGTCCTAAGAGGACATTTTGGGGTGCTTGGGGGTATTTGGGTGACTTTGGAGGGATATTTGGGTGCTGGGGTGTCCCTGAGGGGTGTTTTGGGGTGCTGAGGGGGGGCTCCTGGGTCGCTAACACCCCCCTGCAGGTGCAGCCAGCCGGAGTGTTGGAGCTGCGGGTGCTGTCGGCACGGGGGGGCCCGGGGGGACCGTGTGGGGGCCCCCCCTCCTGTCGCCTCATCTTCCGCCTCTGCTTGCGGCCCCCCGGGGGGGTTGGCTGCAGCCTGGGGGTTGCCCACAGCCCCCCCGGACCCCCCCCTGCCCCGGGGGCACCCCGCATCCTCCACCTGCCTTTTGCCTTCCCTTGGCCGGTGAGGACCCCTGCAAAGTCTTAACACACCCCCCCACACCCCAACAATGGTTCTGGGAGCCCCAAGGGACCAGGAATGACACACCACCCCCACCCCCAATTTTTGCCCTCCCCCCCCAGGGCACCGTCTCCCTCGTCATCGAGTCATGGCGGCTGGAGGAGGCCAAAGGCTCTGGGGGTGAGTGGGGGGGACTTGGGGAGCTCTTGCGGTTGGGGGCGGGGGGGGGGCAAATAGGGTCCTGGGGGGGCAAATATGGGCTCCTGATATTGGGGAGGTGGGGGAGGTGGAGGTGTCATAGGGGGTGGATGAGGGATAAGGGGGGGCAGGGGAGGGAGTAGATGAGAGCTTGGAGGGTTGGGGGGGCAAATGGGGGACAAATAGGGGTTGGGGGGGTGAAATGGGGGTTTGGGGGGGCAGTTGGTGACCTGTGGGGGCAAATGAGGCTTTGGGGGGCAAAGGGGAATCCTGGACATTATGGAGGGGGGTGTGAATGGGAATCCTTGAGGGGGGGGAGAGTTAGAGGGGCAAAAGGGGGGGTTTGGGGGGGCCCGGGGGTGTCTGTGGGTGCTGACAGGTGCCCCAGGGCCCCAGGGCCGACTCTTGGGGCGCACGGTAGCCCGGCAGCACCTCTCCCCGGGGGGTCCCTGGCGGGGGGGTGCCGGGGGGGGCCTACGCTTCGGCACCCGCCTGCGCTGCCGCCCTCCATCCCGCGGGCCCCGCTGCACCCCCCGCTGCCCCCCCTGCACCCGCCGCTGCCCCCCCGCCTGCCACCCCCCCCGCCGCTGCTGGCCCCCCTGCTGCACCCGCCGTGAGTACCACCCCTGGGGGGGGGCCCCCAGCACCCTTCCCATCCCCCCCCAGGGCTCCCCCATTTTTCTTGGGAGGGGCCACCAGCACCCCAGGGTGCTCCCTGAGTTTTGGGGTGCCCCTGACACCCCGTTCTCCCCGCAGGGGGGTGCCAGGAAGCCTGTGCCCCCCCCAGCACTGGCAGCACCTGCACCAACGGCGGCACCTGCACGGTGAGAGCCACCCCGCCACCCCACCCCGGCACCCCCAGTGCTCCCCTGGGTGGGGAGGAGGGAGGGGGTGCTCCGGTACCCCCCATCCCCACCCTCCCGGTAACGGTGCTGCCCACGCAGGGTCACGGCAGTGACTCCCCGGGGCTGCGCTGCGACACCCCTGGCCCGGGACGGGCACCGGCAGCCCCGGTAGCACCGGCAGCGGTGCTGGCAGCACCAGCTGTGGCACCGGTGGCACCGATGGTGGCCCTGGAAGCACCGGTGGTGGCACCGGCAGCACCGATGGTGGCCCTGGAAGTGCCGGTGGCACCGGTGGTGGCCCTGGAAGCGCCGGTGGCAGCCCCGGTGGCACCAGCAGTGCCAGCAACGGCCCCTGAAACCTCCATCCCAGCGTTTTCGGCGTCACTCCTCCCGGCTGGGGGACGGTTGGCAATGCTGGAGCCTCTCCCGGAGGTGCCGCCGTCCCCGTGCGCCCTCGGTCCCTGCTTCAACGGTGGCGCCTGCGCCCCGGCCCCCGGCACTGGCTACACCTGCCGCTGCCCCCCCGGTTTCCGCGGCTTCAACTGCGAGCGCCGTGCCGACCGCTGCGACGATCACCTCTGCCTGCACGGTGAGTGGTCCCCCGTGTCCCCCACATCCCCCCATGTCCCCCACATCCCCCCGCGTCCCCCTCGCCCTGGCGCCATTTGGTGCCACTGACCCCCCCACCGTGACCCCATCCCCGGCGCAGGCGGCCAGTGCCAGGACTTGGGTCGCGGCGCCATTTGCAAATGCCGGCCGGGCTTTTCGGGGCGCCGGTGCGAACGCAACGCCGACGACTGTACCCCCAACCCCTGCGCCAACGGCGGCACCTGCCAGGATGGTGCCAACTCCTTCACCTGCTCTTGCACCCTCGGTTACGCCGGCGCCGATTGCCGACGCCGCGCCGACGCCTGCGCCTCCGGCCCCTGCCTGCACGGGGGCACCTGCTACACCCACTTCTCTGGCCACGTCTGCGCTTGCCCCCCCGGATTTATGGGGTCCCGCTGCGAGGAGGAAGTTGGGGGGCCCCCACCGGCCCCCCAGCACCGGCCTCCCGCTCCCCTTGCCCTGGCCTGCGCCCTCCCCCTCGCCCTGCTGGGTCCCGGCGTGGTGCTGGCGCTGGCGGCGCGGCGGCGGCGGCGGCTGATGGGGGAGAGGTGAGACTTTTTTTGGGGCGGTTGGGGCATACACCCCGATTTTGGGGATCTCACAGGCTTTTTTGGCCACAGCCGCACGCCAGAGACGGGGGGGGGCCCTGGCACAAGCCCCTTGGGGAGGGAGCGGCGACCGCCACGTGCTTCTGCCACCCGGGTGAGCCCCCGCAAGACCCCCCCCCACCCTGGCACCCCCCATTTCTCTCCCCCCACCCCATTTTAACCCCTCATTTCTTCCCCCGCTCCCCACCTCCAGGTGTGACCTGGCGCTGATGGACCCAGCCAGAATCCCTCACCCCAAGTCTGTGACCGCCCCCCCCAGTGGTTTGGGGACCCCCCCTCAAGGGGGGGCGAGGGGCGGGTTGTGCCATAAAGCTCTTTGAGATGTTTGTCCGTGCCACCTCGTCACCACAATCCCGCCTTGGCACCCACGGAGGGGGGGGGGGGCGCAGACAAGGGGGGACACCCAGCTTTGGATTGGGGGGTTGACACGAGTGGGGACACCCTGTGCAGGACCAGGGGGGTGACACGCCCCGTTTTCGGGTTCCTCCCGCCCCCGAGTCACTTTCGATGGGCCTGCTCCATCGCTCGGCGCTTAACTCGCTGCCCCTGGGCGCTCGGCACTCGATTGCTTCCCCACCGTACGAGCTGTTCCCGCCCTCTGGCGGCGCGGCCAGGCCCCACCAGCGCCGTGATGGGCAGCGCGCGCGGCCAATCGGAAGGGAGAGGGGGAGGCGAGGGCGTAGAGCGCCGGCCAATGGGGGGCGGAGAGGGCAGGGGTGGGGACTGGAGGGGCGGGGCCACGCCGGAGCCGGCGGCGTGTGGAAGCGGCGGGAGCCATGAAGTGAGCGGGGGGGGGGGGGGCGGGCGGGATCCCGGGGGGTGCCTGGCCCGCGGGAAGGCCGCGATCGCCGGGAATTCCGGGAGCCACCGGGATCGCGGGGAATTCCGGGAGCCACCGGGCCCGCGGGAGGGCCGGGCTCCCCGGTGGTCCCCTGGCAGCTTTGGCTGCGGAGCAGATCCCTGCCGGGACAGCTCCCCGGGGCCGCCTCAGCACCGTGACACCACACACACACCCCCCCCCACTGGATCCTGCTGCCCGCCCGTCACCCACCAGATCCCGCCAAGAGCGGGCTGGGGCACCCCCATCCCCGGCCTCAGGCAGGCGCCGAGCTCCCCGCTGGGGTGGGATCCGCTGGGATCCCTTGTGGGAATCCTCCTCTCTCCGACCCCCTCCGCAGGCTCAACATCGATGGCCTCCTTGTCTACTTCCCCTACGACTACATCTACCCCGAGCAGTTCTCCTATATGCTGGAGCTCAAGAGGACGTTGGACGCCAAGGTACGGCGGGATCTGCTGATCCCCGGCGCGTTGGGATCCACCCACCCCCCTTGGGGACGTCCCCGCCGGGGTGACGCCACCGCTGCTCTCTCGGTAGGGTCACGGTGTGCTGGAGATGCCCTCGGGGACCGGGAAGACGGTGTCACTGCTGTCGCTCATCGTCGCCTATCAGCGGGTGAGCACTGGAGCCTGATCCCAGCCCAGCTGATCCCAGCCCAGCTGATCCCAGCCCAGCAGATCCCAGCATCGTTTCTCTCCCCAGGCCCGGCCGCTGGACGTCACCAAACTCATCTACTGCTCCCGCACGGTGCCGGAGATCGAGAAGGTGGAGTGAGGAGCTGAGGGAAAGGCTGGGGGGAGCAGATCCTGGAGGGGATCCCGAGGGATCTGGCTGAGCGTCGCCGCCACAGGTGATCGAGGAGCTGCGGAAGCTGATGGATTTCTACGAGAAGGAGTTGGGGGAGAAGGTGCCGTTCCTGGGGCTGGCGCTGAGCTCCAGGAAGAACCTCTGCATCCACCCCGAGGTGAGGACCAGGTGGGATCCACCGGGGCTGGGGAGTGTGATCCCAGGGGGGACCCCGGTGAACACGGGGTGACCGTGGGGGTGCAGGTGTCCTCGCTGCGCTTCGGGAAGGAGGTGGACAGCCAGTGCCTGAGCCTGACGGCCTCCTACGTGCGAGCACAGCACCAGCGCGACGGATCCCTGCCTACCTGCCGCTTCTTCGAGGTGAGGGATCCCCCCACCCTTTCCAGGGTGCCCCGATGGCACCTGGGCACCCCCAGGAGACCCCAGTCTCCTGCCAGCTCCTGGGTGCCCTGTGGTGGCTCCGAGAGCTCCCAGCACCCTGGGGTGCCTCCCCATTCCACTCTCCAGCACCCTGGGGTGCCCCTCATTCCTCCACTGGATCCCGAGCACCCTGCAGTCCCCCCATTCCCTGACCAGCTCCTGAGCACCCTGAGGTCCTCCCCATTCCCCATCTGGCTCCTGAGCACCCCAGGGTGTCCCTCATTCCCCAACTGGATCCTGAGCACCCTGGGGTCCCCCCCATTCCCTGTCCAGCTCCTGAGCACCCCGGGGTCCCCCTCCCATTCCCCAACTGGATCTCCAGCACCCTTGGGTACCCTCCAGCCACAACCCACCTCAGCCCCACACCGATATCCACCCTTCCCCAATCCCCTGCCCCCCCCCCGCCCCGGCCCCGGATGCCTTCCCCCTACCCCCAGCTGCCCTCCACCCCTGGGGGGCCTCCCTGGGGACCTCCAGCTGCACCCCCCGGTGTGTCTCCCCAGGAGTTTGACACCCATGGGCGCGAGGTGCCCATCCCCTACGGCATCTACAACCTGGACGACCTGAAGGCCCATGGCCGCCAGAAGGGCTGGTGCCCATATTTCCTCGCCCGTTACTCGGTACAGGGGGGCGCCGGGATCGGTTTTGGGGTGGCTGAGCTGTCCCTAAACGTCCCCAAATGTCCCTGAACCCCCCTCCCCGCCACCACCAGATCCTCCACGCCAACATCGTCGTCTACAGCTACCACTACCTGCTGGATCCCAAAATCGCCGACCTGGTTTCCAAGGAATTAGCCAAAAAATCAGTCGTGGTCTTCGACGAGGCTCACAATATCGGTCAGCACCCCCTTGAACCCCGTTTTTGGGATGTCCCCCTGCTGTCCCCAGGGAGGGGTGACGCTTGTCCCCCGTCCTCTCAGACAACGTCTGCATCGATTCCATGGGGGTGAACATCACGCGCCGGACGCTGGACCGCTGCCAGGCCAACGTGGCCACTCTCCAGGCCACCATCCAAAAGTGAGCAGGTGTGTCCCCCCTAATTGTCCCCTTTGTCCCCTGGGGGTCACTCTATGTCCCCCCACCCCACCCCAGGATCAAGGAGACAGACGCGCAGCGGCTGGCGGAGGAATACCGGCGGCTGGTGGAGGGGCTGCGAGAGGCCAGCACGGCACGGGAGACCGACCTCTACCTCGCCAACCCCGTGCTGCCGGATGAGATCCTGCAGGGTACATGTGTGTGGGGGGGTTAAAGGCCCCTTTTTTGGGGTACCCCGTGTCCCTCGTTTCCATGCTCCCCATCCTTGAGCCCCCTTTTGGGTTGGGGAGCACCGTTGGGGTGCTGCCAGCCCCACACTGGGCTCTGGTGCTCCCTGATCTCTGCTCCAGCTGAGCAAGGGGGGGTCCCTGGGGGTCCCCGAGACCCTACTTGGGGTGTGCAGGGAGAGTTGCGGGGGTCCCAGGGGATCCCCGAGACCCTCCTCACTGTTGGGACCCCCTCAAAACCCTTGGGAGATCCCTCTGGGGTGCCTCCAGCCCCACACCAGCCTCTAGTGCCTCCAGCCAAACGCAGGCACCCTGGGGGTCCCCAAGCCCCTCCTTGGCATGTGAGGGGGTCTCTGGGGGTCCCCAAGACCCTTCTGACTTTTGGGAGCCCCCCCCCCCAGCCCTTGGAAGATCCCTTTGGGGTGGTCTCCAGCCCCACACCATCCTCCGGTGCCCCCACCCACCCCTCCAGCCAAGTGCAGGCACCCTGCGGTCCCCAAGCCCCTCTTTGGGCCCCCATCTGAACCCCGCCCCCCTCGCAGAGGCGGTTCCCGGCAGCATCCGGACAGCCGAGCACTTTGTGGGGTTCCTGAAGCGGTTCGTGGCCTATTTGCGGGCGCGGGTGCGGGGGCCGCGGGTGGTGCAGGAGAGCCCCCCCGCCTTCCTCAAGGACCTGTATGAGAAGGTTTGCATCGAGCGCAAACCCCTGCGGTGAGTCTGGGGGGGTCCGTGTGTCCCCCCCTTCACAAGGACACCACATAGCCCTAGGGTGCTACATCGCCCTCCCAGGGTGGTGCATCCCCTCCTTGGTGTGATCACATCTCCCCCAAAGGTCCCTGTCGCTGTCCCCTTCCCTGTCCCCCCCCCATCCCCATGTCCCTGTCCCCCCCCAGCCCCACGTTCCTGTCCCTGTCTCCCTCCGTGTCCCTCCCCAGCCCCCTGTCCCCCCCATGTCCCTGTCCCTCTCCCTGTTCCCCCCCAGGCCTACCTCCCTGTCCCCTAGGCTGGGGGGGGGGGGGGGGGGTGTGCAGGATGACAGGGAGGTGGGGCTGGGAGGGACAGGGACAGGGACATGGGGCTGGGGGGGAGGGACAGGGAGTGGGACAGGGACAGGGCATTTCCCCTCCTCAGGGTGACACGACACCCCTGGGGTGACACATCCTTCCTCCTAAGTGACGTGTGTGTGCCCCCCGGGTGATTTCCCCCCCCCCCCCGCTCTCCAGGTTCTGCGCCGAGCGCCTGCGCTCGCTGCTGTGGACGCTGGAGATCGTGGACGTGGCCGATTTCTCCGCCATCACTCTCGTCGCCAACTTTGCCACCCTTGTCAGCACCTACTCCAAGGGTGGGACAGACGCCTGGGCCCCCCCCGGGGGCGAGAAATGGCGGGGGGACACAATCCCTGAGTACCCTTTTTTGGGGGGGCAGGTGACACCCCAGCCGCCCCTCCGCCCACAGTGTAGGGATTGTGGCACCCGTGGGGGGGTGGGTGGATGAGCACCCTTGGGTGGGGGGCACCCTGTGTGCTGCCTGGGGAGTGTTGGGTGCCCCCCCCACCCCGGCTGGCACTGAGTGTGCCCCCCCAATCACCCCCTCCCCAGGTTTCACCATCATCATCGAGCCCTTCGATGACAGGACCCCCACCATCTCCAACCCCATCCTGCACTTCAGGTGAGGGACGCTGGAGGGGGGCACAGGGACATGGGGGGGCACAGGGATGTGGGGGGGTGGTGACAGTGTCACCCCAAGTGTTGTGTGTCCCCCCCCAGCTGCATGGACGCCTCCATCGCCATCAAACCCGTCTTTGAGCGCTTCCAGTCTGTCATCATCACGTCGGGGGTGAGGCCCTGTGTCCCCCCACCCTCCACGTCCCCTCCAGGGCCCATCGGGGTGACCCCATCTGTGTGTGCCCCCCTCCCCCAGACTCTCTCCCCGCTGGACATTTACCCCAAAATCTTGGATTTCCGCCCCGTCACCATGGCAACTTTCACCATGACGCTGGCCCGGACCTGCCTGTGCCCCATGGTGAGCAGGGAGCGCTGGGGGTACCCGGCGCTGGGTCTGGGGGGGGTCGGGGACCCCCGTATCACCAGTGTCCTCCCCCTCTGCCATCCCTCACAGATCGTGGGTCGAGGCAACGACCAGGTGGCCATCAGCTCCAAGTTTGAGACACGCGAGGACATCGGTAGGGGATGGGGACATGTGGGGCTCGGAGGGACAGGGACATGGGGCTGGGGGGGGGACAAGGACAAGGACATGGGGCTGGGGGGTACAAGGAGGGGAACATGGCGGGGACAGGAATGTGGGGCTGGGGGGGGGGACAGGGACAGACACCCATAACCATCACACTGGGGGCCCCAGGCTTGGGGCTGGGCCTGAGACAAGACAGAAATGGGGCTGGCGGGGGGGGATCTCAAGCCAGGGGTGCCAGAGAGATTTGGGGTGCAGAGGGGCCTTTGGGGGGGCCACAGTGACCCCCCCACACACCCCCCCAAGCTGTCATCCGCAACTACGGGAACCTGCTGCGGGAGCTCTCGGCCGTGGTCCCCGACGGCATCGTCGCCTTCTTCACCAGTTACCAGTACATGGAGAACATCGTGGCCTCCTGGTACGAGCAGGTACGTCCCGGGGGGGTCCCACCCCCCAAAATGTCCCCACAGTGTCCCCACGGTGTCCCTGCGGTGTCCCTTAACCTCCCTGCGCCACTTCAGGGCATCCTGGAGAACATCCAACGCAACAAACTCCTCTTCATCGAGACGCAGGATGGGGCCGAGACCAGCATGGCCCTGGAGAAATACCAGGAGGTGGGTGCCAGCACCCCGGGGTGGCGTTGTCACCGGTGTCACCACCCCCAACACCCCTCGCGGTGACGCGGTGGCTCTTGGCAGGCCTGCGAGAACGGCCGAGGTGCCATCCTGCTCTCGGTGGCCCGCGGCAAAGTGTCGGAGGGCATCGATTTCGGTGAGGTTGGCCCCCACTCCGGTGCGGGGACGCAGGGATGGGTGGGGTGGGGGTGGGGGACGGGGACATGGAGCACCCTGAGCACCCCCCTGGTTTGTGTCCTCCCCCCCCCCTCTCCCAGTGCACCACTACGGCAGAGCCGTCATCATGTTCGGGGTGCCCTATGTCTACACCCAGAGCCGCATCCTGAAGGTCAGGGGGGACCCCAGGGGACCCATGGGGACAGTGGGGGGCACAGCTGGGCACCCAAGGGACACCCCAGGGCACAGCCAGGCACCCAAGGGACACCGCGGATGTTTTGGGGACACAATGAGGTGGCCCAGCGTTATAGTGGGGCACAGTGGGGCACCCTGGGGACACATTGGCCACCCTGGGGACACAGTGGGGCACGCATGGGGTGCAGTGATCACCCATGGGGTGCAGCCAGGCATCCTGGGGCACAGTGGGGCATCCATAGGGTACATTGGGGCACCCTGGGACACAGTGGGGCACCCATAGGGTACAGTGGGCACCCTGGGGACCTGCGGGGCACCCACAGGGTACAGTGGGCACCCTGGGGACACAGTGGGGCATCCATGAGGTGCAGTCAGGCACCCTGGTGACACAGTGGGGCACCCATGGGGCAGAGTGGGGCACCATGGGACACAGTGGGGCACCCATAGGGTACAGTGGGCACCCATGGGGCATAGTGGGCACCCATGGGGCGCAGCCAGGCACACTGGGACACAGTGGGGCCCCCATAGAGCCCAGCGAGACACCCTGGGGACCCATGGGCCACCCATGGGGGCACCCAAGTGTCCCTTCCCCCCCCCACCCCAGGCCCGGCTGGAATACCTGCGGGACCAGTTCCAGATCCGGGAGAACGATTTCCTCACCTTCGACGCATGCGCCACGCGGCCCAGTGCGTCGGCCGGGCCCTGCGCGGCAAAAACCGACTACGGCCTCATGGTCTTCGCCGACAAGGTGGGGACCATGATGGGTGGTGTTTTTGGCGGGGGGGCTGTGGGATACCCCCCCCCAACTTTTACACCCGCTCCCGCAGCGTTTCGCCCGCGCGGATAAACGGGGGAAGCTGCGCGCTGGATCCAGGAGCACATCACTGACTCCAACCTCAACCTGACGGTGGACGAGGCCGTGCAGGTGGCCAAGTTTTTTCCTGCGCCAGATGGCTCAACCCTTCCACCAGGTAAAAAAAACAAAAAAACACCCCCCATGCCCCCCAAAACCCCCCTCAGGGTGCTGACCCCCCCGTTCCCCCCGGCGCAGGAGGACCAGTTGGGGTTGTCGCTGCTGACAGCTGGAGCAGCTGCAGTCGGAGGAGATTTTGCAGCGGATCGAGCAAATCGCTCAGCAGGTCTGAGCCAGCTCCTGGGGGGGGGAAATGTGGGGGTGTCCCCCCCCGGCTTCCTGTGCTCAAGGTGGGACCCCCCAGCCCCCCCCGTGTGCTCAAGGTGGGACGCTGAGTTGGCTCTGTGGGCTCCAGATTCCACCCCCCAACATGCTCAGGGGGGGCCCTGGAGCCCCTCGGGGGGGGAGACTGGAGCCCCCCCACATTCTTGGGGCAGGACCTGATGCCCCCCCGACGTGCTCCAGCCACACCTGGATCTCCCCAACGCTCTGATCCCCCACCCTGGGGGACCCCCACCAGGAGCTGCCCCCAACCCCTGGCAGGGAAACCTCAATTTGCCTTTCTTTATACCGCCCCCGCCCCCCCCCCCCCCCCCCCCCGAATAAAGCAGGAGCACCCCCCGGCTCGGCCAACCCTGTGTTGCTGCACCCCTTTATTCACCGCTGCTGCGCCTGGGGGACCCCCACATCACCCCACCCCAACTTACCCTGCTGGCAGGGAGGGGGAGGGGCACCCCATGGCCAAGGTCACACCCACGTGTTTGGGGTCACCCCATCTCCAGGCCGCCCCCAGACCATGGGCCCCCCACCCTGTACACCCAAAGATGTGGGGTCCCCCCAGAGCTGTGGAGCACCCCACCAGTGTGGGGCACCCCCAGGGGCCCCCAGGCCCCTCCATGCCCCCGATGTTGGGGTGCTGTGGGGTCCCCGCAGCACCCTGGGGGGGGCTCAGGGTGCCCCGCACCCCCAGGGGAGTGACCCCCCCCACTCTGTGCCTCAGTTTTGGGGGGGAGGGCTCCAGTGGCAGCCCCCGCCCCACCCATGGGTGCCACCCCTGTGTCCCTGCCGCCTGTCCTGTGCCCCCCACCGGGGTCCCCCAGCACCGACACCGGATCCGGCCGAGTAACCAGATCCAGCCTAAAAATATCGGGGGGGGGGGGCGGGGGGGGCCCAGCTTGAATTGCCCTGAACCAGCGGATCTGCCCTGGGGTCACCCACCCCTGGGGACAACAGCCCCCCCCCCGACCCCCCCCCCCCCCCAGCCAAGGCACCCCAGGGTGGGGACGGGGGGCACCCAGTAGGTGTCCCCACCCCAGCACCCCAGGGGTGATTTGTGGGTACTGGGTCCCCCCACTCAGGGAGGGGCCAGCCCCCCCCACCCCACTCAGCTGCTCCTGTCCCCCAACCCTCTGCGATGCCCCTGCTCCCAGTTGCTCCCAGTTGCAGCCAGCGGGAGGGGAACCGGAGCTGCGGCGGGTGCTGAGGGTCAAGGTCGGCCAAGGCCGCGCACCCAGCACCCACCATGGGGCCGGGGGGTGGGGCCCGAGGGGGGGGGCAGGGGGTGGGGTGCTGCTCTGCGGCCCCCTGGGGTGCAGCGTGCGACGGGCAGCGAGCGTGCAATGAGCATGCAGCGTGCAACGCCCAACGTGCAGCGAGCGTGCGGCGTGCAACACAACATGCAGGAAACATGCGGTGTGCAACACACATCACGCAACGTGCAAAGAGCACGTGGTGTGCAACGCACAACGTGCAGCATGCAGCGTGCGAGGCACATCATGCAATGTGCAACGTGCAACGAGCATGCAGCGTGCAACACAACATGCAGCAAGTGTGTGGCGTGCAACACACATCACGTGATGTGCAACGAGCACACGGCGTGCGACACGCATCGCCCAGCGTGCAAGGCGTGTCACGCGACGTGCAACGTGCAGCACGCGACACGTGCAACGTGCAGCGCCGTGCCCCGTCGTGTGCAACGTGCGACCCCCCTGCGTGTGTAACGGGGCGGGGGGGGCCCTGGGCACCGCGCGGGGCCATGCAGAACGGGGGGTGCCCGTTGCACCCTGCGGTCCAAAATGGGGGTGCCCGGTGCGGGGGGTAAGGGGGTACCGGGGGGGGTACTGGGGTACCGGGGGACAGTGCCGGGGTACCCGGGGGGGTGCCGGGGTACCGGGGGACAGTGCCGGGCCTCTCCGCAGCGGCAGGTGCCGGGCCGGGCGCCCACCGGACACCCGACACCCGGGGGGGGGCGGTTCCGAGGTGGGCCCGAAGGGTCTCCCCGTCCCCGGGGGAGGCTTCGGCAGGGCCCGGCCCCCGCCCGGTTCAGAGTCTCCCCCCCCCCCGGTGCCCCCGGAGCCGGGCGGGGCCGGGGGGGCGATAAAAGCCGGTGCCGGCTCCGCTCCCCGCCGCCTGCTCCGCCGGTACCGGCCCGACCCGACCCGCTGCGCCCGCGCCGCTCAAGGTAACCCCGGCCCCGCCGGGATCCGGGACCCCCCGGTGAAACCGAGGCCAAACTGGGACCGGACCCTCCGGCACCACCCGGGCTGGGACCAACCGGGCCCTCCGGGATTGGGACCGGGGCTCCCCGGTGCCACCGGGACCGGGACCGGGACCCCCCGAACCGGGATCCCCCGGCACTGCCCGAGCCGGGACCGGGACCCCCCGGTACCACCGGGACCGGGATCCCCCTCGGGGGGGTCCGGTGGTACCGGGAGGGGGATCCCGGTCCCGTTTCGGGTGGTGCCGGGGGCACCCGTGTCCCCCCCGGTTGGGTCCCCCCGGGCTATAAATAGCCCCGTCCTCGTCCCGGCCAAACATGGCCCTGCCCGGGCTGGCCCCGCCCCCTCCCGCCACACCCTGCCAGGCCCCGCCCCCGGACACACCCACCGAGGTGACGGGCTCCCCGGGTCCTAGTGCCCCCCTGTCCCGCCGTGTCCCCTGGGCCAACCCACGCTCCACACCGCGTCCCACTGCCCCACGCCGTGTCCCACACCCCACTCCAAGCCCCACGCCGGGCCCCACGCCATGTCCCCACGCCACCCCCCTCTCCCCGCAGCCCCGCCATGCCGTTCAGCAGCACCCACAACAAGCACAAGCTGAAGTTCTCGGCCGAGGAGGAGTTCCCCGACCTCGCCAAACACAACAACCACATGGCCAAGGTCCTCACCCCCGCCCTCTACCAGCGCCTGCGCGACAAGGAGACCCCCAGCGGCTTCACCCTCGACGATGTCATCCAGACCGGCGTCGACAACCCCGGTGGGTGATGCCACGGGGGTCCCCAGCGCACCCGGGGGGGGGCGGGGGGGGGCGCCTCTGGGAACGCGACGCCTTCTGGGTCACCCCCAGTGCCAGAGCCCTGTCCCCAGAGCCATACTGGGACCCATTGCCCTGTCTCCAGCGCCATACTGGGAGCCCAGAGCCGTGTCCAGTGCCAGAGCACTGTCCCCCAGTGCCATACTGGGTGCCAATGCCATCCCCAGTGCCATACTGGGTACCCAGTGCCCTGTCACCAGTGTCAGAGTGATGTCCCCAGTGCTATACTGGGAGCCAACGCCCTGTGCCCAGTCCCCAGTGCCAATGCCCTATGCCCAGAGCCATACTGGGAGCCAATGCCCTGTCCGCAGTGCCATACTGGGAGCCAATGCCCTACCCCCAGTGCCTTACTGACCGCCAATGCCCTGTGCCCAGTGCCATACTGGGAGCCAATGCCCTGTCCCCAGTGCTGTACTGGCTGCCAGTGCCCTGTCCCCAGTGCATTACTGGGTGCCAATGTCCCCAGTGCCCCGTGCGGTGCCATGCCCTGTCCCGGTGCCATCCCCCGTGCCCGGTGCCGTGCCAGCTGCCCCCCCCTTGACCCCCTCATCACCCCTAGGCCACCCCTTCATCATGACGGTGGGCTGCGTGGCCGGGGACGAGGAGTCCTACGAGGTCTTCAAGGATCTCTTCGACCCGGTGATCCAGGACCGCCACGGCGGCTACAAACCCACCGACAAGCACCGCACCGACCTCAACCACGAGAACCTCAAGGTCAGGGCTCCCCCACCCCCCCGGGGGTGGCCAGACACCGGGGTCCCCTCTAGGGGACATGGGGACATGGGTCCCAACTGGGGGGGGTGGTGGGATGATGGGGATGGGGGTCTTGGGGGGGGTGGAGAGAGGGTGTTTGGGGGGGGTCTCAGGCCCCTGGACACACCTCCTGGGCCTTGGGGACAAGGCAACAAGAGGACATGGGTCCCAACTTGGGGGGGGGGGTAGATGACGGGGGTCTTGGGGGAGTGGAGAGAGGGTGTTTGGGGGGGTCTCAGGCTCCTGGACGCCCCGTCCTGGGCCCTGGGGACAAGGGGACACGGGGACAAGGGGACATGGGGACAAGGGGACATGGGGACATGGGTCCCAACTTGGGGGGGGTGGTGGTGGGATGATGTGGATGGGGGTCTTGGGGGAGTGGAGAGAGGGTGTTTGGGGGGGGTCTCAGGCCCCTGGACACCCCCTCTAGGGCCTTGGGGACAAGGGGACACTCTGATGTTTCGGGACAGGGAGGGGATGACCTGGACCCCAAGTACGTGCTGAGCAGCCGGGTGCGCACGGGCCGCAGCATCAAGGGCTACTCCCTGCCCCCCCACTGCAGCCGGGGGGAGCGCCGGCCATCGAGAAGCTGTCTGTCAACGGTGAGGGGCGTGGCCTAAGGGGGGCGTGGCCTGGATGGAGCATGGCCTGAAGAAGGGGGTGGAGCTTGACCACGGGGGGGGGGGGCACTGTGGGAACAGGTCGAGGGGGGCGTGGCCTGTGGATATGGGGCGTGGCAAGCCGGGGTGGGCGTGGTCATTCGACAGGACCCAGTTGACCCTATAGGGCATTCTGTGGGTCTTGGGTGCCCCCCTGGGCCATTCTATGGGGTCCCAGTTGACCCTGTAGGTCATTCTGTGGGTCTTGGGTGCCCCTATAGGTCACTCTATGGGTCTTGGGTGCACCTGAGGGTCATTCTATGGGCCCCAGTTGACACCTGGGTCATTCTATGGGTCCTGGGTCACTCTATGGGTCCCAGTTGACCCCCTGGGTCACTCTATGGGTCCTGGTTGACCCTATAGGTCACTCTATGGGACTTGCGTGCCTCCTGGGTCATTCTATGGGTCCCAGTTGACCCTGCAGGTCATTCTGTGGTTTCTAGGTGCCCCTATGGGTCCCAGCTGACACCTATAAGTCATTCTGTGGGTCTTGGTGTGCGTGGTGGGTTGGGGGAGCGCAGAAGCGTTGTGGGGCACAGCCTGGCCCATGTGCAGGTGTCACGGGTGTGGCCGATTGGGCATGGCCTGGGGACATGGGCATGGTCTGGCAATGGGTGGGGCATGGTCTGGGAGGATCTGGGTGTGTCCATGCCCTAAGCCCGCCCCCTCCCGCAGCCCTGAACAGCTTAGAGGGGGAGTTCAAGGGCCGGTACTACCCACTGAAGGCCATGACGGAGCAGGAGCAGCAGCAGCTCATCGATGACCATTTCCTCTTCGACAAGCCCGTCTCACCCCTGCTGCTGGCCTCCGGCATGGCCCGCGACTGGCCCGACGCCCGCGGCATCTGGTGGGGTGCTGGGGTCCCTCACGTGTTGGGGTCCCTCAACTGGGAGGGGAGAAAGGGGCACCCCAAGAGCAGGGTCCCAGCCAGGGGTGATGCTGGGGACACCCCAAGAGCAGGGTCCCAGCCAGGGGGGATGCTGGGGGCACCCACATGTTGGGGTCCCTGCCTAGGTGGGGTGCAAGGGGCACCCAGAGACCATGGTCCCACCTGGAGGCCCCCAAGCGTTGGGGTCCCACCTGGGCTCAGGCAGTTAGGGGCTCCCACATATTGGTGTATGGTGACGTAAGGGTCACCCCAATGAATCTGGAGGTACCCAGAGGCCCGTGTCCCTGGGCCACTGCTGAGGCGGTGTTGTGTGTGTCCCCCACCACAGGCACAATGACAACAAGACCTTCCTGGTGTGGGTGAACGAGGAGGACCACCTCCGCGTCATCTCCATGGAGAAGGGCGGGAACATGAAGGAGGTGTTCAGGCGCTTCTGCGTCGGCCTCAAGAAGGTGGGTCAGACCCTCCCCCCCACCTCCCAGGGGGTGGGGGGACGGGGTGAGATAGAGGGGGATGTGGGGGACGGGGGCATTGGGTCCCTTGAGGGACATGGGGGAGATACGGGGAATATGGAGGGTCTTGGGGACACATGGGGGGGCCTGGGGACATGTGGGGACATCGGGGGTGTTGGGAGCATGGAGGGTCTTGGGGACACGTGGAAACACGGAGGGTGTTGGGGACATGGAGGGTCTTGGGGACACATGGGGACATGGGGGTGATACAAGGGACGTGGAGGGCCTTGGGGACATGTGGGGTGTTGGGAACATGGAGAGCTTTGGGACACAGGGGCACATGGGGGTGATACAAGGGACATGGAGGGTCTTGGGGACAGGGGCACAACGTCCCCACAATCTTGGGGGGGGGAGTGGGGGACACTGAGGGACCCAGGGGGGCACAGGAGGATATGAGGGACACAGTGGGGACAGGGGGATGAGGGCACATTCTGGGCCCAGGGGACACTGGGGGTCCTGGGGGTGTCCTGGGAGGGGGTGGGAACCCAGACCCACGTGTGTGTGCGTCCCCATGTGTGTCCCCCCCCCCCCGTGTCCCCCCCCAGATCGAGGAGATCTTCAAGAAGGCTGGACACCCCTTCATGTGGACCGAGCACCTGGGCTACATCCTGACCTGCCCCTCGAACCTGGGCACGGGGCTGCGGGGGGGGGTCCACGTCCGCCTGCCCAAGCTCAGCCAGCACCCCAAGTTCGAGGAGATCCTCAAGCGCCTCCGCCTCCAGAAACGCGGCACAGGTGGGGGCAGGGGGGACGGGGGGGCCGTGGGGCAGAGTTGGGTGTGGGGATGGGGCAGTGGTGGAGGATGGGGGGGTGCTGTGGGGCAGAGGTGGGGGCAGGAATGGGGGGAGGGGGCAGAGGGGCCACAGCAGGGGCAGGATTTGAGGACTAAACATGACACAGGGGCTATGGGGTGCGAGGGGGGCACTGTAGGTGCCCTGGGGGGTGCTGGGGGGTGCTGACAGTCCCCCCCCCTTTGCCCCCCCCAGGCGGGGTGGACACGGCAGCCGTTGGCGCCGTCTTCGACATCTCCAATGCCGACCGCTTGGGCTTCTCGGAGGTGGAGCAAGTGCAGATGGTGGTGGACGGGGTGAAGCTGATGGTGGAGATGGAGAAGAAGCTGGAGCAGAACCAGTCCATCGACGACATGATCCCCGCCCAAAAATAAGGGGGGGGTGGCCGCCCCCCCCTGCACCCCAACCTTGGGCACCCCACCAGGACCCACCTCAATAAACGCTGCTGGGCCTCGCTGTGAACACAAGCGGCCTCGGGGGCTGGGGGGGGGGCGGGTGTGAAACACATTGGGGGATGCCCCCACCAAAGGGACAAGAATTCCCCCCCACACCCTGGGGTGCCTTCGTGGCCCCTCCCACCCTCCCAGGGGGCACCTTCACCTTAACGCTGCCCCCAAGGTCACAATCGCAGCGTGTCCTGGGAGTGATGGGTGCTGACACCGACAGGTTTCCTATATTTATTGGGGGGGGGGGTCGGGGGGTACAGACTGGGGCAGGAATAACTTAAAAATGTGCTGGGGAAAAAAGGGGGCGGGACGGGGAGGGGGACACCGGAGCCCCAGGGCTGTATTTACAGGCTGTACAGGGCTGGGGGACACAAGGACAGTCCCCCCCAGGGGGGTGGGGGGGAGGTTTTGGGGGACCCCAGGCTGCAGCCCCAGCAGTGGGAATCCAGCGGGGGGGGGAGGGGCTGGAGGTGATGTAGAGCCCCAAATCTGGGAGTTGGGGAACACAAAGGTCCTGGAAATTATGTCCCCCAAGCTGGTGGACACCCCCCCTCCAAAGGGCCCAGAGCTGATGTCCCCAAGGTCCCCAAGCTGGTGGTCCCTGGGCTCCTGGAGCTGGGGGACCCCCAAGGTCTTGGCACCAATGTCCCCAAGGTCCTAGAGCTGGGGGGGGGGGTCGCTGGGCTCTGGCATCCACTGGCCCCACAGGTTGCCAAGGTGGCCCTGAGCCCCCCCAGAGCCAAGTGACACCTGGGGGTCCCCAGGGACACCCCCGGATCCCCGAGCTGCCGCAGACCCCCAGGTGCTGGTGCCGATGTCTCCCCCGGGGGGGGCCCCCACAGCTGCTGCAGCCCTTGAGTGGCGGGGCGGGGTGTCCCCAACCTGCTGCAGGCACCGGGGGTCCCACTGCCGGATCTTTGGGGGAGAGCGGGGGGTGGGAGGGGGGGTGAGGGGTGGTCCCAGCGCCAACCCAGCCCTGGGTGCCGGATCTGACCCAGCCTGGGGGTGTCCCAACATCGACACAGCCTGGGGTGCTGGATGTGGTGCCGGTAGCCCCTTGAGGGGGGTCCCGGTGCCACCCCAGCTCCGGTGCCCCCCGGCCCCCAGCAGGGATGCACCCCTTGAGGGAGGGGGGTCCCAGCTCTGGCGCTAGTCCCTAGAGCTGGAGCTGCCCGGCCACACGTGCCAAGGTGGCCCGGAAAGCGCCGGCGGTGCCGGCCAAGCGCCGGAAGAGCACGCCGTGGAGGCCGAGGCGTTGGAGGCGGCAAACTTCGGCCTCGAAATGGCAGAAATGCTCGCTGGGCCCCCGGTCGTGGGTGCAGGAGAGCAGGAAGGGCTGGGGCTGGCGGGCGCGGCAGCCGGCCGAGAGCGTGGCCTGCCGCAGCGCCGCCATCACCGCCTCGGCCGGCCGGGCACTCGTCACCTTCACATGCCAGGGGCATCGGAGCAGCCGGGGTTCGGCTTCCTTTTGATCCCAAGGTAGATGGCAACTGTGGGGAGGGGGGAAAAAAGGTGGGTGTGGGGTGGGCAGGGGGCTGGGGGGTGGGTATGGCACGGGCAGGGGGCAGGTATGGGGGCTGTGGGGTACTGGGGGGTGGGTATGGTGTGGGCAGGTGGCTGGGGGGTGGGTATGGCACAGGCAGGGGGGGCTATGGGGCACTGAGGGGGGTATGGTGTGGGCAGGGGGCTGGGTATGGCACGGGCGGGGGGGGGCTATGGGGCACTGAGGGGGGTATGGTGTGGGCAGGGGGGCAGGTATAGGGGCTATTGGGCACGGGGGGGGTGGGTATGGGGACACCCATGCTGGGGCGCACCCATGGGCATCAGCACCCACCTTGTGAGCGCAGGTCCCCCGATTCTCTCAGGTTCGTCTGCGACCCTGGGGGACACACACACACACGTCAGGGGGGGCCAGGGGCTCCAAGCCCCTCCCACCCCGTACCCCTCCCCTTTTCACACCCACTTGAGGGGCACCACCCTCCTTTCAGGGCCAACACCCCCCGCCCCAGGGCTGATGTTGGGGTACAGTTCCCATTTTGGGGTCTCTGTGCCAGATTTGGGGGGGGCACAGTCCCCGATTTAGGGGACACCATCTGGGCAAGGTCATGGCCCTTGGCGGGGGGGGGGGGCATCACCCTGATTTTGGGGGGCACATCACACCTATTTTGGGGGGCCACCACCCCCAGTCTGGGGACACCCCCTGCCCCAAAGTAATGTGGAATTTGGGGGGCAGCACCCCCAGCTCGAGGGGGGGGGCAGCACCCCCACCCTGACAGTGCACCCCATGCCCTCCCCCCCTCCCCCAAAACCCCCCCGGCGGCAGCAAAGGCTGAGAGGCAGAAAGAGAGAAGGGAGAGGAGCGAAGCGCAGCCGGCACCAGTGGCACCAGGATGGGTGCTGGTGGCACCAGGGGACCAGTGTGTGTACTGGTGGCACTGGGACAGGCACCAGGGTACCAGTAACATCAGGACAGGCACTGGGAGCACTGGGACAAACACCAGTGGCACCAGGTCAAGGCTGGAACGGCACCGGCGCGGGCACCAGTGGCACTGGGATGGGCGCAGACAGCATGGGGATGGTGGAACTGGGACCGGCACCGGGACAGGCACCAGGGTGGGCGCTGGTGGCACTGGGACAGGCACCAGGGTGGGCGCTGGGGTACCAGTAACATCAGGACAGGCACTGGGAGCACTGGGACAAACACCAGCAGGACCAGGACACGGCCAGAACAGCACTGGGGTGGGCACTGGTGGCACCAGGACAGGCACCAGTGGCACCGGGATGGTGGGACTGGGCCGGGCACTGGGCCAGGCCCCGTGGCAAGCGCCAGTGGCGCTGGGGCAAGCACCGGTGACCCCAGGCACTTACTGATTTTGGCTCCTGGAGGCGTGGGGGTGCCCGAGACGCACCTATTAGAGCTCTGCCGCTTAGAGGGGTCAAGAGTGACCCTGGAAGAGAGAGAAGCAGCAGTGAGGAAGAGGAGGGCGGCGCCGGCGCGGCGGGCAGGGCGCCCGCGGCCCCCTCACCTGCGGGTCAGCTTGGAGGTCAGCTTGCTGAAAAGGTTGGAGGTGGCCCGCGAGCGGCTCTGGGGCAAAGGTGAAGCTTCGGGGGCCAACGTCGGAGAAGCAGGGGGCCCGTTGGGCCCCCCCGCCGTTCGCCGGTCCCGGACCTGCCCGCCGTGGAAGGTGCTGCGGCCCGTGGTGCCCCGCGCCAGGCGGGCCCGCTCCGAGGAGGCGGCGGCGGCGATGCTGTGGCTGGAGGGGGACGCCGGGGGCACCCGGCCGGTGACGGAGCTGCAGGTGAGGAAGAGGAGGAAGGAGGAGGTGTTCGGGTGGAGTTCGGGGGTACAGGGGGCACCCCGGCACTCGCCCCCCCCCCCCCCCCCGCCCCGGACCTGTTCTCTTTGCCGTTGGGCAGCAGCGAGTGGCGGTCGGCGCCCGGGCGCTCGGTGCAGACGTAGGTGTTCCTGCGCGCCATCACGCTCGAGGGGAGGTTGGTCTGCGAAGGTACCGGGCGCCCCATGCTGTCAGCACCCATGGGTGCCCCCCACGCTGCTCCCCTCCAGCCCCACACACCCCAGCTCCCAGCGCCACAGGTGCCCCCCACCCTGCTCCCCAGCTAAGTGGGGACCTGGCACCTCCATGGGTGCCCCCCACCCTGCTCCCCCAGCCCCAGGACCTCACCAGCTCCACACCCCCCAGTTCCCAGCCCCATGGGTGCTCAAACCCCCACTTAGCATCCCCATGGGTGCCCCCCCGCCCCCGCTGCCCCAGCCCCACATCGCCCCCCCGCCCTCACCCACCGTATTGATGGCGCCGTCCTTGTGCCGCTCGGGGATCTCGGCCTTGTTGGGGTTGTTGGCGCTGCTGACCATGGGGCTGGAGGGGGGCATCCCGCGGCCTGACCCCCCCACGCTGCAGCTGGCCTTGCGGGCAGGCATGCGCTCCTCCTTCAGCTCCGCGTCACCCGCGCTGGTGGGGCTGCGCTTGGGGTGCAGCGGCACAGGCGAGGGGCCACCTGTGGGCAGGAGGGGGGGGTCACGGAGGGGAAACAGGCAGGGGCAGGCAGCCCTGCCTGCTCCCCCCCCCACCCTCCGCCAAAACACCCCCCCGGGGCATGGTCTGGGGCCACGGTGCTGCCCGATGTGCCACAGGGTGTGTGTGGGGGGGTGGTTCTGCCACCCCATAGGATGGGGGAGAGGGCCCCCCGCCCTGCACCCCAAGGGCACAGAGCGTACCCCACTCTGCGCCCTATAGATCCCTCCCAGCCCCCCCCAGCCCCTCATAGACTCCCCAGCCTCCTATAGAACCCTCCAGACCTCCCCAGGCCCCCTTAGACCCCCCCAAACACCTATAGATCCCTCCCAGCCCCCCATAGACCCCCCTCCAGACCCCTATAGATCCCTCCCAGCCCCCCCCCAGGCCCCCTTAGATCCCCCCAAACCCCTATAGAACCCTCCCAGTCCCCCGCACCCCACAGGCACGGAGCATACCCCACTCTGCGCCCCACAAACGCGGAACCGGGTGCCCCCCCTGCCCCACGCCCCCCCTAGCATGCCACCCACCCCACAAGTGTTATGCCCCCCTCCGCCCCACGTGGCCCATTGCCCGCGCCAGGGGCCAGTGGCCACTCACAGAAGTCGCTGTGCCGCCGCTGCCGGTGGTAGGTGGTGGCCCCGCGCTGGCTCTTGCCGTGCGTCGCCGTCTTGCCGGTGCCGTTGGCCGCCTCGCTGGGTGCCCGCACCCGGGCCAGGGAGAGGCTGCTGCCCGTCCGTGACTCTGCCTCCACCTGCACCCAGCAGCACCTCCGTCACTCAGTGTCCCCAAGCAGGGCCAGTGGTGTCACCGCCTGTCACCTGCCCTCTGTCACCTCACCTCGTTCTTCCTGCCCAGCAGGAGGTAGGTGGCCGTAACCTCGTTGTATTTCTGGTTGCTCAGGGACTCCTTGATCTCCTCCCGGGTGTAGCCCATCCCCACCATCACCTCTGCGGGGAACGGGGACGGTGAGGGGGGGCACCGCCGAGCGCCAGCCCCCCCACCCCAGGGTGCCACTGCGCCCTCACCGATGCGTTTGGTGTCCCCAAAATCCTCCTCGGGCTCCTTGTAGGGCTTCAGCTCATCGCCCTCGTAGCCGATGTTGATCCACTTGTCCTTCATGATTTGCTGCAGGGCAGCGGGGGGACAGGGGTGACGTGGGTGCCACCACGGGGTGCCCTGAGCACCAGGCACCCTCCCGGCTGATTTACCCCCCGGCGGTGTCACCTCAGGGTGCTTGGCCCCTGCCAGCAGCTCCAGCCAGGACATGTGGTAGCCACATCCTGCTCTTGCCCACCCACCCACAGGAGCTAACAGCTTATAATTAACCCTAGAGCTAACTGGACTAATTAAGAACATTGGGAAGGGGAAGGCAGCCTGGGGGAGCCCACAGGGGATGTGGCCCATTGGGGTGAGACCAGCTGGGCCAGCCCCAGCCCCCCCATATCCAGCCCCCACCCCTCACCTCGAGGGTGCAGCGCTTGGCCGGGTTCAGCACCAGGAACCGGCGCAGGATGTTCTCGCAGTCGGTCGACATGTAAAAGGGCACCCGGTACTTGCCCCGCAGCACCCGCTCCCGCAGCTCCTGGGAGGGTGTGGGGACACACACACACACACACGGGTTAGGGTGGGGGCACCCCTACCCTGGCACCGCTCTGCACCCCGGGGTAGTGACAGGAGGGGACACTGCCCCGTCCCCGCTGCCCACCTTGAGGTTGTGGCCGTCGAAGGGCAAAGAGCCGCTGACCAGGGTGTAGAGGATGACGCCCAGACTCCAAATATCGACCTCGGGGCCGTCGTATTTCTTGCCCTGGAAGAGCTCAGGGGCGGCGTAGGGGGGGGACCCACAGAAAGTGTCCAGCTTGGAGCCCAATGTGAACTCGTTGCTGAAGCCAAAATCGGCGATTTTGATATTGGCGTCGGCATCCAGCAGCAGGTTCTCCGCCTGCAGGCACCGGGATGGGCACGGTAAAGAGGGGCACTGGGATAGGTGTAGGGACGCCAGGACGGGGACACTGGGATGGGCACCGTGCCCAGCACAGGGACTCTCGGATGGGGGCACTGGGATGGGCGCAGGGACACTGGGACAGGGACCATGTCAGGCACAGGGACACTGGAATGGGGACACTGGAACAGGCACCACGTCTGGCACGAGGACACCGGCACAGGGACACTGAGATGGGCACCACATCTGGCACAGGGGCACTGGGACGCACGCTGGGACACTGGGACAGGCACCATATCTGGCACGAGGAGACTGGGACAGGGGCACTGGGATGGGCACCGTGTCAGGCACAGGGACAGTGGGATAGGGACACCAGGACAGGGACATTGGGATGGGGGCACTGCGTCCAGCACAGGGGCACTGGGATGGGGACACTGTCCAGCACAGGGACACTGGGACAGGCACCACATCTGGCACAAGGACACTGGGACAGGAGCACCGGGACAGGCACCACGTCAAGCACAGGGACACTGGGATGGGGGCACTGGGACAAGGGCACTGAGTCCAGCACGGGGACACTGGCACAGGGACACTGGGATGGTGACACTGGGACACCAGGATGAGGACACTGGGCCGGGCACTGCATGGGGCTATGGGGACACTGGGCTGGGCACTGCACCAGACCCCCCCTGTGACACAGGGACACCAGGAGGGGCTCAGCGCGGGGCAGTGCCACCACCGGGCACCCCACGGTCTCCTGCCCAGGGCCACCGTGGCCCCCCCCGAGGCCACCACGGGGCAACTGGGTCCCACCTTGAGGTCACGGTGGACGATGTTTTTCTGGTGGCAGTAGTGCACGGCTGAGACGATCTGGGGACAGGGCCAGCGTCAGCGGGGTGGCCCCAGTGCCTGCTGGCCCCATGGCCACCAGCCCCGGCCCCTCTGCAGTGTGCCCCCGCCCCTCGGCCCACCCCAATCGATGCCGCAGCCAGTGGCCCCAGGGGGGATCGATCGTGCCCACGTGTGGCCACCGCGTGCCAGCCCTGCCCCCCACAATGTCCCCAGCCCAACACCACCACCGTGCCACATCCCCCCCACCCCCCATGTCCCCAGCCCCATGCCAGCCCCCCCCGCCCCCACGCTGTCCCCAGCCCCACCCCCATGTCCTGGTTACGCCCCCCATGCCCCCCCACCTGTCTGAACTTGGCCCGCGCCTCCTTCTCCTTCATCCTCCCGTGGGACACAAGGTAGTCGAACACTTCACCTGCAGGGACACCCATGGGTGCCCACCCCCATGCCCCCCAGGCACAGCACCCCCAGTGGGTGCCTGCACCCCCCACCCCAGGCATGGCACACACCCCCCCACCCCCCCCCCCCGGCCAAGGTGGGTGCCATGCTCCCCACTAAAGCCCCAGGTGCGCCCCCGAAGCCCAGCCCAGCACCCTGGGGAGCACCCAGAGTGGGGGTCAGAGTGCCCGGAGGGGGTCTCACCGGCGCTGGCGTACTCCATCACCAGGTACAGTGTCTTCTCCGTCTCGATGACCTCAAACAGTTTCACTGGAGGGGGAGTGGGGGGTCAGCACAGGCATCCATGGGTGCCCCCCCTCACCATGGGTGCCCCCCCTGTCCCTAGCAGGGGGGCCACTCACCAATATTGGGGTGATTCAACCCCTTCATGATGCGAACTTCCCGGAAGAGCTGCGTGGAGGTTGAGGGGGGACAAAGGCATTAGTTGGGGGGGGGGGGGTCGGGACCCCCCACTCCCCACGCCCAGGAGGTTGCCCCCCACCCTGTGAAACCACCCCCCCCACACCTTCTGGAGGCTGGTGGGGTTCAGCTGCGTCTTGTCGATGATTTTTATGGCCACCTAGGAAGGAAGTGGGGGTGAGGGGGGGACATAGCGGGGGGGGGCAGCGCTGCCGGTTACCCCAGACCCCCCCAACACACTCACCTCCCCCCCAGCAACGCAGTTCCCCTCCCAGTTGTCCAGGTCCCCCCATAACCCCTCTAGAGGCACCCACCTCCCCCAGGACCCCTATTTCTCCCTCCAGCTCTTTCCAATTGCCCCCCAGGACCCCCCCAAATCACCCCACACCTCCCATCTCCCCCCAGTTTCCCCCTGCCCTCCTTCTAATCACCCCCAGGACTCCCATTTCTCCCCCAGCTCCTTCCCATTAGCCCCAGGGACCCCTCCCAGAACCCCCCCAGCACTCTCAGGGACCCCCAGACCCCCCCCAGCACACCTCACCTCCCCCCCAGCATTGCAATTCCCCTCTCAGTTGCCCAGGTCCCCCCATAACCCCTCCGGGGGCACCCACCTACCCCGGGACCCCCATTTCTCCCCCCATCTCCCCCCCCAGGACCCCCCTACACCTCCCATCTCCCCCCAGTTGCCCCCTGCCCTCCTTCTAATCACCCCCACAACCCCCATTTCTCCCCCCAGCTCCTTCCCATTAGCCCCAGGGACCCCCCGGCTCCCTCAGGGACTCCCCCAGGACCCCAAGGGACACCCCCCCCGTGCCGCCCCCACCTCGCGGCCGGTGAGGATGTGCCGGGCCAGCTTGACCTTGGCGAAGTTGCCCTTGCCGATGGTGCGCAGCAGGCGGTAGTTGCCGATGTGGGGCTGCTCCTCGGGGCAGGAGGCGATGGAGTTGCGGCAGCGGGCGCCCAGCGAGCGGCTGGACCAGGCCGAGCCCTTCTCCGAGCGGCTGCCCCCCAGGCCCACAAGCTGGGGAAGAGGAGGGGCGGGGGGGACAGAGACACACACACGCAGCTGAGACCCCCCCCAGATCATCACACAAGTGCCTGGTGCCGCTGAGATCCCCCCCAGCTCATCACATGGAGACCTGGTGCTGCTGAGACCCCCCCAGCTCATCATAGGAGTGATTTATACCACTGAGACACCCCCCCCCAGGTCATCACACAGAGGCCTGGTACTGCTGAGACCCCCCCAGCTCATCACAGGAGTGATTTATACCACTGAGACCCCCCCCAGCTCATCACACAGAGGCCTGGTACTGCTGAGACCCCCCCAGCTCGTCACAGGAGTGATTTATATCACTGAGACCCCCCCCCAGCTCATCACACAGAGGCCTGGTACTGCTGAGACCCCCGCAGCTCGCCACAGGAGTGATTTATACCACTGAGACCCCCCCCAGCTCATCACAGGGGTGCCCCCCCCCGCCCCCAGCACCCAAAGGCCCCCGGGGGGGGACGCTGCCCCGGCCGGCGGGGTGGGGACAGATCCGGCCTGACCGGCTCCGGGGCCGCGTCCCGGCCTCACCCGCAGGTGCCCGGACGCCCGAGTCCCCCCGACGGTGACCGGAGGCGGGGGGGCGGGGCGGGGCTCCCCTGGCCCTGGTGTGTCCCCCCCTTCCCGGCCGTGGGGTCACACCAGTACCCCCCCCCTTCCCGCTTACTGGTAGCCCCAGCATCTGCCCAGCGCCCCCCCCCGGTAACAAACCGACACCCCCCCGGTACAACCGGGCCCCTCCCGGTGTCCCTCCGGTATAAACCATCCCCCGCCCGGTACCAGCCGGCCCCTCCCGGTGCTCCCCCCCGGTACCAACCGATTCCCCCCCAGTACCCCCAGTACAAACCAGTGTCCCCCCCCGGTACCCCCGATACAAACACCCCCCCCTCCCCGGTACCAGCCGACCCCCCCCGGTGCCTCTCCGGTGCAAACCCGCCCCCCCTCACCGTGTCCGCGTTCCGCTCGTTCCCCGCCGCCAGGGCGGAGCGCGAAGACATCCTGACCCGCGGGGCCGGGGCTCGGGGCCCGGGGGGGGAGGCTCGGGACCGGCGGGGCTCGGGCAAGGCCCGGGCCGGGCCGGGCGCACCGGGCGCGGCCGCTACCAGCGGCTCATGGCCGGGCCGGGGCGCACGGAGGCGGGGCCGGGGCCGGGCCGGGCCGGGCCCGGGCGGGGGAGCCCTAGGGGCGGGCGGCGGCGGGGGCGGCCATGGGCCGGGCCGGGCCGGAACCGGAAGCGGGACCGGGGCTGGGCGGGGCGGGGCTTCGCCGCGGGGGTGGCCACGCCCCTTAAAGGCGCCTCGCACCTGCTGTGTCGGGGCGGGGGGGGCGTTCAGGGCGGGGGCGCCGGGGGGCAGCGGGGTGTTTGGGGGCTCAGGGGCATTTAGGGGCGGGGGGGATTTAGGGTGGGGGCTGGCGGGGGGTGCGGGGTTGCAGAGTTGGGCCCGTGGGACCGACCGGCGTGGGGCGCGGCGGGGGCACGGGGAGGGCAGCGGAGGCCACTGCCCCGCCCTTTGCCTTTAAGAGGAGCGGCGGGGCGGTGCCGGTCCCGCCTCCCCACCGGCACTTTGACCAATCAGAAGCCGCAGGGCGCGGCCGCGGATCCTTCCCATTGGCTGCGCCGAGGCATGGAGACAGCCCGGCCCGCCCCCCGACGGGGGCGGGGCCCGCGCCAGCGCACCTCTTCGATTGGCTGCTATGCTGGCCAATCGGCGGCGACCGGAGTGGGAAGGGGGGCGTTAACCCCTGAGTGCCCGGCGGGGGCGGCACGGGGCGGGGGGGGCTCGACGTCACGTGAGATGGCGGGGACACGGGGGGACACGGACACACAGGGCGTCACGTGGTGCTGGGCGCTGGGCCGGGGTCCCCGTGTGCCCCCCCGGGGCCGGGTGGGTGACACCGATGGGCCCCCTGTGCCATCGGGGTCCCCTCCCTGTCACACATGGGGTCCCCTGTGCCACCTGGGATCCCATCCCTGTGGCATGTGGGGTCCCTCTGTGCCATCGGGGTTCTGTCCCGCTGCCATCTGGGGTCCCCCTGTGCCACACAGGTCCCATTTCTGTCGCACGCAGGGTCCCAACCCTCTGCCACACCTGTGTCCCCGTGTGCCACCAGAGCCCTGTCCCCGTGCCACGCCGGGGTCCCCTGTGCCATATGGGGTCCCCCTGTGTCATCCGGGGTCTCGTCCCATCCCACGGGTCCCCTATCCCCTCCCCATGTCACATCAGTGTCCCCCTGTGCCACTAGGGTTCCGTTCCCGTGCCCCGTGGGGTCCCCTGTGCCACCGGGGTCCTGTCACTGTCACATGTGGGGTCCCCCTGTGCCACCTGGGGTCCCCCTGTGCCACGGGGGTCTTGTCCTGTCCCACGCCCAGGTTCCCCTGTGACACCAGGGTCCCACCCCAGTGCCATCAGGGTCCCCCCGGTGCCACCGCTGCCCTGTCCCCGCACCATGCCCGGGGGTGATGGCCCTGCAAGGTGGGGTCCCCCGCTCTTCCCCCCCCCCTTTCTCCCCGTCCCCGGTGACCCAGCGGAACCGGGGTTGACCCTGCCCCGGCGTGGGAGGCCGCACCGGGGAGGCGCTTCCTCAGGAAACCCCCCGGCCGCTGCCCGCCTGGCGCGGCCGACACCGCCACAGCGCCCGGTGTCACTGCCACAGCACCCGCTGTCACCATCACAGCGCCCGGTGTCACCATCACAGCACCCGGAGTCACCGCAACAGCACCCGGAGTTACCATCACAGCGCCTGGTGTCACCGCCACAGCACCCAGTGTCACTGTGACAGCACTTGGTGTCACCGCCACAGCACCCGGTGTCACCGCCCGTGTCCGCTGCCGGGGGTACGTGTGCCACGAGGGCTGCGGGCACCCACCGGGCGACAGCCACGCTCCGGAGGGTCTTGGGGTGGGTGGGGGGGGCCAACACGCACCAGCGGGGAGGGGGTTGCGCACAGCAGGGCGTGTGCGGCAGTTCGCACGCTCATGGGGTGCGTGTGGAGGGGTGCGGGGGTCGCGGGGGTGTGGGTGCTCACGGTGTGTGCGGGGAGGGTTGTGCACACTCGCAGGGTGCGCACGGGGGGGTTTGCACACTCGTGAGGGTGTAGGTGCTTGCTGGGTGCTCACGACGGGTCGTGCACACTCGCAGGCTGCGCACGGGGGGCGGCTCGCACACTCATGGGGGTGCAGGTGCTGCCGGGGGCTGCCCGGTTCCACCCCATCTGCCGGGAGAAGCTGCAGGTGCCACCCTAGGTCCGGGGTGGGGGGGTCAGGGTGCCACCCCCCGGGTCCCAGCTGCCCTTTGTGTGCCAGCCGGGGTGCCCGCTGCCACCCCGCAGGCCATGCCACTGCTGAAGAAAACCCCCAAGGAGGAGGAGGAGGATGGCGACCCCTTCGCCACCAACCCCGAGAGCCGCTACCGCCGTCGGGCCACCCTGGAGCGGCTGGTGGGGCTGGCACCCTTCGGCCGCGCCCGCCGCGTCCCCCCCAAAGACGGCGACGGTGACGGCGGCCGCGCGCGGCGGCGGTCGGAGGATTTCGGGCTGTTGCGGCGGCTGCCGGGGCGGCGGAAGGCCAGCGTGGAGGCCTTGGCGGAGAGGACGGTCCCCAAGCGCAGCTCGTTGCTGCGGCTGGCCTTGGGGACACGGGGTCGGCGGGGGTCCGCGGGCGAGCGCTCGCCCACGGCTGAGAGCGACGGGGTGTCCGACGGGGACCAGGACAGCGGGGGACAGCGGCAGGAGGGACGTGGCAGGGCCAGGGAGCCACTCTCGGGTGAGAGGGGATGGGGGGTGGGGGGCGGGATGGGGGGGGACGTGGGAGTTGGGGACATGGGGACATGGGGTGTGTGGATGTGGGCGGGTGGGACGTGTGGGCGTGGGGATGGGGACAAGGGGACATGGGGATGGGGACAAGGGGACATGGGGACAAGGGACAAGAGAACAAGGGGACAGGGACGAAGGGATGGGGACATGAGGATGGGGACAAGGGGATGGCGATGTGGGGATGGGGACAAGGGGACAAGGGCACAGGGACGTAGGGATGGAGACATGGGGAGGGGGATAAGGGGACATGGGGATGGGGACAAGAGGACAAGGGGACAGGGACGTGGGGATGGGGACAAGGGAACAAGGGGATGGGGACATGGGGACAAGGGGATGGGGACATGGGGACAAGGGGATGGGAACATGGGGATGGGGATGAGGGGACTTGGGGATGGGGACATGGGGACAAGGGGATGAGGACATGGGGATGGGGACAAGGGGACGAGGGGACGGGGATGTGGGGACATAAGAGGACATGGGGGGCCATGGAGCATGGGGCGTGGGCACGGGGCTGTGCGGCCACAGGACACGGAAAGATGCCATCACAGGGCTTGTGGGACACGGGGCCACAGGGGACATGGTGGGTGGGCCATCATCAGCTGTGGCCACAAGCCCTGGGTGGCCTCGAGGTGCCATCAGAACACCCATGGGTGCCCCCCCCCCTTAAAGTGCTGGAGATCCTGGAGCTGATCCAGCGGCGGGAGCTGGTGGCGGCCGACGAGCAAATCATCGCGCTGGAGGCTGAGTGCGTGGCCATGTCCCCGGCGTCCCCCTCGGTGTCCCCCGTCCCCGCCACCGGGCGCCAGGCGCGGGACGTGGCGCTGCTCTACGAGGCACTGCTGGCTCAGCTCTGGGCAGTGCTGGGCGAAGCGGTGCCCGCCGGGCTCCCCTACCCCCCTCTCCGCTTGGTGATCCGGGTGCTGGAACAAGAAGAAGCGGCTGATCGACGGCACCCACCGGGCACCCCGGGGCGCCCGCGCGCCCTCCGGCGCCGGTGGCAGGATGCGGTGGGACGGGCGGCGGGGGAGAGGTTGGCGCAGGTGGCACCCGCCGCCGGGTTGGGGGCCCGCTTGGCGGCCTTGGCGGCTCGTTTGGTGGGCGACTTGGGGGCCGTGCGGTGCCACGTGGCCCCCGCATACCCCCCCGAGTATGGCGCCTTCGGCGTTTACGCCCGCGGGTACCACCGGGCGCTGGCGCAGCAGCTGGGCGCGCTGGCGCAGAGACCCCTCGCCGTGCCCGACCTCTACCTGCTGCTCGACTGGCACAGCAATGCCTACCCCAGGTGAGACCCTCCCCACGGGCACCCGCTGTCACCCATGGGACCCCACCGGCACCCTGGCCACCCTGGGGCACCCAGTGGCACACAGGAGACCCCACAGCTTCTGCAGGCCTGGGGTGATGGGCAGCCTGGGGCACCCATGGGAGCCTTCACCACACTGGGCACCCCTAGGGCTGTCCCTGGGTGCTGGGCACCCTGTGACACCCATGGGAGCCCTCGCCACACTGGGCACCCCTAGGGCTGTCCCCTGGGCTGTGGGTGCTGGGCACCTCAGTGCCACCCTGGTGTGGGCGCTGTGAAGTCCCTGTGCCCGCAGGGAGGTGCTGGGGCACCCTGAGGTGGGGGCCCTGCTGCAGGCACAGGCGCTGGGGCCCCTCCTGCCCCCCGAGACCCAACGCAGTCTCGAGAGCTCCTGCATCACCGCCGTCAAGGTACAGGCACCACCATGGGCGTGGGGATGGGCACCGGGATGGGCGGGGAATGGGGACCAAGATGGGAGCGTGGTGGACACCAGGGTGGCACTGGGACGGGCACGTGATGGGCACTGTGGTGGCACTGGGATGGGCACACAGTGGTCATTGTGGTGGCACTGGGATGGGCACATGACGGGCACTGGGGTGGCACTGGGATGAGCACGTGGTGGGCACCATGGTGGCACTGTGGTGGCACCGGGATGGGCACCAGGATGGGCAGAGGGCTGGGGGTGACAGGGGATGCCACTGTCCCCGTGCTCGCTGTCCCCATGGCCGCTGTGCCCGCTGCCAGGCAAAGGTGGAGGTGGCGGTGGCGCAAGAGCTGCAGCTCAGCGAGGACACATGGGCCGAGGAGGCCACCGGCCAGGAGCTGCAGGAGGGACTGGCCACCCGCGTCACCGGGGTACGGGCACGGTGCCCTCCGGCCACCAGCCGGCCTCCGCTCCCATCCCCTGGGGACTCGGCAGGGTGACCCACAGTCCCTTGGGTACCATGTCCCCTGGATGCTGGGTCCCTTGAGCACTGGATCCCCTGGGTGCTGGGTCCCCTTGGTGCCAGGTCCCCTGGGTGCTGGATCCCCTGGGTGCTGGGTTCCCTGGGTGCTGGGTCCCCTGGGCACCGTATCCCCTGGGTGCTGGGTCCCCTGGGTGTGACGTCCCCTGGGTGCCGGGTCCCCTGGGTGCCAGGTCCCCTGGATGCTGAGTCCCCTGGGTGCTGGGTTCCCTGGGTGCTGGGTCCCCTGGGTGCCATGTTCCCTGGGTGCCAGGTTCCCGGGGTGCCAGGTCCCCTGGATGCTGGGTCCCCTGGGTGCTGGATTCCCTGGGTGCCAGGTCCCCTGGGCACCGGATCCCCTGGGTGCTGGGTCCCCTGGGTGCCAGGTTCCCTGGGTGCCGGGTTCCCTGGGTGCTGGGTCCCCTGGGTGCCAGGTTCCCTGGGTGCTGGGTTCCCTGGGTGCTGGGTCCCCTGACACATAGCACCCCATTGGGACACCAAGGTGCCCAGGCACCCCCTCCAAGGTGCCCCAAGGGCTTGGTGGGTGGTGGGTACCCCAAGGGCACCCCACAGTGGTGGCCATGTCCCCGGGGAACAGCGGGCAGGCGACCGTACACCCTCCACCCAGCGGTGCCCGTGTCCACAGCTGCTGCGGGCGCATGTGGAGCGAGCCCCCCAGATCACCCCGGAATTCGGCAGAGAGATGGCACACAGCCTCCTGGGGGTGCTGGTGGCCTTTCTGCACAGGTGGGCACTGGGACAAGGGGGGGACACGTGGGGGGCGTGAGGGGGGGGGGGCATGGGGACACCAGGCATGGGCACCATGGGGGGACAGGAGCAGCAGGACAGAGCTGGGGTGGCCACGGGGGGGCACAGGGGGCACAGGATGAGCGTGGCATCTGGGTGCCAGGTAACCTGGGTGCTGGGTCCCCCCTGCCTGCCGAGTTCCCTGGGTGCCGGGTCCCCTGGGTGCTGGATCTCCTAGGTGCCAGGTCCCCTGGGTGCCAGCACAGGTGACCCGTGTGAGCACCCTCAGTTTCCAGCGGAAGGTGGAGCGGTTCCTGGAGGCCCCTGGCGAGGCCACCCCACCTGATGGTGCCACCAGCCGGGCCATTGCCCTGGTCAACTGCTGTCCCCCCTTCAGGTGAGGCCACCCCAAGCACCCGCCCCTCCCCGGGTCCCTGGGGTGCTCAGGGTGCTCAGGGTCCCCGGCAGCACCCACTGACCTCCCCGTGGCAGGACCTTCGCCGAGCGCCTGGCACAGTTTGGGCACCCAGAGAGCGAGGAGCCCCGGCGCCAGGCCCACACCGCCCTGGACAAGGTGACCCGGCTCTGCAACCACGTCCTCACCCAACGCCTCTTCGAGGACCTCAAGGTGCCCATGCAGCGCAGGACAGCCTGGGGAGGGGACCAGGGTGCTGGGCAGGGTGACCACCAGTTGGGTGCTGAGTGGGGCAGCACCCATAGATGCAATGGTCATGGTCCCCATCAGTTGGGTGCTGAGCCAGGCAGCACCCATGGGAGCAATCGTCATGGTGCTCATCAGCTGGGTGCTGAGCCGGGCAGCACCCATAGTTGCAATGGTCATGGTGCCCATTGGTTTGGTGCTGAGCCAGGCAGCACCCATGGGAGCAGTGCTCTGGGTGGCCTCCCATCCCCTGGGCCCCAGCCGGGGTGTCACCCATGGGTGCCGGGACACCTGCCCACCCCATCTCCCCCCCCCCCCGCCCCAGCCCTATTTCAACAAACTGATGAAGCGCAAGTGGCTGACGAGCTCCGACGCCTTCGACACCATCGTGATGCTCATCACCAGCTTCACCCAGAAGCTGCGCCCGCTGCGCCCGGAGCCCTACCAGGTGGGTGCTGCCCCCGCCGCCCCCACGGGGTCAAGGCCACAGCCGGCGCCTTGCGCTGACCCTTGTGCTGCAGGTGCTGGTGAGCGAGGTGCACCGGCGGGTGCTCATCGAGTACGTGCGGCCGCTGCTGCAGGGCCGCTTGGTCTGCACCTCGGCCAAGATGCGCGCCCGCGTGGCCGCCCGCCTCGGCGACGAAGCCCGTCAGCTCCGCGAGCTCTTCAGCCGCTTGGTGAGAGCCCCCACCCACCCTCTGCAGCACCCTTGGGTGCTCCTCAAGCTGGGGGGAGGTGATGGCGCTGAGGTTCTCCCGCAGGATTCGGCCTCGCCCTGGCTGGATTCGGTGGTGCCGCGGCTGCGGGAGCTGCTGGTGCTGGAGGACACGGCGGCGCTGCAGATGGAGGTGGGCGTCCTGGTGAGGGACTTCCCTGACGTCCGGTGAGTGGTGGCCCCAGGGGGGGTGGCAGTGGGGCCAGCTGGGCCACCGCAGCCCCATAGGGACAGGGAGTGGGGTGGCGCATGTCCCCGGAGCCACCACACGCAGGCAAGATGTCTCTCCCCGTAGGGACGGGGGGGGCAGGACACGGTGTCCCCATGGGGACCAAAGCGGGGTGACAGGACGCCGCGTCCGTCCTTCCCGTCAGCCCCCACCCTGCTGCGCCCGCCGGGAAGTGGCCACAGCCCGGTGCCAAGTCCCCTCCCCGTCCCCGTGTCCCCCGGGGGGCCGGTGGCACGCGCAGGCCGGGCAGGATGCCGCCACTTCAGGGCCTTTAAATAGAACCAGTCCCGACTGCGCTTGGGACCAGTTAAACCCGGGGTTGGGATTCAGCCCTAAATCCGGGCGTCACGCTGGCCGCGCGCTTCTCCCAGGGGACACCGCGTGTCCCCGTGTCCCCCCCCTGCCCTGAGCATCCCCCGTCCCGCAGGCGGAAGCACGTGGCGGCGGTGCTGGACGTGCGGGGGTTGCGGGGCCAAGCGACGCGCCAGGAGATCCTGGGGGTGGTGCAGGACCTGGAGCAGAGCGAGGCCGAGCCGGGGCTGCCGCGCCAACGCGCTTTTTTCTCGGAGCTGGCGGCGGCGCGCGAGGTGCGATGCCTGCCCTTCCACCTGCCCCGCCTCGCCCGCCTCCGCCTGCGCCCCCAGCGCCCCGGCCAGGCCCGGCTCTGAGCTCCCGCACCCACCGGTGGGTGCCACGCCGCGCCCCGGCGCTGGGTGCAGCACCCCGTGCTCTGAGCCCCCCCTCAGACCGTGTATAAATGGTGTAAATTAACGCCGCGGCCGGTCCTTGTCCTTCGCTCTCACGCCGCGTCCTCATGCATGGGGACGGGGGACGTGGGGCCCCCCCGGCCCTGGGGACACGGAGTCGGCCTCGTGCGGGAGCTCGTGCGAGGCCCCCGCCTGCGGTGGGAGGAGGCGGGAGGAAGGAAAGGGCCGCCGGTGCCTCACTGGGAAGCCACTGCAGGGGGGGGGGGGACAGGGACAGGGGGACACGATGCCCCTTCCCGACATGAGGGGGGGACACCCGGGTGGCCCCAAAGGGTGGCAGGGAGCTGGGGGGGGGTGTGGCTCGGGCCAAGGGCAGGATCAGGCCCCGGGGAGGGCAGGGGGAGCCGCTCTGGCCCCGCTCCATCCCGCCCCACCCTGCCTTGGCGCCCGGATCTGGCGCTTTGTGGGACAACCTGTCCCCCCCCCGCGCTGGAAAACAGAAAGGGGGGGGGACACACAGGATAAGGCCACCCCCGTGTCCCTCCTGTCACCTGCCACCCCCGGAACATCATCACCCACTGCTGCCACAGGCTCATCAGGTCTCGGTGCGCCTGGTCGGGGGGGACACGCCATGGATGAGGCCACCGGGTGCGCCCCCCCCCGCCCCCGTGTCAAAATAAGCGAGTGCCGGATCCGGCCAGGAAGGAGCGAGGGCTAAAAATAAGTGGCCCCAGCGCGGCCGCGGCGGGAGCGGGGCCAGGGTCACCGTCCCCCCCCGTGCCATGGGAAGGGGACAGTGGCGGCGGGGGAGGAAGCAGCAGCGCCGGGTGGGGGTGGTGGGAAGGGACGGGGAGACCTGGGAAGGGGGGGGACAGGCACAGGAATGGGGCACAGGATGGCATCGGGGGGAGTATGGCACGGGGGTGGGAATGTGGGGACAGGGATGTCATCGTGGCCAGGCACATGGGGACAGGGATGTCACTGCGCAGAGACAACGGGACTGTGAAGGGACACGTGGGGACGGATCCCACCTCGTAAGGACACATGGGGACAGGGGTGTCACCTCACAGGGACATGTGGGGACAGGGATGTCACCTTGTAGGGACATATGGGGATGAGTCCCACCTCGTAGGGACACGTGGGGACAGGGATGTCATCCTGCAGGTACATGGAGACGTGGACCCACATTGTCCCCGCAATCCCTGAGCACACACCTGGGTGCAAGGAGGGGTGACACCCACCCCGGGGGGGGGGGGTGGGGGGGCGGGGCCTGGTGTGTCCTGGCATGTTCTAGCATGTCCTGCCATATCCCGTGTGCCAGCCCCGGTGTGAATCACCGGGTGCCTGACGTCAAGGCCTCAGGGGAAGGAAGGAAACCCCCGCCCTGGAGCAGGGCCGGGGGGGGTCAGGAGGACCCCCCCAACCCGGCATGGCCAACGTGGCCCCCTCACGGCACCCAGCTGGGCAGGAACCCTCCAAACTTGGCAGGGAGCCCCCTCCAATTGATCAGGGTACCCCCAAACTGGGCAGGGACCCCCCTCCAATTGAGAAGAGTACCCCCAAACTGGGTAGGGAGCCTCCAAACCGTGCAGGGACCCTCCCATCGCTCAGCTCTGTCTCCCCCTGGCAGCCGCCCGCGGGGCTGCTGGTGCAGGGGGCGTGGCCTGAGCGGTGGGGGCGTGGCTTGGGTAACCATGGCAGCAAGCCCCACCCACCTTCACAGTTGATTGGCAGGCTGAGGGGTCAATGGAGAGCCAACCCCCCACAGGCTCCATGTCCCTGAGGGTCTCTGAGCCAGGGCCCCCATGTCCTCAGGTCCCCACAGCTCCTGCTCCTCAGGGACCCCCCCACCCATGGGCTCCACCGTCCCCAGAAGCCCCCACACCTCCCCAGCTTCATCACCTGGGTGCTCCCTGCACCTCTCTGTCCCCAGGGACCCCATGACCTGAGATGCTCCTCAACCTCCCTGTCCCCCAGAAGATCCCCAACCCCATTTCCTCCACAAGAAGCCCTCGGCGGCCACAGGTCCAGTGGCCACTGGTGCGACCCTTGGGGCAAGAAAGAAGAGACATGGGGCCGATCTGAAGCTGCTTTATTGGCCACGTTGGGATGGGTCAAGCGCGGACGCAGGGGTCGAGCTCACCCCAGAACAGTCACAAATACAGCACAGGCAATAATAATAATAATAATAATAAAAAATTAAACATCTCCTGGGGGCTGGCAGCCCCGCACAACAAAAATATATATATATAATATAGAGAGAGAGAACAGAGTCAACGCTGGCGAAGCTTGGTCACGAGAGAGGGACGGCGCTGGGGTGGGGACATCGGAGCCACCAGCAGGCCCCGTGCAAGGAGGGCGGAGGGGCAGAGCCGTTCACAGTTGGGTGTGGGGACAAGCAGGATGGGACTCCACCCAACACTGTGGGTGCTGGAGAGGTCACCTGGAGGCCCCGCATCAGCAGGGTGGGGGCTGGGACCCCCGAGGGGGGTGGGGACATGGACACCGTGAGGGGGCAGGGAGGCAGCACATGGACACCCCCCACCCCCCCACACTCCAGGGTGCTAGAGATTTGGTAGGGGCATCTCCAGGGTGATGGAGATGCTGCAAGGAGCCCCATGGGATGGTGGAGATGCAGCACAGGCACCTCTGGGGTGATGAAGATGCTGCAAAGACCCCCCCTGGGCGATGGGGACACAGCAGTGACATCTCAGGGTGATGGAGATGCTGCGGAGGAGCCCCACGGGATGATGCAGCCGTGGCACAGACACCTCTAAGGTGATGAAGGTGCCACAGGGACCCTCCAAGGGAGATGGAGATGTGGCATGGACACCTCTAGGGTGAAGGAGATGCCACATGGACTCCCCCTGGGATGATGGAGATGACACCGACATCTCCAGCGTAGCAGAAGTTACACAGGGACCTTCCTGGGGTCAGCGAGATCCAGCACAGACATCTCCAAAGTGATGGAGATGGCACAGGGACACCCCCCGAGGACAACAGAAATCAGGCACAGACACCTCTAAGGTGTCACAGATGCCACAGGGACCTTCCTGGGGAGATTGAGATCAGAATGGACATCTCCAAAGTGAAGGAGATGCTGCGTGAATCCCCACAGGATGATGGGGATCAGGGACAGACACCTCTAAGGTGATGGAGACACCACAGGGACATTCCCAGGGTGGTGGAAATCAGGCATGGACATCTCCAAAGGGATGGAGATGCTGCACAAATCCCCATGGAATGATGGGGATCAGGGACAGACACCTCTAAGGTGATGGAGACACCACAGGGACATTCCCAGGGTGGTGGAAATCAAGCATGGACATCTCCAAAGGGATGGAGATGCTGTGTAAAGCCCCATGGGATGTGTGGATCAAGCACAGACACTTCAAAGGCAATGGAGATGACAAAGGAACCTTCCCAGGTGGATAGAAGTTGAGCAGGAACATCTCCAAAGCAATGGAAATGCTGCATAAAGCCCCATAGGATGATGGGGATTGGGGACAGATACCTCTAAGGTGACGGAAACATCACAGGAGCCTTGCCTGGGTGATGGAAATTGGGCAGGAACATCTCCAGAAGGATGGAGATGCTGCATGAACCCCCATGAGATGATGGGGATTGGGGCCAGACACCTCTAAAGCAGCTGGAATGCTGCGGGAACGATGGAGACACATCACGGACACCTCCAACACAGCAGCCCCGTCACTGACAACCCACATCCAGGCGCCAAAAGCTGCCCTTCAACCTCACCAACACCCCAAGCCCTGGGCCAAATGGTCCAAAAAAAAAAAAAAAAAAGGGGGGGGGGGGGGAGAGCCAAAACCCACCACCCGTGGAGGGAGGAGGTGCCTGTTTTTTTGGGGGGGGAGGGACCCCGTTCACAACGCGAGGAGCGAGGGAGAATTCAAGGAGTCCGAGGACTGGTCGCTGCTGCTGCTCCGCTGATGCGAGGCTCCGCAGGTGGCTCCCTCTGGGTGGGTGAACACAAACGAAGACGTATAGGATGGGTTAGGTGGCCCTGAGGGGACCCCGGGTGCGAAGCAGCAGCTGGGGAAGGGGCCCTGGGCGCTCGGCTGGAACGGACCCGGGGGTAGGAAGGCGACGGTCCCCGCCGGCTCTTCCTTGCCCAGGGTGCTCACCTCGGCGGGGCCGGCACCCAAGGAGCCGACATCCTCGAAGGGGAGCTTGCAGGCCGGGGCGTGGGCCACCAGGACGAACTCCAGCCGTTCCTTCTCCTTCTGCAGCTCGGCGATCTCCGACTCCAGCTCTGCTTTCTCCTCCTCCAGCTGGTCCGTTTCCTGGGGTGGCAGGGGGGTTGGGGTGAGATGGGCTGCGAGGGACACCACTGTCATCTGTCCCCCCAGCCCTGGGGACATCACCCTCCCGTGGCCTCCAGGATGGGCTCGTTCCTCTCTCCAGCATCTCTGGGTGTCCCTACACCCTCCTCTGATGTCCCCCACTCCTGTGGACAGCGTTGTCCCCCTCCAGCATCCTTTGGTGTCCATCTGTCCCTCTCTGATGTCCCCTGCTCCCAGGAACAGCATCATCCCCCTCCAGTGTCCCTGTACCTCCGTCCCCTCTGATGTCCCCTGCTCCTGGGGACAACGTTGTCCCCCTCCAGCACCCCTGGGTACCCATCTGTCCCCTTCTGATGTCCCCTGTTCCCAGGGATGGCATCTCCTCCAGCATCTGTGTGTCCTCCGGCCATGTCCCCTGCTCCTAGGGATGGCAGTGTCCCCCTCAGACATCCCTGGGCATCAGTCTGTCCCCTCTGATGCCCCCAGAAGCTGGGGACATCGCTGTCCCCTCTGGACATTGACCTGTCCCCCTTTGCCATTCCCAGCTGACAGGGAGGGTCCCCTTTGATGTCCCTAGTTCTTGGGACATATCCTCCTCCAACATTGCTGGGCATCAGTCTGGCCCCTCTGATGTCCCCACCTCCTGGGGACAGTCTTGGTCCTCTGCAATGTCATCCCCAGAGACCAGACTGCCCCCCTCCAAGGTCCCCAGCTCCCGAAGGACATTGTCACCTCCCCTCCAACATCACCAGCTCCATAGTCAAACTGGCCTGTCCCCCTCTGACATCCCCAGCTCCCAGGGACATCATTGTCCCTTTCCAGCGTCCCTTGGTCCTGGGGACACTGTTGTCCCCATCCAACAGCCTCCACTCCCCAGGATGTGCACCCACAGACTGTCGCCTCCAACCAGCCAGGTCCTGGGGACATTCAACCCCTCAGGTGACCCTTGGTTCTGGGGACACCACTGGCCTCATCTAGTGTCCCCAGGTCCCTGGAATCAAGGTCTACAGGCATCAGTCTGTCCCCCCATGATGTCCCCAACTCTGATGGAATCATCATTGTCCCCTTCCAGTGTCCCTCGGTCCTAGGACACTCCACCTAACAACCACAGCTCCCCAGGATCCGCATCCATGGGCATCGAGCTGTCCCCCTCCAAAATGTCAAAGTCCTGGTGACATCAGCATCATCCTCTTCGTCTCCCTCAGTCCTGGGGACACCACTGTCCCTATCTGCTCCCGTAGGTATCAAGCTGTCCCCTTCTAATGTCCCCATGGCCTGGGGACACCCCCTGTCCCCAAACTCTCCTGGGGACCTGCTCCACAGACATTGACTCATCCATCCCCTGTGGTGTCCCCAGCCGTTGGGGACATCGCCATCCCTCCGCCATCCCAGGGAGCCACTGCCTGTCCCCCTCAGCTACCCCAGCCACGGTGGCACCGCCATCCCCAGCGTGTCCCCGAGCACTCACCGCCTGCAGCCGATCCGTCAGCTCCCGGCGCCGGTTACGGCACTTGGCTGCCGCCAACTTGTTCCTCTCCCGCCGCACGCGGACGCTTCTCCTCCTCCTCCGGTGTCAGCTGCCAGAGGGACAGGACCATCAGTCAGCTGCCACCCATGTCCCCAAGGTCCCACACCACCCTCCAGGTTCCCTCCCCACCCACCCACCCCACAGCAATGCCACTCACCGTCTCCTCGCGGGCTGCGCCGTGGCCGGGCACGGCTGGGACGTGCCGGTGGTGCTGCGGCCCTGTGGCAAAGGCACCCATGCCCGGTGTGGAGTAGCTGGGTCCCGGGAGGTCGTAGGGATCAACGGGTGGGGGGGGATGTGCCATGGGTGCCCCCGGGGGCTGTGACTGGGCCACCGAGGAGATGAGGGTGGGTTGCACCAGCCACTGCAGGTCCTGACTGGTGGTGATGGCCGTCACCGTGGGCACGAAGGAGCCGGGCATGTCCCCCAGGCCGCTGCACTCCTGTGGAGGATGGCGAGGGTGAGGGGTTAGACCCTGCCCGGCAGCACCCATGGGTGGGGCTGGCACCGCCAACCTTGCACCCCACGCCATGACCTCATGCCCCCAGCACCAACACGCAAGAGCCCCCAACACCAGCGTGTGACACCCTTGTGCCCCTGGCACCCGTGTGCAAGAGTCCCCAACACCAGCGTGTGGACACCCTTGTGCCCCTGGCACCCATGTGCAAGGCTCCCTGTCCCCAGCACCAACGTATAAGCCCCCTCCGCGTGCCCCCCCCCCCCCCCCCCCCCCCGCACTGATGCACGAGGCCCATAGCACTTGTGTATCAATGTGCAAACCCACCCCTCGGCTGTGTTGCACCAGCACCAGCTCAGGGTGCCCCAACCCCCCCCCCAGGGGTGCCTTCTGCCTCCAGCTGTTTACAGCTGGCAGCACCCCCACACTCACTGCACCAGGACACTGCCCCCCCCCCAGCGCCCCTCTTTGCACCAGGACCCCCACGCTGCAGGGGGACCCTGGGGGGACACCCCCATCCCCAAGTCACACCAGTACCCAAATTCCACATAGACTTGAGGGGGGGAACCGAGCACCCCCTTTCCCAGTTTAACTGGGATTCGGCAGGGGGAGAGGGAAAATATGGACTGGTTGCACTGGGGGGGGAATATACATCGCCCCCGCCCCCAAATTTCACGGGGGTGGGGGGGGGGGGTGGGAGGACAGGACCTGAACCAACCGCGAAGCATTTGCCCCCCCGCCCCCGGTTGGACCAGGACCCGGGGGAAGGGGGATACAACCACTCCGACCCCCGGTTCACGCGTGGACGAGCCCCAACCACGCTCGCCGCAGCCGCGCGGGGGAGGGGGCGTGGCCAGCCGGGAGGGGGCGTGGCCAAGCGGTGCGGGGGCGTGGCCAAGCAAGGAGGGGCGTGGCCCCCGCGCGCGCATCCGCCACCTCCCCCCCGTCTCCCGTAGCAACAGGGGGCGGCCGCCGCGTTCCAAAATAAACCCGCGCGCGCCGTACGTGCGCCGCGTCATCACGGAGGGTTCCAGCGCGTCACGCGTTTACGCACGACCCCGCCCCCTCGGCGCCGCTCACCTGCGCGGCCGCGCCGCCGCGGGGCTCCCGAAGGAATCGACCGAGGAGAGGTACTGGGATTCGGCCGAGGGCGAGGAGCTGCAGCGGGAACCCGAGTCGTAGTCACCGGGGAAACCCTGGTACATGGCCCCGGGGGCGCGGGGGCCGCCCCGCCACGCCAAGGCTGCGGGTCAGGCCACCGGCATCCCGTTTACCGAGCAACCCCCGCTCCTCTGTTCGCCCCCGCGCCGGTTGAGCGTGACGGTTTTAGCGGCGGGTTGGGCGCGGGGCTTGGGAAGGGAGGGAAGCTCTCGGTGCAAGGGCCCCGCTCCGGTCTACCGTCCCGCGGGAAGTCCCGGTGCGCCCGTCCCAGGCTCCAGTTGGCCGGTGCAAAGTCCCGGTGCGCTGCTACAAGCTCCGGTTCGCCGCTATAAGCCCCAGTGCATCCGTGCCAGGCTCCGCTGCGCCTCTACAAGCCCCGGTTCGCTGGTAGAGTCCCGGTGCAACCGTCCCAGGCTCCGGTTCGCCGGTATAAAGCCCCGGTGTATCCGTCCCAGGCTCCGGTTCGCCGGTACAAAGCCCCGGTGCGCCTCTACAAACCCCGGTGCATCCGTTCCCAGGCTCCGGTTCGCTGGTACAAAGTCCCAGTTCGCCGCTATAAGCTCCGGTATATCCGTTCCCAGGCTCCGGTTCTGCGGTGCAAATCCCGGTTGGCCGCTATAAGCTCCGGTAAATCCCTTCCCAGGCTCCGGTTCAAGCCGCTACGAGCGGTACATCCGCTCCGCCGGTGTAAAGTGCCGGTGACGCTCCCGCCGCTTCCCCCGGTCTCCGCTTTTTATGAATGAACCGCTCACCGCCGCGCCGCCGCTTTATACGGCGGCGCCCCGCCCCCCGCGCTGACGTCACGCCCGCCGCCGCCGCCGCTCCGTGGCCCCCGGGACCCGCCCGACCCCGCAGCTGCCGTCGCCTCCGTTGCTGCCGCCGTTCTGCGGCCCCGGGAGCCGTCGCCGCCGTTAAGAGGCTCCGCGGCGGGCGGGGAACGGGGGGGATCCCTGGCCCC